>NW_020450812.1:439071-538205 GCF_003343035.1 Apteryx rowi
CTCCGCGCGCCGCGGGTGCCTTCCCCGCCGCGCTGCCCCGACGGCCGGCGGCACCTTTCCCCTCCGCCTGCGCTGCCTCTTAGAGCTGCTCCCGCCGTTGCGTGCTCACCGCAATATCGTCCCGGGGGCGAGCACGGAGCGAGCGCGCAACCGTCTAAAGATGGAGTGAGGCTTTCTCGCCTAGGCGTGCCCAGAACGGGCACCGCGAGGGACCCGTTAAATATAAATATACAACGATCGACTCCAAAGAAACATTGCCAGGACACCTATGCAGCCGGCAAAGCTCTGAAGCGCGCAGTGCAAACCGTTTGGGTCTGTGCTCCGAGGCGGGCGCGGTGCGAGCCGCGCTCGGGCCGCGGCTCTGCGCTCCGCCGCCCTCGCCCTGCTCCCTTCCGCGCAGCGGCTCAGCGCGGGCTGCCCCGCTCCGGGCGCGGGCTGCGCCCCGCTGCGCGTCCCGTCCCGTCCCGTCCCGTCCCGCCTTGTGCCCTGCGCCTGCCCAGCCTGGCGCCCGGTGCAGCGGTGTGGGGCCGCCTCGGTGCTAATACCCAGACAGCGCCACTTCGGGGTTTCTGAGCGCCTCCGAGGTGCTCGGTGAATAATTGCTGCTTTCGGGTCCCCGCAGAGGTGCGGGGGGGGAGGCACGAGGAAGAGGCAGCAGAGGCAGGAGCCGCCTGCCGTACCCGAGCCCCTGCTCCGCGCCGGGGCGCGCACAGGGGCGCAGCGCGGCGGCGCGGCCCACGGGCGGAGGAGGGGGGGAGGGTGATGCAAAAAATGCAAAATGCAGAAGTGTCCCTCATGCTGAGCCTCACTGTATCTCTAGAAGCGACTTTAGCGCACTGACGAGTGAAACGCTTCGAAAACCAGGCAAGCACACAGACCCGAAAATGCCATTGCAACCAGTGTTAAGGGATTGCCAGTCACACCGCTCTCAAAGGCAGCTGGCTATTTGTACAAGCAGCAGACCTCAACAGGCAGCAGAGGAAAAGGGAGCGGCGATGCAGCTATTCTGCATCATGTGCAGTGGGAGCGGAGCGGTGAAAATGCCTGCTGGATTCTCTTATGGGACTTCCGCTATTGCCAGCGTTAGGCTTCTGCATTAGACTGCTTCTGTGTGAATCTCTGGAATTCATATTTTAAACGTGGCCAAAATTAGTTACCGTTAAGATTTGGGCAAAAATATAGTGCCTTTGGGGAGCTGTTCAAAAAACAGCCTATTGCCACTGTGCAGTGGCACTACAGAAGCACAGTAACAGGTCTTTGCCTGGCCCTTCCTAAAAGATGTAGCTGAGCTCATGAGATCAACACACATTGATTCAAAGGTAGATCAAATGCCAGATGAAAACAGCTGTTTTGGAAAGCTGATCCACACCTTAGCGCACACACATGCACGTACACATAAGTATAAATTTATACATAAACGTATACCCATATATACACATCTGCACAAAGGTGAGGAGAGAGATTTAGGTAAGTAGGGGTACCTTGCTGCAAAGACAGCCTGTCATGAAGTTTGGGGGAGACTAACCCATTACCTTGCACTGGAATTGCGAGGGAGAGCAGATCTGGGTATTACTGTAGTATTTGTACCCCTTGTGCATTCAGCTGTCAGCACTACTGAGACTACAGATTGCAAGTGTAGACAAGACTTACTTTCAGAGGTAGTGGCTGTTCATTTGCAGGGCACAAAATGCTTTTTTCCCCATGCCTTTCCCTGGTAAATCTTGAGCAGCCGAGTTCTATTTTGAGTGTACCATGTTTAATTTATCACAGGCAAATACCTCTATAATTAACAGTATTCTTACGTCTTCTTATGTGTGAGATTTCTTTTTTTTCGGGGCAAATGGAACATGGTACTATCAATGTGCTTTACACTTTCTGACATCTTACATATGATAACCCATTAGCATTCTCCTGTGGGTCTTGCCAGTGATGATAATTCCCAGTTAAACTAATGTTCAGATAAAATCTTGGTGGTCTTACTCAGATGGGAATGAAGTAAATAGAATTTTATCTCTGATTCAGGATAGTGGGGTCTGTATCTTTGTAATGTTCTGAATGTGTGCTAGTATTCCTAGCAAGTAGCTAGATGCCAGATATTTCTCAGGAATAAATACTGTGGCAGGGAGAGAGAGGTATAGAAGAAAAAATAAACAGTCTGTGAATCCTGTATCACATTCTGAGGTTTTAGAGGTTATATGATAACAGCATGACTGGGCCTTCATTTAATCTGTTTGCAGTGTCACACCAAATTAGGTTCCCCTTGGGACCTTCTCCATTTCCACCCCTGTGTTGCACCACTCTCCTCAGAACATAAACTGATGCATGCCCACTACCAGGCCATTTGTAGTTCAGTTTAATTTTATAAATCTGAAATATCAAACATACTGTGTTTGGTTTTTTCTTYTTCTCTCTGCAGTTTGTGCAAATATCACTAGGGTGTATCACTTGTTTTATTTCACGAACCACTAAACAGAGAAAAACAAAGATTAAAAGCAGCTTGACGAATATGAAAATGCTGAAGCATTTAGCAAATACTAATTGATTTAGCCTTCTAATACCTCTGCATGCAGGTAAGAATGTCTGCAGCATGTGTGAATCAGCATAACTTTATGAAAATCAATGGAGCTGAATCAGTTTACCTGAAGAGATGGCTCATTATCTTTTAGAGATGGAAAAAAAAGCAATGCAGAAGTGTTAACCAGATTCAAACAGTGTCAGGTAATAGGTACCTTAGTACCTCAGCACCTTTTCTTTTTGTATTAAGGAAAGCTTTTTTCTACTAGTAGCATGAAAGTTTAAAAGATTGTGAAATTTTCGCTAAGATGGAGATTTACATGTATTAGAAAGGAATTTAGAACAATTATTTGAAATAAACAATTTAATCATTTCATTAAAACTTGTATTTTTTTTGTTAATAAAGGATAATAGAGGAAGACTTCCTTAGGCACATATTGTTTTCATGTAATTTAAAATAAACTTTTATTGATTTTTATGATTAGTAATAAAAATAATATAAAATGTGAAATCACCTTGTACAATAGTATCTCTCACTGCACTTTAGAATTTTTTGTACATTTGTTTCTACTACATTGTTACAAAGAATAAAGATTATCATTTTTTTCTCTTTATTACTCTAATTTGTGAAATCTCTAACAAGTTAATCCCATTAATTCTATTGTTACAGGCCATGCATTTCCCCCTGCCAGAACTTTTTGCAAGGGGTAAATTGTTCTTGCTAGCCCACAACAGGCATTCCGTAATATTAAGTCCTTCCTTCCACACAAGTCAGTGTATTGCCATTTATGTACTTAAATACCATTAGTCAAAGCCAAAGTTTCCAAGGCTACAGACTTGAGAAAAAAAAATCTTTTTTTTTTTAAATGAGAAACATGTAGAATTTATGAAAGGGGGGGGGACAGAAATGTTTCATTTTTAATGAAACATGTATTATGAAGGTTTTTTGGGGAAATTGTTCTTGTGAAGGTTTAGCAGGGGGGAAGGGGTAGTGAGAGGAGAGACAGGTATGTGTGAAAAGAGAGAGAAGTAGACAGAGAGAGACTGATCCAGTAACATAAATAACTAGTCACTCTGTCCTTAAAGCAGGCAAGTAGTGACCTCAGCTGTGGGACCCTTAGCCTCAGCCTCTCATTCTAAGCCAAGTGATCAGAATCTTGAAGTGTGTTTCCTGTTTCTCTTTTGGTTTGTTTTCATTAAAAGTGGGGGGGGGGGGGGAAGAACAGGGCCAAACACAACTGCATTATTGAAAAAAGATTCCAATACTGAATTTTGGTATTTGGTCAACCTTAGTTTCAGGTCATGGCAAGCATAATCCAGGTCCCCACCTGATTTGCTCAAGATTTTCAAGATATTCAGTTGAGAGGATATTTGTTTTTTACATTTTAGTGAAGTGAAGTGGGTCTCTTAGCTTTATTTGCAGTTAAACTGCTTTTTTTTTTTTTTTTACAGATTACAGGAGGGATATGCAGAATTTTAGATAGACATCCTATTTTACTACAGTTTAAATCCCAACAATTTATATATTTAATGGAAAGCAACCAATTAAATTTCCTTTCCCTACCTATATTTGTCAGTTCTCCAGAATTCACATCTGTTAGTTTTACTGACATGCTGCAAGCTCCTTCTTTCTGCCCCTTCCCAGAGTTTTGGAATGATTTAAGATTATTATTCTGGCGTCAGAGGGTGGCTATTGGTGCACTAAAGTTCACTGCTTTCTTTTGCAATTTTCTAATAAACAGTAGAATAACATCCTTTAAACTTTTGGTGTTTTTCAAAACCATTTAGTTTTAGTCCTGCATGATTACTCTCAGATGTCTGTGCTTCCCAGTGAGCCCTTAAATTCTTTCAGAAAACCCAATTGTTACATTTTTGAGATTTTTCTGGCACAGCCTTTCAGTGTAGTAGTAGTTTTAGGAAAGCACAGATTTAATGAATCAGACCCAAAGCTAGAGTCACAGAGAGTGGGATTCAGCTCCAGACTGTAGACATCTAAATTTAGGTGTCCACATTTGCGCTGCTAAGTGTCTAAGCTCCCCTTAGAGTCAATGGAAATCTTTTCAGTACAGTCTCACAGGACCTTAGAGAAAGTTCAGCTGACTGAGTGTGGGTTTTGACTCCAGGATGAGCTAGTCCTTAAGCACTGTACTGAGGAGGGGTAAAACACCTAAAGAGAGGTGCCTCGTGCCTTTGGAGGTGCCCAAAGTTATCCAAGGTGCCTGCAGAAGGCTGGCAGATAGGATTTGCCTTGGCTTGCCTTGACAAAGACTTGTTCTACAGGTGACCTGTACCTTTCTGGAGGTTAGGTCAGATACTCTGTATCATCTCACACGGCGTTGGACACCTACTCATGGGCAACTGAATCCACCCTAGATCCCTGTTGACTCTAATGGGAGGTCAGACCACTAGCTCACATGTAAACATCAGCATTGTAGATGCATGAAATTAGGTGTTTGAATCCTTACAATTACATGACAAACGCATTACAGCAGTGATGGCAGAGCAAAGCTTGTTGAAGAAGAAGAGAATGTAACCCTAAATGATGATGCCTTTCTCCTTTTCTGAAAGAGTAGAAACCTTTACCTATGTTTGTCAGAAAGGTAACGATAAAGGATTTGAAATCCAGGAAACGGATGGGATATTTCAGCTGGGAGATAAAGGGAAACAAGAGGCAGAATTTCAGGGCAGCTAGCCAAACATTTTAGCTATCTTTAAGAGTATGTGAAATAAACTGAAAGAACTAGATGTCTTGCTACACAAACAAAGCTATAACTTAATTGGCAAGACAGAGACTTCGTAAGATAAATCAAAGGATTGGAGTGTTGATATAGAAGGGTACAGGATGTTCAGGAAAGAAAAGCTATGAAAAAAAAGAAGGCAAAATTACATTGCCAAGAGTGTGTTTATGACCACCTAAAAGAGGTGACAGAGATGTCAAAAGTCTCTAGGAGGAGATAAAACAGGATTTCAAAAGAGAGGTCTTCCTCAAACCATCAATCTGAGAGAAGAGGTGGTTGAACATTTTAAACAAGTACATTAAAGAAAAGAAAAGAAAAGAAAAGAGAAAAGAAAAGAAAAGAAAAGAAAAGAAAAGAAAAGAGAAAAGGAATCTGCCCTTGTATCTTGTTGGGATGATGTTTTACATCCCCAACAGGTAGCATATACAAATAGATTTGATTCTGTCTTAATGGGGAGGAACAGCTGAAAATGTGAAGGGGGACGCCTCTCAAATAAATCATATTAAAATTACTCTGAAATAACAGTTGAAGACAGCAGAGTAATTGCAAAGCACTTCAGAAAAGAATATGGCTACAAACTCAGACAAATAGGTAGGAAAAGTTTGGAGTTTACAATGGAACACACACTTAGAGAGAGTCAGACTTGCAAAGCTGCTGCTGCAAAAAAAGACATGGTTCAAAAAAAGGGCATAGTCTTTCCACAATATATTGGCAGAAGTGTAACTTATAAGAAACCATTGTTTTGCTCTAGCTAAGTGGTGTAAACAAATTGGAGGGAGCCTAGAGGTCAGCATCATGGATAATAAAGTAATGCGACTTTTCAGAAGTATTTGGTTATATTGGGCTTGTTCTGACTGAGAAAGAAGCATTAGAGTTATAGCCCTATAGTTGCATATTTTATAGTTATATAAAGATAATTGTAAAGAGACAGCTAACATTTATTCATCAGAAGTTGGAGAAATAATCAACTTTTGTCTTAGCAGGGAATATCTAAGCTATGCATTAGTAGGATATTAGTAGAATATTAGTAGGATATTAGTAGGATAAAAGAGTTAAATACTGTAAGACTTCACATTAGAAAGCTGTGGAATCCATATCTTTGAAACACATGAACATTTTTCTAGGAGTAGCCTTTTCCCTATTTTAAAATTCTCTAAGTGGCCATAATAAGACATATTTCTGTAACACTTAATGTACTCCTTTTTTATACATGATGTTTTGGGAAACTGAGTTTTTGTGCTTTTGAGAAGCACATGTAGCCGGTCTGTTTCCGCTCAATGCCATTTGAACAGAGCAATTCAACTTTGGAGGCATATGTAACCCAGGAGATTGAATAAAATTTCTGTCCTTGTCTTTATGGCTGGATATGGTAAATTCCTCCCTTTGGGCAGAGTCCCATAAAAGCCAGCAGGGCACTGTATGAGCACAGGAATTCAGCTTGTAGCCATTCTGTTTTAGGATAAAAACTTTAAAAGCAGAATTCAGTTGCCTAACCATCGGCACCGCTTCAGATTCACTAGAGTTGTGCAGACCCCCACACAAGGCTACCAGGTGTGACCAGGTCTTACATCTGTGTCAGTCTGAAGGAGTGAGTGAAATACATCTCAGGCCAGGTACTACACAGTGCCTATAATAGTACTAGGCAACTGAATACCTTCCTAAAGGCAGTTTTATCACTTCCATACTTTTTCAATTAATATATGGATAAAACAGACACATTTTTTTCATGACCTATGTTTGGAACAAATATTGATACTAAACTGATTTAAATGGAAATCACAGACAAATTTTCCAAACCTTTAAAAAAAAATCCCCTCTCATCTCTTTCCTCTCCTCCAGAAGAACAAATTAATCAGTAATGCTTTTAATATGTGGGGAAGGGCGATGCATTTTAAAATGTATGGCTTTTACAGTACAGTAGTGATGTTTCCTATAGTCTGCAAAATAGCAACAGTTCAGCTTGGTGGTGGGATGTGTTGAAGGTATATAAACCTTGGACAGTGTATAAAATCCACTCATTTGCAGAAGGACATTAGACCAAGTACAATATGGAAGATATTCAGGCCTGAGATATCAGTTCTGTCCCTACCTTGTAAATATTTCCTTTGTGATGCTTCTGAGATTCAGTTTTGTTACTTGTGACGCAGAAATCCTGTTTCTTTATCATACTGTTATGAATGTGCACTTGCTACCTAGGAAGAAGCCATAGATGTCTGGAAAACCATTAAACCCCCAGCAAATAAAACAACATAACAACAATAAGATTTGCCTGGAATGGGTACAGCATTGATTTTGCATTTTAGATAACAATAGTTAGTCCTTGTTTTAGATTTCTTCATGAACATAAAGCACTGAAAGCTCATATTTCTCTTTGTAAAGGATTGCAAATCATCAGTCTTGCTATGCATACTGAGACTCACTAACATTTAAGCTTAATTATTATATATATTTTTTTATAATAGGTCATAATGATGACATTAGGAGAGGAGGAGGGTATCAGGAAGAAATTAAAGGATATTTAGAGATTAAAATTGCTTTCATTTCATGTTGGAAACAATTTCCTTTGCCAGGTCCTTTATCCTTATATATAGCTAAGCAGGAACAAACCAAAATAGAGTTGGTTCATGCTTTTATTATTATTTTAGTGTCACAGTAACTTTCTGATTTTTTTTTTTTTTGTGACAGAACAGTATCAAATGGGCATACTCAATTTTAAATTACTTAATGAAGTATTCAACTACATTTTTGATATTGTATTCTTCAAGTGATGTTAATCTTGGAAAGAAATTTACATAGCATTTGATTATGTGCAACAGAAAGGCAAGATAATTTGTTGCGTAGATTTTCAGACCATTGCTTAATGAGAAATTCTGGCAGAGATAACTTCTATTTATCTGAAGATAAATGCATACCATTACGTTCCCCTCTCATTTCGGTATGTTGAGCACATAAGTATTAACTTGTATTACCTGAAGAGAAGTGTTAGAAACTGGGCTGGGGGAAGGGGAAAGTGTACAGAGAATGACTATATTGCCTCAGCTCTGAGGTATATAGTTTCTAGGTGTGTGTTTTCCGTAGCATGATTTATAGTCAATGAAAGACCGATAGATGGTGCTGTGGAGACAATTTGCAATCATTGCACAGCTGTGTAAGGTGTACATCGTTCTACTCATACACATCTGCATGAGGCATGAAACAGTCTCATAGGAAGAATTCATTCGACCCTTCTCTTTCTTTTATTCCCTCTCTCAAACATACCTGTGCTTTGTGGAGTCTCAGACTCAATGCTAAGTAAAAGAACAAAAATCAGGTACAATCTTTTTGAAAAAATGCGTGTCATATATATATATAGGTACGTATATGTGTGTGTCTGTAAAACAAAGTATTTTTTATTGATGGAGAAAAGTTTATCAATATTTTATTTCTGTTTGGTGCCTTCTCTGGCACTGTACTGACCATAAAATAGTTATATAGTTGTGAGTTTGATAGGTTTGGTGAAAGTCTGTTGTAGAGGATGTCATCTTTCTGGGTATTTTGTGCTGGGTGTGTCTTATTTAGTAAGCAGACCTTTAGCCTCTTAACACTTGATCACTGACGGCATGACAGCAAGGAGCTATAGCTTTGCTGTCTGTTCCCTGCCTCTGGTCACTGCTGCTTGTGCTGAGGGCAAGGCTGACTGATTTAGGCAAGAATAGTTTATACATTCATAATGTGTGATTGTGGAGAGCCACTGAGAAAGAGCAGCAAGTGACTTAGATTTGTGACAGACCAGGGCCAGTATGCAAGGTGTGAGGAGCTTGATGGCAAATACATAAAGTTGACTGGTTGATGGATGTCTGCATGTAGCTCAGAGATCAATGTGGGACTTCTTACTTTGTTCGAAGAATCAGAGAAAGTGCCATTTTGAACACTGCGAAGTCCCACCACCCAACAAGTGGACCAAATAGCATATGTGCCTTGTTCTTTTGTTAAAATGAGGTTGGATCTCTTCCTCTCCTTGTGGTGCACAGATGAATACCATGGAAAAACAATACTATGGAAGAATCACTAGTGAGGATCAAGAAAGTAAAGGTCTATCACAGTCAAACTGTCATCTCCTTGTGACCCTGAAGCCTCTGTATCTCTAGATAGTTTGGCCCTTATTATGGTGCTTAGATCCTGCTTTCATAGGTGCCCAGTTTCTATTCAGTTCCTAAGGCCTGTGGTGAGATCCACCTCACCAGATGTTAAACATCTACAGTACAGATGTCTACCTATGAGATACTTCCTTCCATATGAGCTACACTGAAATCAATGTAGAGAAAATGTTTAGAGAATATATTTTCATAAATGAGATGAATCTTGCCATAAGAGTGTCTGCTTTTCTTCAGTGACTATAGAACATGGGTCCTAGCTTTAGTATAAACATCTGCAATGAATCCTGTCCTTGTAGCTCAAAGAGAGCAAGACTCGATGTGGCCTTCAGAGAATCACAGAATCACAGAATGGTTGAGGTTGGAAGGGACCTCTGGAGATCACCTAGTCCAACGCCCCTGTTCAAGCAGGGCCACCTAGAGCACATTGCACAGGATTGCGTCCAGGTGGGTTTTGAATATCTCCAGAGAAGGAGACTCCACAGTCTCTCCGGGCAACCTGTTCCAGTGCTCTGTCACCCTCACAGTGAAAAAGTTTTTCCTCATGTTCAGATGGAACTGTCTGTGTTTCAGTTTGTGCCCATTGTCTCGTGTCCTGTTGCTGGGCACCACTGAAAAGAGTCTGGCCCCATCCTCTTGACACCTTCCCTTCAGATACTTGTACACGTTGATAAGATCTCCTCTCAGCCTTCTCTTCTCCAGGCTAAACAGGCCCAGCTCTCTCAGTCTTTCCTCATAAGAGAGATGCTCCAGTCCCCTAATCATCTCTGTGGCTCTCCACTGGACTTGTTCCAGTAGCTCCATGTCTCTCTTGTACTGGGGAGCCCAGAACTGGATGCAGTACTCCAGATGTGGCCTCACCAGGGCTGAGTAGAGGGGGAGAATCACCTCCCTCGACCTGCTGGCAATGCTCTGCCTAATGCACCCCAGGATACCATTGGCCTTCTTGGCCACAAGGGCACATTGCTGGCTCATGGTCAACTTGTTGTCCACCAAGACCCCCACATCCTTCTCCACAGARCTACTTTCTAGCAGGTCATCCCCCAGCCTGTCCTGGTGCATGGGGTTATTCCTCCCCAGGTACAGGACTGAGGGTGCACTCTGTCCCTTCATCCAGGTCATTGATGAAGAAGTTGAACAAGACTGGACCCAGTACTGACCCCTGGGGGACACCGCTAGCTACAGGTCTCCAACTAGACTTTGCGCCACTGATCACAACCCTCTGAGCTCTGCCATTCAGCCAGTTTTCAATCCACCTCACTGTCCACTCATCTAGCCCACACTTCCTGAGCTTGCCTGTGAGGATGTTATGGGAGACAGTGTCAAAAGCCTTGCTGAAGTCAAGGTAGACAACATCCACTGCTCTCCCCTCATCTGCCCAGCTAGTTATCCAATCGTAGAAAGCTATCAGGTTGGTTAAGCATGATTTCCCCTTGATGAATCCATGCTGTCTATTCCTGATCACCTTCCTATCCTTCACATGCTTAGAGATGGCATCCAGGATGAGCTGTTCCATCACCTTTCCAGGGATCAAGGTCAGGCTGACTGGCCTGTAGTTCCCTGGCCTTCTGTGAGAGGAAATGTAAGCTATGTTGCAACTTGGAAGGAGGAATATACAAACATCATGTCCATATACTAGCTGGAGTTATGTCATCTCTGCTGCGTCCTTTAAGTCAAGATCCAGTTTGCTTTGCAAGCAATGAGTTCTTTCATTTAGTAGGAGTCATATAGTCTATGGAGCAAGTGTGTGGGGATCAGTCCATTCTGCATTCACCCACAAAACTGCTGTGACTGGGAATAGGGACATATGCAGATTTGGACAGGCAGCTATGGTTTGTGTCTCCTGGAACCATAACCTGAACATAGTCTGATGATGAAGCGGGATCACATCTTCCAGTAAAAAAAGTTAGTCCTGTCAGACTTTGAGACGAGATCAGCAATTAAGAGAGCTATAGTAAGGGAGCAAATGCATTTCATGGCACCATTTTTCAACTGAGGAGTTCTGTGAAGCAGGAAAATATGGAGTGAATATAGTTTGGATGTGTACTATCTTATTCCATACACCTCCTGTGGATTCCAGTGGACTTACTGGATTGCCTTTCCGAGGGACTGTAAATACACTATAATCAATATTAATCAGACATCAGAGCTAGAACTAAGAAAATGTTTCATGGTGAATAATCTACCTGACTATTCCATCTCTTTGAAATTAATTCTTTGTTTAAAATCAGTTCTTTAATGCATCTCTAGAATAACTCTAGTTCATTCCAGATCAGTCCTTGAGTATGTTTTGTAAATCCTCTGTTTTATTCTTTAAAATATTCTAAATTTCTGAAAATTCCTAACTATGAATATAACTAGAATAATCAAGTAGATAAGCACATAAAAGGAGAAGATGCAGTTAATGTAAATACATTTTTAATATCAGAATGAGAGATAATGAGAATATATTTATAATAACTATCCAACTTTGCTCATGATGCTTCTCTAAGTCAAAGAAATATTTTTACCAGCTGTTCAAATAATTTGAAGTAGAGACTAAAGACAATATTTGGAAGGCTACTGTCGCGTGAAAGGGAGGGACGGAAGGCCCTTCCTTATCTTTATAATTTATGTTTGCCTGCCAGAGCCCCTCTGTTTGAGGGCTTTCCCTGGGTCAGCTTCGCAAAGTAGAAAAGAATAAGAATTTATTAAAGCGACAGATACAACAGGTTCGGAATTGCCGTTGATAAATGCACTTGCTGCTACAAATTTTCTTTCTGTGAGCTCAAACTAACAATTAAGCGCTTTCAATAATAATATATTTCCCTGGGTAACATCCGACGTTGTCGGAGGCGCAAGTCTTACCAAAGAGGCGTCCCTGTTTGGGGGAAGGGAGAAGGAGGCTCGCTCGGCAGCAATCTCCGGTGAACAGGTCGGGGGTTCGGTTTTCTTCCCTTCCAAAAACTTTAGCGGGCTGTCCTCTGTTTTATAGTTGCTGAAGGTGGGATGTGGAAGTGCGGCAGTCACACTTCATTGGCCAGATTGCCATTTGCGCGGTTGTTGGGGGTATGCCCCCCCTTATTCACATATCGCTATGCAGCACGGGGTGTGTTTTTTAATAGGGTAAGCAGGGATAAGGAGGCTAGGGGTACTATAGGTCAACACTTAGTCTGTGAGCAGCAATTATTTTTTGGGATGCAACCCTTTGTGGTCAGCGGCGGAGGGTGATACCTCCATATCGCTCCCTCCTCTGCCCTGCAGCTGGAACAAGCTGTCTGGCCTTCACCAGCTAATTCGTTACTCATGTTGCAAAAGGGTGGTGTGCCTTGTCTGCCAGGGACTGTTTTTCCCTTGTGCCCCCTTATCTTTCTCCCTGAATTCTCTCTTGTTCCCACAGCTACTAAAGTTATACATGTCAGTGTTGTAAAAGAATGGTAATAAATAAGTTCACTCATTACACAAAGGACTATTCTGTGCATTAGAATAGCCTCTGCTTGTGTAAACCAGTGCAGCACTGGTGATACTAATTATGACTTGTAACAGCTAACAGTTGCTTTTGTCCACTAGGACTTCATGGATAGAGGACTTGGAAACGTGGCAGAAAAGACCAGAATATGGAGATACGAAAGCAGTCTTAATGACTGCATTCTGGAGCTTTGTAGACACCATATCCATAAAGTATAATGCTGGCATTTGCACTGAGATAATATACTTTTCACCACTGCCACCCTAAGACTTTATCTTAAATGCATAATGTAGCATTTCATGAATTGCTAGAGATCTTTCTTTTTTTTTCTTTTTTCCTCTTAGATAATTTTGTGGGTGGAAATACTTCTCTATGTAATTGTATCATTTGTGCAAATGATTGTCATGAATTTCAAGAATTTTCAGGTTTTTTTATTCATGTTAAAAATTATGAATAGTTTTCCAAAGCTTGAGAGATTTCTTGAACTGTGGAAAAACCAAATTTTCTAATTACTGAGATCCTGTGACTATTAGATCATTTTATTTCTTTGTAGTGACTTTTATAACAATTTTATGTCTATAGAGACCTTTCCCTCTGCTAAAATATTTGTATTTGTCATCATTTAGTTTTAAAGTTGAATCACTTTAGAATGTAAGAATGGTATCTTCTGTCACCCTAGAAAAATTCTCATTCACAAGCTGCTTTCAGATGCCACACATGAATAAAGAAAGATGTTTCCTTCTTTCTCTCCTAAGCAAGGATTTCCAGAACAATCAATAGCAACAACATAAAATGCTAAATTAGAAACCTCTTTTTAAAAAATATATATATCTGATGATCTCATGTCCTGTTTGCATCTTGGAAGACTGTTGAGATCTGATTGGTTATGAAATCCATATATTTAATATAGAGGCAATAAATCTTTCAAAACTAAACCTCTGCTTGATTGCTCTCAATAAGCTGCTGTCAGTGGAAAGAAATGGCCCATGCAGAGAAAAAAGGAAAACATAACAGTTTCCTTGCAATAAACAATGAAGATGTGGCAAAGAAGGTATAGTTAGATTACATTTTCCGACAGATGGAGGTTGTTCATTCTGTCTGTCTGTCTGACCCATGAGAAAGGGTGCCATGTAGCACTTGGTTTTGATTTGTGCTGTTACTCAGAAAACAGGCCTACAGTCATGGTGAAAAGGTGTCCTTAATTATTTTCCTGCCATGGGTGACATTACTCACTTTGGCACTGGTTTATCAGCCACCGGAGAAGACTACTGGAGCCAGGAGGAGAGCGGAGCAGCAGCCCCGAGAGGCACAGTGACGCAGGAGGGGCTCAGAGTTGCACTCAGGTCTGTTTTCAACTTTAGCAGGCAGAATCTTAAAAATAAAGATGCAGCTACTAGACAATTATACTAATAGAGGAAGAGTACTCAGATGGCAGGAAAACTTAGGCTTGGACTCTGCGCTGGCACCTCGAATGCCTCTGTAAATCCTGGAGTACATGCTGGAGCTCACAGCTGCAGCCTCTTCCTGGAGAGGAGTCTTCTGGGCTGCGAGGAGTAGGAGTGCTGTGTTGGGGAAACCTCTACTAAGCACCAAGCAGATTTGGGGGGTGACTGGTTGGTTACCAGCAAGGACAAAACAAATGGCCTGATCTGCTTCTCTCTAATGGCATTTATACAAGTCTTATTTATTCCTTATGGGATTAAGCTGAGTCCTTCGAGAAATTAAGATTCGGAGAGGTCATTTATTGCATCCTCCTGAACCCATAGCATCCTAAAGTGGAAATGGCCATCCCCGAACTATTCGTGGAAGATTCTTGTGAAACTCTAAACTGTTTGTAAGATGCAAATACCACAGTCCTACCAGCTAAACTATTTTAGTGCTCAACTATCATTATTAGTAGAAAGCTTTTCCTCAAATCTGAACGAATTCTTCCTCTTACAATCTAAACCACTTCATTCAGGTCCTGTGGAAACAGCTTATTTGATTAATTTCTGCAGACCTCATATGCATCCTTAAAACTTGTTTTCATATTTCTTCTAGGTTTTATCTTCTCTAAATTACCCGGTACCAATTCCTTCAGTTATGTATCTATATTGTCGAGCACTTATATACAAATAAACATTCTTCTCCCCTGAGCAAGCTGTAAACATCTGTATTAATATTCTTGTCAGAGAATTATGCCATCAAGTGTCTGACAAGCTAATTAAAGTACTAAGACTTGTATCTTCTGCTTTTTTTCCCCTCTGTGATTCTTGTATTGCTGTAGAGGCATCTGAGATGTTCAAGAGACTCTTACTTTATCTCTTTTTGCCCCTTGTTCAGAGTGACTCTGTATCTGCTCAGTGACACAGATAGTATCTCTACTGTCTTGCTAATCTTGCTAAAATATTTAATGACCATTCAGACAAGCATCAGGCAGTAACAGTCAGAAGGCTGGATGGATCTGAAACATTTTTTGTAACATGTTGGATTCCTGTAAGACAGCACATCCACAGACATCATGCCAGCAAAATGGGATGGGCTTCTCCATCCACAACCAGCAGAGAATTGCTGACTGCAACTGTTTTTTCTCCCGGGAACCCTGATGTCAAGCACAAGCATTTGAGTCTGTAGCTCTGGTTGCTGCCTCCCTCCTGATCACCCACAACCAGCTGCTGACTGCCTCTGCAGCACGTGACTCCCACATAGACCACATCCACAATTACACTCTCCTACAATTTATGATAAGGCAAATCTTTTCTTTGTATAGATTTCATACAAGTTTCCCCATCCATCTTTCTTCTTATTCCCAAAAAACATTCACAGTGGATAGTGCATACCATACTGTAGTTGGTTCTTCGTCACAGGAAGATAGAGAATACTATGGCATTTTAAAGCCCAAATGTATTATTAATAGCCCTGCTAGGCAATATAAATCACACACACACTGAACTTTCCTAGCTCTTTGAGTCTGGGATCAAACATTATATAGAGAATGATTTTATTTTAAGGAAATAGAGAAATTCCCCCCCAGTGGTATTCTGTCTCACAGTTTAACTTGTCTTGTACCAAATGATCAAATGCTGTTTAGACGAGAAGTTTTTTTCACCAAGAGCAGATCAAGTGATTTTGAAAGTCAAGCTCAGTTGACCTTAGTAGGTGTACTCCAAAAATATGCTTTAACTTTGCTACTTTGTTTGACACATTGCTTTGAAGTATTATTTTCAGATATATTTTCAGAAATGTTTTTCAAAGCTACTGAAGCTCACAGGACAGTTTGGAAGAAGTTAGCTTAATCCAGAATTGCCTTGCATGGAAAGTTAGTCCTATATTGTTTGTGGATTTATAATTTTTCAGCAACAAATGGTCTCAGTCACCATCTGCTGCACCTTGCCAGTTTAAGCTGAGAAATAAATCTTCTGTGATAGCAGGATATGATCCAAATTCTGAGAGTTGGTCATTTTCTGTCACCTGTAAAAGCATGTCAGTAACAAAAAATAAATCCATCTTGGAAAATGACAGAAGAGCTGAAGAAAAAAAAAAGCATAGTCTTCCTTCCTGGGATTAATGTCTCTACGTAATAAAAAGACAGTGTTTCAATTCTAGCATTCTGTCTGATGCCTTGCTGTTCACCTGAAATGTTCTAGTTAAAGATACAAATTAAAATGTTTATTGCTTTATTCTTTTCTGTTTTTCTTCATTAATCTTCCTTAGTCAGCCTCCAACCCTTGATCCAAGAGGAGCCAGAACATTAATGAATGTGGTTCCCAGACAGCTTCTCAATCTGTGCGAGGATATGGGTGGCATCAAACTATTTAGAACTGCCTTGTTCAAAAATTAATCCTATATTTAAGAGAGTCATATATACTGGCACATGAATATAACTATGGTAGAAAATGTGCTAAATAAAAGAAAGTCAGGGAGTGAGCTTGAACACTGGACTCTGATTGTCCATGAGGTTTAGTTTCTAGCTCGTTCTCTGGCTCTGTTTTGGACAACTCTAACTAACTCTGTCAGACAAACTATGCAAAACTCCACCAGGTAGTTACCTGCCCTCTCTCTCTGCCCTCTCTCTCACCCATTTTAATTTTGTCATCCATTCACAGAGGAATGCCTACTGTAAGGACATTATATATATGTTGGTCTATTACATTGATCTGTGATGAATAACTGAACTTACTGGGCATGAATGATCATAGTTTCATTATAATAATAATGTTTCTGTGCTCTACAGCTTGTATCTGGTGATACTCATTTTCTCAAATGCATTTCCACTGTTCACTTCTGGACCTGCATATTGCTGAGATTCTTTGAAACAGGGTATATTTGAGGTGTTTGTCATGCTCATTTATTGCAATTCAGAGCAACAATATTGGTTGTTTATTTCTTCATAGATGTGTTTTATTTCAGAGGGGATAATTCTGTGACTCACTTGGCAAACACTCTGATAAATAAAGCCATGGAAATGCCTCATTATCCTAAGAATGAAAGTTACAGTATGTTAGAGATCCAATGGTTCACTTTATTTCTTTCATGTTGAAGACACCAATACCCATTGCAAGATATTGGTGTAGATTTATTTCTGCATAAGTAGCCTTTATTTGCATGAAGTAATTACAAATATTAAAGAGCACATTTTGGTCTAATTGCTTTTACTTCCTATTTTGTTTAGCTTAGTGTTCACTTCAAATTTTATACATTTAAAATCTTTGATTTAATTTTAAAATATTTTAACATAGAAGTATTTCAGAGTTAGAATATTTATGACTTGTTCATACATTATGAAGTGGGCAATTGCATGTATTTACACAGAATTATGTTAAATCATTAATGCATCATAAAACTGTCGAAATTTTAGCTTCGTAAGAGAGGAAAATACTTATTTTTCTAATTCTTTTCCATTGTGTTGCTTTATTTAAATAGAAATTACCTCAATATTCCATTTTAAAAGAAAATAATTCCTCTATCTCTCTCTCTCTGAAAAATCATGAACTGTTTTTCAACCAAGCATTAGTAAGTTTACTGTATAAGTATATGTGTAGAATAGTGTGTTTGTGTGTGTGTGTGTGTGTGTGTGTGTGTGTACGCGCATGCACATGCATGCAAGCATCAGAATGGATGGAGAAATAACAGTATCATATGCCCGCACTTCCCAGAACTGTGGAGCTTCGGAGCATATGATTTGTATTAAAAAAAATCCAGCTGAGTATAGCTGGTGTCAAGTGATGACCGGATGCCATTTGCTAGTTACAATAATAGCCCTATGACCACCTCTGCCTTTCATGAACAGGATAAATATTTGCCAAAGGATGCTTAAGCCTTTAAACATGATACCTAAGGACTTCTTATGTTTCTTGCAATTATTGTCAGGTGCAGAGCTGTTTGGAAGTCTTTTGTTACTGGAAGTATTGTTATTGGAAGTTGCTTAGTCATTAAAACCCTGATGTTTACTGCAACTTTCAAGGAATTTCTGATGAAAATTGGGGGGTAGGTCCGCCCGGTTTTCCTACAGATTGCCTGGTGAGTTATGTCGACTGCTCCCACCGTGGGGAAAACAGGCGGCCCCTGAAACCGCGGTTCAGGTGCTGGCTGCCCAGGGAGCCTGGGAAGCCGGGGACTCAGCCAGACGCCACAGTGTGCCTCCCACGGGTTTAGGGCTCCAGCTTTGGAGCCGCAGCCCTGGATCCGGTGACTCTCGGTGCTTTAAGCCTCCAGGCAGGAGAACCTGAAGGTGCAGCTGAGGGAATCGACACTGTGGCAAAGTCATTTTTAAACATCCACCACAGAACGCTTGCGTTATTTTACAGTGGCATAACTCATTCTTTTTGTCTTTTTCGGGGAATTCTGAGATGTCTGGTCTTCATTCAGAAACTCAGCTTTCAAACACTTATTCCATGAGGTTAGGAATTGAAACTAGGTTTTTAATTTAATTTAATTTAATTAATTTATTTAGTTAGTTAGTTTTATTCTCTAGATTAGAAATGATTTAACTGAGATGAGATGATTATGAAAATCCCTTTTGGCCTCATAATCTATGAATTTGGGGAAGCAATGGCAGTTTAAAAATAGCAATGAGACAGGAGAGCAAAACAAAACAAAAAGACTGCATAGGGAATGCAGTGTGGCAGCAACTGGGTGAAATACTAGCCTTATTGTGGCTAGTGAGAAAGTTTAAGGAAGATATATTTAATTATGAAAATCAAAGTTCATAATAATTTGTAATACCTCCTATTTTAAAGCTAGCTAACACCTATAAATATGTTACTGAGAAAATATAATTATCTGACATATCCTTTGCCCTGTATAGGGGTAAGCGAAGCCCTTTCACTCAGATATTGTAAAGAACATAACTGAAAAATAATTAATAATAATTAATCAGAATTAATAGAATTAATAATTCATCTAGTTTGGCACAATCAGAGAACAAACATTATGACAGAAACTTGGAAAGAATCAGTGATCATCAGCTGGCCCCAAGCAAAATGTGTGGAACAAAATAGGGCTGGCAGGCAGTATCAGTCCCCTAGACTGTCTCAGGGAAATGATATAAACTACAGCAAATAATATACCAAGAAAGAAAAAGAATAGCTTATATCAGCGATAGCATTCAAAAATAAGACCTTATAAAAACTTACCTGTTTACCTAGTCAATATTTGGTTAAATAGGATTTTAAACAAAAGTATTGAAACATTTTATCTTTTTTTTTAAGGAATATATTTTCCTGTGAAATGAAAGCAAACCTGTTTCAGCTGGAGATCCAGACAGCCAGGTCAAGAACAAACAGTTAGCAAGCACTATGAGAAAGACACACTAAATGAAACCTCTGATGATATCAGAAATGAAATTAACTTTTTTCAATTATTTTTTGTAGCTAGTTAATTTATTTGTAGTTTTGTAGAACTACAAAGGATAGCTCTGTTTCCTTCTAACATTCTAATTTTCAAATTTTCAAAAGATAAAAATGATGACTAATGGAGTAATGCTAGCAAAAATGAGAGAGAAGTCTAGATCTAAAACGCCATTAAGTACCAGAGCTGTGATAAGTTTATGGTAGTGATTTTTATAAACCTATTCACAGACAGGGATTGTCTTGTTCACAGATGATTTGTACATGCAAATGGTTATCCAAAAATATGAATGATGAACTTACAGATGTGAGACAGCATCCTATATTATCATATCACACTGGGATACAAAATATTGAGGATGACACCCTCCTTCCCCCCCTGCCCTCGATATCATATACATGTTTATGATCAAACTTTTAATGGCAATGAACCAAACTTGAAGGGAGCATTGGAATGAATATGGCTTTTCTCCAGATAACTTGTGCCCCAATTTTGAATATTCTTCCACAGTCCCTTGTGCAACACTAAATATTTGACTGATCTGTCCTTTGGGGATCAGGTTGTTTTCTAATGGATGTGTTTGTGACATTGACACAAGGCATGGGTTACATCAGCATGTTAACTCTGTTCCTAGGCTATTGATTGTTTAATAAAACAAATGTTTTTCGTTTTGCTACAGTTCAGGGACTGTCCCACTGAGAAATAGCATAACTTCAAATACTGCTGATGAAGATCACTTTTAAACAGTCTCCATAGTCATTTTACTAAAGAATTTTAGAAAGGCATTGTATCTTGCAAAATACTAGGACTACACGTCTTGCTATTGCCGACGGCAAGACTCTGTAGAAATTGCTTTCTGGTTCAGTACATCTTTGAAGGAAGAAAATTAAAAGATCTTCTTACCACACCTATGACTGTAGCTCTTTTTTGACCTTCTGCCTCTTTATGCCTGAAAGAAATACTGAATAATAAGCTAAGGAAAACACATCAATTTCTTAAGTCTTATTTGCCTATTTCCTTTTGAGAGAAGTTGCTTATCTGATTTCTTTTTACTTATTTAAGTTGTAAACATTAGTGAACACAGACATTCACTGTTTTCTTTTATATTTGGTGAAAAAATCCTGATCAGAATAAGACAGTTATAACTAATGAATAAGAACTCCTTCATTTACAAGAAAAAGAGAAAAAAACATATTCTATTTCACCTTTCATAAAAAATTTACTGCTTTCTCATGTTAATGAAAGTCATGCTTCTCAAAAAGAATCCACAGAGAGATGACTTTTCTCATCAACAAAATACAGATGTCTGTATTAAAAACAGGAGACAGAGATAGTCATTAAAAATAACATAACAACTATACACAGCTGAGTAAGGCAGGAGGAATCTCACATTCAGCCAAATCTCAAAGATATTTGTGACATGCAAAATGCAATTATCCAACAGAATTTCCCCACCAAGGATCAGGTCTATCATCCCGTTACTAAGAACAGTTCCACTGATGAGTATTTTTATAACAGTGCCTCAAGAATGTTAKTTCAGTGCATATGTGCAAAGACAAGCTCATCTCTCAAAGCTCTCACTATAACTTATTTGGCTGTCTAGCCAAGGGACATTTTTATGCTTGCCTTTGTTTAGGGCAAACAATTTTCAAAATATTTTTGATCAATTCCAGGAAAAGTTCAAGGCAATAGTGGGCAGAGAAATTATAGGCATCAGTGGATGGATTCTGTCAAAAATCCAAAACCCAGAAAAGCCCAATTTTTATTAAAATCACCATTTGATCAGCCAGCATATGTAGGGTGGCAGAGACTTCATGGGAAAGGTGGGGAGAGGAACAGATTCACTTGGAGAATAAGACTGTAGCAACAATATGACAGTGAGGAATTAGAGTGATCAGGGGAATAAAACTAGTCACTTCTTTCCTCTGGGAGCATCCCTCAGCCAGAGGATGAGCAACCAAACAGCACTTACCCCCAAACCTAGCTAGACCTATTTTTGAACCGTGGTCATTCAGCATGATTTGACACCTCTACAATGTATGTGACATACATATATAGTAATTCAAAATTGTCCTTCTCCTGCTTCCATGTTTTCTTCAGGCAATGGTCACTTCCTTCCATACAATTACAGCAATCAGTCTTCGCATGACTGGGTGATGAGTTATGGATGTGAGGGTTCTGCCTCTTTCTCTGATACTGTCAAGTGGTTGAATGAGTTTTTGGAGGAGACTGTTGGAAGATGGAAGATAATTGTTTTGTCACAGTAAAAAAAAGTAAATCTGAAATTTTGAAGGCAATAAGGAACAATTTTTGAATTGTTCAGAAAGGCTGTCATGACCCAGGGACTATTGATGATGCTGCTCAGCTGGGATGATGGGAAAGGCAGAGACTGCTTTATCAACCACAGTGTAAAGGTTTCCTGAGTTTCACTAGAGTCCCACAGTCCTAAGAATAAAAAGAACACATACAATGGTTGGAGGTGAGGATATGCAAATCTTACACAATATATGTTCTTTGCTAGTGGGAGGAAACACAAAAGTTGATGAATCAAGACAACAAATAAAAAACATCTCCAATTTGCTTGGGTGAGTTTCTGAAGGATAAACAGGACAAGTCCAAGACGAAAAACACAGACAACATGTGCAACCAAAATATGCTAACAAGAATTCCACCCTCCTCTTTCCAGCACTGATGAAGCCAATGGAAAATACATGCAAATTGGCAGAAATGAGTTCTGACCTAGGGTTTTAAAAACTTCACTAGTCATTATCAGAGCTGTGTGACAATCAGGATTGCTGAACTCCATGTAAGCTTTTCCTTTTGTTCTTCAGACTAACTCTGGGAGTTCTGGCTACATAAAGCTCTTATCACTCAATGCAAAAAATTAGGCTGATGTGTTACGTTCCCATGCAAAACTACAGAGCTTTGTATAGTTTCCAATGGAAAACACAATGCCTCCCAGCATATCCTCCCCTGGCATCAGCAGGTGTCATGTTTTGTGAATTATTTAAAGCACATTAGAGGGCTTTAGTTAAGAGCCAGCATGAGGATGGAGAAAGGGAATGGAAGAGTTTCAGTAACTTACTCAAAACTGCTATTTCAATTTATAGACAGGAAAAAAACAAAGTGTCTCAATAACTATATGAGATGTATACTACAGACAAGTTAATGAGATTAATATAGATCAACAAAGCACACATTGTTATATCCTGTCACTTAACAGAAACATTCTTTCTATGCTGGTAATAATTATGATGACTTCATCTTACTGACTGTGTTGGAAAACATATATTAAATATTCTAACTTTACAGTGAAATGATAGAAACATGTCTTAGAGTTGGTGATAAGAGTATATCCTGATATTACAAGTAATGCCTTAGAAATCGAATGCTTTTCTAAATATTATTGTTTTACAGAAGAATTTAATTCAGGACTTTTCTATGGAGAAGTCTGTGATACTGAAGAAACTGTCAGTCAATTGGGAATCAGAGCCCTCAGAGAGTTAAAAAATGTTCATATATAAGGGTTATACAAAAGACAGGGGCCCCGTCCATAGACTCCTGCTGCCATATACCTATTAATAACCTATTATCCCATGGAAATGACACCTGCAGGTTCCATTAACCACACAGAGGAGAAAGACCCATTTAGTAAAGAATTTACACAGAATACAACAAGAATATCAGCCTGCTGGCACATCATGTCCAAAAACAATTGGATAGGAAACTTCTGGGTCCGATAACAGACATGATGACAATGGTAGCCGTGAGACACCTTAGAAGATGTTAAGAAAAAGAGAGGTGATTATATAAAGTGTGACCTTGAAGCATTTGTTTCGAGTAGCAGGCCAGCCCAGGAAGTACTGTTTCTAGAGAACGCCTGAAACTCATGCACTGTCTATTACCTGATTATGACTTACTTCTGTTCAGAGCCTGGGCTGTACAGAGTGGAAAGGGATGTATTAAAAACAATCAGACACAAATTACTTGACATTTCAACAAAAGATTGTCATTCAGTCTTGATTTTTTTTTTCCACTGTGGAGGAGTTGAAGGTAGGAGAGAGGAGAGTATCAAACGCTTTACTACTCCTGTGTTCCTCTGCATTGCTGGCCAAACAGCTTTTGTGAATAGCTTTGCCAAATTCCTTACTGTTCACTAGAATGGAAAGTCCAGGTACTTCTTACAAGTCAACATTTAGCTGAAGTCCTTCCTATTTTATCACTAAAAATTATCACATAGCAGGTCGAATCTTACGCATAGGAAAAAAAGAAAGGATATTTCATACTTCAAGAACAAGAATAAGATTATATGATCCAGTATTATACAGTAAATATATGTCAGTTAATGTGGGGGGAGAAGGGGGAAGCCAACAACAACAACAACAAAGCCTGAAACATTGTAATAGTTATTTTATTTCTTATCAGGAAATCAGGTATGGTCCTCTTTTCACTCTGAATACTGTGAATAAGGACTATGAATATTCCTCAGATCTCCAAAAAGCTGAATGATTACTTATAAGGAGAAAGCCAGAATAAATAATCATAATACTGGGAAAAGCATTTAACGAGGATCGACTTTAGGTGAAAATTATGTTCTTTTTCCTGCCCATGTTTTGTCTTATCAGGAGCAATACCAGTTACCAAACTGATTACATTAGCATAAATCAGTGTAAGGAATTTGACACTTAGGTCATTGTTTCCTACTCTGTAAAAACAATTTGATGTTGAAGCTCATTATAAGTAGAATCATAAAAATGTAAAGTTAGAGAGAACTGCAAGAAGCCCTGAAGTTCATCCCATATTCTGAGACAGGATCAAGTATATCCTGTAGATGATACCCTTCCATGTTTGCTTAATTAGTTCTTGAAAATCCTTTTTGATAGGTATTTGATGATCTCCTGATGCAGGTTGCTTTAGTGCTTTAACTAACCTTAAGTTAGAAAGATTTTTATTAATTTTACTAATATTTCTCCTAAATCAGATTTTCTGCAAAATAAGTTGATTGCAGTCCATCCTGCCCTTTAGGAACAAGGAGATGGAATAAGAGTGACTTCTTTTCAGTGAGATGGTCAGGTCACTTCTTCTGGTTGTTTTTCTAGGTCACGCAAACACTGAACCCATCCATGTTCTGCTCAGTTATCTTGTTTTCTTGCCATTTTATCTTTCTCTTTTTCATGCTCCTTCTACCTTGTCTACAGTTTCTTAAGGTGTGGGTCCAAAACCTGGGCATAAGTTCTCCCATTAAAGCATAACTTGTTCTGGGTATTTTTCATGTCTTACATGCAACATGCTTGCTAAAATACCCCAGGCTGACAACTGTTTTCTGATGACAACAGCATGATTCCAAATTTTAATAACTGCATGATAACTTAATTGATAACTTTAATGATAACTTCATAGTCCTCTCTTTTGCTTTCAAGTATACAATTTGAGAAAGATTAAAGCCTTACTGAAGTCAACACCTATTGCATCATCTACTTGTCTCCCATCCAGCAGTCTGAAAGTTCTGTTAAAAAAGAAAGTTGTATATAACTGACATAATAAATTATTGTGAATTCACATTTTCACTTATTCTCATCTTCACTTATCACCAAGTATATGTGAATACTTACAAATCTAACATTGCATGATTTGCTGCAGTATCCATTTGGATATGGAAGCTAGTCTGCATGATCTATAAATCCCTAGATCCTCCATTTTACTCCTTTTTAAAAATAGCTACTGGTTTTGCCCATTCAAGATTTTTGAGGTCTTACATTTCCTCCAGGGATTCCTGAAGACGATTGCTAAGGAATTGGAGATTACTCTGGCTAGTTCTGTCTGAATCCTGCTGTGTACTTTTGCAGATACCTCTAAATTTTTTCAAACATTGTTTTTCTGTTTTGACCTGTGTTCCTGTTGTTAATTTTAACTGTGTTGAATGTATGGTTATCATTATTTTTTACAGACGTTTTAAACAACAAAGACAATCARAAAGACAAAAAAACACATTCATTCTTCTCCGTGTCAACAGTTGATTGTTCATCTTCATTACAAAGTAAAACACCTATACTTCTGTGCCTTTTCTAATGCATTTATTGTGCTCTTTTAAATTTTTGTGCTTCTTTGTATATTACAGTATGGACCTCTGTTTTCTTGATTTTGTCGCAGCAAGCTTGTACTATGCTTTTATATGCATCCTTAGTACTGTGTCTTTTGAGCCCCTTTTTATATGACTGTTAGTTAATATCTTTTGATACCTCAACAGTAGCATGTAACAAAAAAGGTCAGTTTTCCACTGAACACTGAATATTTCCTCTCTTTAACAACTGCTTGCTCATCTGAACTGTGCTATCCCTTGGAATGCCATCCTGGCAGCTCTCACCCTGTTCCCAAGTATTTGGAAATCTGTCTTTCTAAAGCTGCTTCTTCCTTTTCTACAATCACGAATCCTTGTGTTGAAACTGCTGTCATCCAAAATGCTTTCCATCTCCACATTCTCAATCACTTCCTCAGATCTAAAACAGCGAAAGCCTGGTTCCTTCTTCCAACTACTGGAACCTTTCCTGAAGGTCTGGGATTCTATCACAGGAAGGGCTTATCGTGAGTATTTTAGCTTCCTTATCCTTCCGTACATAATAAATTGGCAAGAAAGTGATAGATGAAATAATTTAAAGATAGCATGGAACACTTCTTGAACACTAATATTTTAAATCTAAATGTTAACATGTAGGGAGATATACCAAACACTGTACAGCAGTCTGCCTGACTAAAAATGGATTAAAACAGGCAGTTCCAGATGTCGAGAAAAACGTTTTGAAATCTGTAGGCTTCATGAGACTTGCAAAAGGCATTTGCAAATATAAGTGTAGAAACCCCTTTTTGCAATATGATTTAAAAAAGACAGACATGTCTGACATGGATTGGGTAGGAGAGATTTTACAGAGATCCAAGACCGGAAAGTTTTGGAAGTAATATTGATTGAAAAAAATATATATATTCAATGGAGCTACAAAAACAGCCATAGAAAAAAAAAGGGGGAAATTTTTGAAATCTTTAGACTTTCAATCTACAGAGGAAAATATTTTTAAAAGGTATTACACTTTCAGATATTACCATCAACCACCATGTCCTGAAATATAAGGAATAAAATATTTACAAAGGTTTTGATGACAGGAATTTTATTAAAATAATCTTTTATATATTGCTTAAGTGCTAAAGAAATTTACAATACCACACTTTATGTGGAGCCTGGTCCAAAGGCCACTGAGATTAATAGACTTTTTTCCTGACTCCTGTGGATTTGGATTAGATTCAGGAATACATTATGGGTCAGTTTTTGCACTACTTAGCAAAACCACTATATTGTAATAACTCCTGACACCTGGGAGAAGAGAATGGGTGAACTCAAGATACTGATATCCAGAGACATAAGCAACAAAGTGTTAAGAACTGGCATTAGAAKAGCAGAGGAATAGATTTTTTGTTTGTTTGTTTTCAGTCATCAGTTAAATAAGTGTGAATTCCATAATGTCCCATCATAATTAGTGACTGTTGAAGGCAACTACTTCAAAAAATAAACATCTTTTACAAGTTTAAAATCTGATAATTTTGAATCCTAACAAAGTGATTAACAAAATAGTTTGAAAATGACCTTAATAATTCTCATACCTACAAGTCAATAGAATAATGAGAATTGCTCAGYATGGTTTTAAAAATATCTTATTTAAGTTAAATTGACTTAAAAGTTCTTGAAGAACATCTTAACAATTTTGTGAAAATGGCTGTTATTGACAGTCTTTTCTAAGCCTTTTAATAGAGTTTTTTTGTTATTATAAGTCATATTACATAAAAAAAGCTATGACCAGATATAACTATAATGTCCTTTCCCTCTCAGAACAGTGGAGAAGCTAAAGAAGGCATGTCATGTCCTTTAGGATTTGTTGCAGCATGGCTAAAAATGCAGAATATGTTGGGAATAAGTCGCCATTAAAGTGAGATGCAGAGGAGTGTGAGAAGGAACAGTTTATGCTGGTTCTGCCATTGTAAAAGTAGTCCATAGAACTGTATCTTCCAAAACAATTCTCTCATGTTTTCTCCCAGAATGCTGCATCTACACTTTGCAGTGAAAAACAACAGCAGCAGCAGCARCAACAACAACAACAACATTTTCCTAGTGAAAATTGGGTTTTTGATTAAATGCATTTTTCTTCAAAACAGACTTGCTTACATGGAAATTTTAAACTAAAAAATAGAAGAAATGCACATCTAAATCTCATGTCGTTAACTGAAAACTTAAATATTTCAGTTTAAGAATGTTTCTGTCACAGAAATTGTAGTGTGATTTCCTGATGTTCCTACTTTCCTCTTCTGGTCAGGATCCCCAGTCAGACTCAGCTTTCAATGAGTCACTAAGGACAGAAGTCCCAGAAAAGGCAGGCAATAGTGCGTTATAGCAAAATGCATCCTAGTCAATGAATCTCTCATATGGAGGATGGTAATAACAGAAAGCATGTGAACTACTTTTACTATTGAGGTAAAAGCTGTCATAGCTTTTCCATATGAAAATGTCTGTTTTCAAATATTTCAAATATTTTCAGCACTTGGTTTTCCAATGAAAGATAAACAGTTGTTATGAGGAAAAAACCAGCTGTCAGCCATATCTATTTAAACAAACTATCTATGACTGAATGTTTCATTCATACAGGAATGAATGAAGCCTGCACATATACCAGCTATTCTAAGCCAACAATAATGATACTTTTTAGAAAGCATGTTATTGTCATCCAAGTTGAAATCTAGCCATTGCAGTATCAGAGGAGGTGCACAGTTTCATAGGTATCTGTGACAGCTGGTTTTACTATTTTAATTAGCTCTTCATATTGATAATTATGAGATTTAGAAGTCAGGAGCAGAAAAATAACGTTTAACTTGCCAGACTATACAACGGTTCTCATAAACCAAAATTACAGTCACGGAGCCAATGAGAAGACCTTCTGAATGACCCTAAGAGTGCCAGGGTTTGCCTATTTATAACAACACCAGGAAATGTGAGCCTAATTTTAAGTTTGCCTAAAATGATATCTATACATGATAAAACTCAGTCAAAGGAGCTCTACAAATACCCTCTAGCTGAGAACCTGGCTCTGAGACTGAATTTATGGACCTGATGAAAGACAGATAATGGTAAAATTTCTGGTTGGGAAAAGGTAACTAAATACAAAGACTCTCTTGGACTCAGAACGTGAAACAAGAGTTTTGTGTACCTTATACAATGTTCCAGCCTTCTCTGCTTTGATGGGAAATACCCTGAATTTTTACTACATTAAGTATCACTTCAACACTTCAATTATAAACCAATTAGCTGTTTTCTCTGCTGACCTCCTCAGAAGAGGATAATAATGAAGAGGAACAGTGAATGAAAAGAATATGGCTCCCAGAAAATGGAAGAGCCTTATAATTTAAAATTTATGAAACAGAATCATTAACTGTATGTCTCTGCAGAGTTTAAGTAGCAAACAGGCAGAAAAGGGCAGACATGTCTGTATTTGCTTTGCTTTTTTATGAGTCTGAATACTATATAATTAGCATGCTATCAAGGCTATTAGTTAGAATAACAGGAAAGCAAATAACATATTTTATTTCCAACACTGCTTAAACAGATGCCATCCAGTAACTTGCCTGTCAGAGACAACCCCAGGGGTTTCTGGAACTGCTGACAGGAACCTATGACCCGTCCAATAAAATGAACAGCTGTACTGATAATTTCCATCTAGTCTGATAGTGGTAACTCTGTGCCCCCATAGTGGGTTTACATTTTCTAATGTTGTTTTCTTGTTAGATTGTGTTTCTGGGATTTAAAACAACTTCATTCTGTACTTCTTAGCAGCAATTGAAGAAGTATGCTAATCCCTAGAGGTTAAAGCTAGATGCTCTACCAATATTTAATAAAGAGATTATCTCTGTATTGAAGGCTCTGGGGTTTTATTCACAGTGCAGTAAGACATATGATTATATTGCATTTTCTGCAATGCCAGCTTTAATATAACTAATGGAAAACAATAGCAATAATGACATTCACCATTGATTTCAGCATACACTAGTAACCTGGGCACATATCCAGGATCCTTGCTATGCTTCTGGAGATTTCACTGAAGCCTGTGGCATCCGTTCTGTATTAAAGTTATCTAGGGTATGCCTACCTCTCTACAGGTGGATAAATGAAATGGATAGGGACAATACAAGGATAAATATTAACTCATCAGCATGATGAATGTGATTATAGAAAACCTGTTATCTAGTTTTTTTTATTTTAGTGGGCATCTTGGCAGAAGAATATTTAAGGGAGGGACTTAGGAAAGATAATGAAGCAGTGTGATTGCATGCAGCTGGATTTGTTATTCAGACAAATTCTTTTTTTTGGACTGTGACCCTCCATAGGAGGGCTAAATATAACTATATATAAAAGAGAAAGATTTTTAAAAAGCTTCAGTAAGTGAGTGTGGAAAATATAATATCCATAACAGTGAAATTTCAAATCATATCTAAAGAAAAATACTCTTCTCTGCCTGTTAATAACATATTATGGGGAATCAGTTCTCTCAGTATGATGTTCTCTATTGCACAGAGAACAAGAAGAAAACATAACATCACTTTAAAATCTTATTCTGGGCATACAATAGAACTAAATGTACGTTTCATTACCAGTAGAGAAATGTCATGATTCACTGGCCCTCATCATGTCTGAGAAATACAAATATAAATCTGATCTCATCAACTACATCTCTGAATCAAACATGTTACTAAAGTCTCCATTTTTTTTTTCTTCCCTGTAAATATATTCCATTTCTTCTAAAACTGATTTATGTAGCTCGCTTCTACATTTTAACCAGTCTGGGTATAAAGAAATTTCATCTCAAAATGCCCAAGGACTTAGACTGTCCCTTAACCATAATCTATTGAAAGAATTACTCTTTCCACATTGTGGATATTTCCCTCTTCTAGTACTATTGCATTATGTGTGTTTTCCCCTAGGAACTGTAGAGCAGCCTATCATAAATTTACCAAATCTCCCAGATGCACTGAAAAACAAATTTGGAGTGTAAGTTCAGCCTATCTTTTATTCCTAAAAGGTGCTGGCTTGCTAGCACTTTTAAATTCAGTACCTCCTGACAGTGAGAACAAAATGTTTCAAACTGGCCCAGGTCTGGTTTTAAAAACACTGTTTACAGCTGAGATGGGACCAAGGGATTTCCCAACCTTAAAGTAAAATCAACTGCTTTAAAAGGTTTCAGGATGATATTTTCTGAGACAATACTCATATGTCAATGGCTCAGTGATGGGCAAAGTATTGAGCACAGGCAGCGTCATATTTTTTATCCCATTAAAATTTTCAAGATTTCAAAAACATTTCCACATCTCATCGAGGCTAAAAAAACAAACAAACAAAAAAAAACAACTGGAGAGGAAGTGCTGTAACCTTGCATGGCTTTTCCACGGGGGGTACACTCTTACATCTACAGAGATGAATTTAGGTCACAGAATTTGTCCTACCTTTTTCACAATGTACAGGCTCATCTTTTGAAGTATTATCCTGATTTAAAAGGTAATGAATTGTGTCAGTGTGACCAAATGGGAAGATTTAAGTTTTGCCCAGTTTCCTGGTTGCCTACCTCTCTGTTAACATCAAACACAAAGAAATATGATTTGGAGAAGAAAGACTTAGTGATTCTCTGGCCCAGTGCATGAGTATTGATGTCTGCCTGTCTCAGGGAGGACACATTAAGAGAATTTTCTCTCATATGAGGCAATTGAGAGCTGTGAGTATGGTAGTAAAGTGATGTCTCATTTCACTACCAGGACAGAAGGAAGCCTTCAGTTTGAAAACTGTGGAAGTTAACTTAATGAAGAAAATCCAACTGAAGGTGATTTGAGGATGAAATGGGCATTATACCAGATATAGCCATTGCTGATGGTTTCCAAGAATGGGCTGAAGGTAGGCCTTGCTCTTCCTTCATCTGTCCACCCCCCACTTCTCCTCATTTCTGTCATCATCCTCTAGGGCAGGGAAGTCGCTGTCTACAGGAGCAGGAGGAAAAGTTTGGTTAGATCTCAGAAACACAAAAGCTGAGCTCAAAAGCTGGTCTGTAGGCTGGAAAGTTGTCTGTAAAAGAAGAGCTGTGATGTGGGCTGAAGACTTTTAGGTTTTCCTCAGTTCTTTAGAAGACATGAACTTTCTGTCACAGGTGGAAGGCTGTGTCATCATCAGCATCAGTGGTGGGCAAAACTAAGATGTTAGTAGTGAAAGCCAAACAGTATGCAAGGGAAATTTTTTATAAGGGGAGAAAAAGCTATGTGTGAGACATAACTCATCTGAGTACAAAAAGTGTGTGCTTTTATCTTTTATCTCAGGGAGAAAAGGCAATGGTTTGAATTTTTTTTCAGTGATTGAAAGGATTTGAAAATCTTAATCCACTCCCCAAACACTGTAGAATATTATTATATTATACTACAGTATAATAATACTGTTATACTATTTTATGTACTATAAATGATAATATGTACTATGATAGTATATATTGTAGTTCTGAATTCACTGTATTCAGCAGTCTTCACTTTAAATGTCATGTCATTCAGTGAATTCAGTACCCTTCACTTTAAATGTCATGGATTCATATTTACCTCCATAGGCTTTATTATGATCTGTGGGAAGTTAATGTTATCTAGATTTCATGCTGAATTTGTCTTGAAAGCTGGTTTTATATTTGAACATCAAGTTTACAATAGCTTCCAGTAGTCATATAGGTTGCATTTCGACTTACTGACTAATGGATGCCATGACAGACCATGGAATCAGTCCTCGATTGCAGTAAAAAATATGGTGGCTCCTCCTTGGAAGGTGAGATGTGGGATGTTATCAGGGCATGCCTATAGACACTGAAACTAGGAAAGGCTCTCTGTTCTGTAATATCAGCATGATTATAAAACCCAGTATTTGTAAGTGCCTTCATAGCTTGAATCTAGTTTATTACTCAATTTATCTGCATTTACCTTTGCAGTTAATTTACTTTTCAGATGGATGTAATGTTCTTATTTTAAATGCTAAAATGAGGTGCTACAATGCTGAATAAAAATGTAATATAGAGTTGAAAATGTCAAAAATGAAAATACGAATAGAAAAATGTATTGTTTTCATATTAAATAGCAAGTACGGAAACATATCACAATTAGATAATTATGTTCTTCTAAATGAGGACTAATATTAATGCTTTTAGTCAGGCTGAGAAGTTTAGTCTTGGAAGATTCCCTTATAATAAATGGTTTAATATGCAGAAGGCTAGCAGAATGGAGCCAATGATCAAATTAGACAACACTAGACTTAATAATGTTTGAAAAACCTTTTGAACACGTGTGCCTTCTTCCTCCTCATGTACATTTGAAGGAAGTTAGTACTTTAAACTATAATTGCAACATGCCACTATTTTGTTTCAAATCTAATTATTAAAACACAAACCTGATTTTCATGCATCTATAACTTCATACAATCTAATTTTAGAGGTGGTCCTATTTTTGTACCACAGTTACATTTCAGTCTAATTAAAATATGATTACTCTTACATTTTCTGATACAGTAACTTCAGAAATACTTTTTCTGTCAAAATGAGTCTTGCTGATAAGTTTTTAGAGCTGTTTTTAACTGTAAATTCCTATAGACTAGAATAAAGATGAGCATACTTTTTGAAGGAATACAAATGTGGGTTTCTTTGAATTGTGAAAATAAATCAATTCCTCTAAGTTTAATAGTCTTTCCAAACATGGAAATAATGCAAGTTATTCATGGTTTTATCAGATTTATTTTTTCGCATCCTGACAGAGCAGACTAGGAGCAAGAACAGTGATTTATCATTGTGAGTAAAATTTAGCATCAGAAGATTTAGTATCAGATTGTCTGAGTTTCAGTTATACATGGAGGATTAAAAATGAGTGATTAAGAATACAATTTATTCTTAAACATCAGCATAAAATCAAAGACCATAATTTAGATATATAACAATTTTCTGCATGTCTGATAAAGAGGAATATGACAACAATTATTTCTTAAAAAATGATTATTGATATCAGACATTGTTAGTAATTAACATTTTGAATGTAATGTAGCACTGAATATCTAAAATTTTAAGTAAAAGTTTGAAAGATAATACTGCATCAGCTTAGCTCAGTCAGTCTATTATTGGTCATTGACTTGTATAAACTTAGTTGTGGTGCATGTATCAACAGTCCTCAGTATTTATATCCAGTGAAACAAGGCTTAGAAGGGAGATTTTTTTTTTATTAGATCAACTGATATAGTTGGAAAATTAGACAAGTTTTTGGCCACAGAGCCCCTTCTTTGGGTTTGAAATGAAAGAAAGAAAATTCAAAGCTAAGGACAGGTCGAAAACCATTGTCTGATTCCAACCTAAACATGTTACTCGATTAAAACAACTTAAGATCAAGGGTAATTGATAACTTGCTGGATCAACAGCAGCAAAGTCGGAACTGGGAAGATTGTTAGCCCCTCTGGGACAAAGGGGAAGACATATAATTAACACTTTTGATAAGTGACATATTCACAAAGAGAAGGTATAAGGAAAGTTATTACATGAGATTAAACTGCTCTTCCTGATTATCATGCCCATTTTGAGTTGTGAATTGTAGTTCCAAGACATATCTTTTGAAAGTTTTTGAAGGATCAGAATCAAGAGATCAAATTTTGAGTACTCATTTCATAACAACTTTCTCCCATAAGAATGGGTATTCTGCCTTTCATCAGTAAGCTTAGTGAGTYCATTCTGAAGCTTTCATATTGCTTGTTCATCCATGTAGTTTTCCTGGTGGCTTTTGATGTCTGAATAAAATTTATCATCTTCTTCGATATGACTGTGCAGGCTCAATGAATCCTGAAAGTTTAATTACTGGGAAAGGAATGTTTATTATATGGTTGTGAAGTTGAGATGGTCAAATCTGGCATGTATTGGTCCACAGAAATTCGCTTCTGATCATGAAGTAAATGATGTCGGGGGTTGTTTAAGATGCAATCTTTTACCATGATAGATTGCAACTGACTAATAACTTGCCATGTAAGTTTTGGTGTAGGAGGGCATGTGATGATAGGCAGGGAAGTGCTATTAATGGCAGTACCCTTTCTGAAAATGAGTAACTTTTAATATGCTTTGGGTTGGTTTATTCAAAGACAGAGCCTATTTACTTTTTAAGAGTTTTCTTACTGAGGGAAAGTTGTCCTAAAATAGATAAAATATTGTCTCTTGTTTAGAACAAATGTATTGGAATCAGAAGGCCTTCATGTCTATCACAACTTTCTGTGATGTGTTTTCAAAAGTAGCTCACTCTTTGAAGGCAGGCATGTTGTTCTGTGGACTTTTTTCGTATGGTAATTTATAGTTATCTTTCTTATGTGGAAGGTTTATGCTGATGTAGGCATTTTCTGGAGACAGTTTATATGAGAGGTGGAATTTATGGTATTTTAGAGGAAACCACTGGGAATGTCCATGACTTTGGATCTGTTACACGCACTACAAGCTATTCTTGGGGCAGATTCTGTGTAAAATATTTGCAAACTAGATTGTTGATTGCAACTAGCTACAGATTTTTCACAATGTTAAACAACTTCCCACCATATGTTTTCAAAAGCAAAAGCACTTATACTAATATACTTAGACTTCGGTCCAGCTCTTGCTCTTCCTTCTCTGTCAGTCATGTAATATTATTTCTGAAAGACAAAAGAGGAAAATCAGAAGTTATTCACATTTGATATATAAAAAAAAAACAGTTAGTTCATGACTCCACTGGAAGCTCAAATGCATTTTAACTCTGATTCTACCCCCTTTTCAGCCCCCTCCTGAACATTCAACTAGTTAAGAGATTGAATCTGGATGAAAGCTAACTCACTACATTTAGAAAATAATTCTACTTTTTTATGACTAAAAAAATTCTTTCTGACATTTTAGTGAATTTAATCATCTCATGGAGGAGTCTAGTAACCAGCATTACTGCCAGGTAAAGAATGGAAATGTTCATGTAGGAGCATGGGTGTGGGAAGACCAGAGGGAGAGCAGCATCCTGTGGAACTGCATGCAAAGTCAGTGCTATAATGAGCCTTGAAATCAGTCACCTAGGCTAATGGTTATTAAACAGCTTAGCCATACTGTGAGTCTGTGAGCAAAACATCATGAGCACAGTGGTGGAAGTGAAAAAAGGCTATTTAAGCAAAACAGAATGAAAATGAAAATCTGTTTTTTTGGGGTTTTTTTTGTTTTTTTTGTTTTTTTTTAAGGAAGATGACCAGGACTAAGGTTTGTTTTGAGAAACCACAGTTGTAATATTCTCCCTACTGCCAAATATTGATGGTTTCCATCTTGTAGTGGAGGCTCCCTCACCCGCTTTGGTCAGAGGGCCTTTCCTCCCCAGCACAGCTAATAGAATATAGAAAGCAGAACAAATGATTACCTTCACTTACACACCTTTACATAACTTGTCTTCTAATAAATAGGTTGCCATAAAGTCAAAACTTCCCTCTTGATTTATTTAAATGAGTAAGTTCTACTTCAAAATCAAAGACTTGATTTAGTTGGTAGTTTTCTGTGACAATAAAAGTGTTGTATTTATTCGTAGGAGCTCATAAAACTTACTGAGAGTACTGATTTCAGTCCAGTGTTAAAATCATATCTTCTGAGACTGTGTTTGTTTTTTCTCATGCAAATGTTGTCAATCCTTTGTTGTCTGTAGGATTTAGTTTTAACTGGAGGTAGAGTAGATGGAAAGGAAAGAGGAAAATAAAATAACCCATATAAGGTATATCTTGAAAGAGCTAGCACAGTGAATATTTCTGCAACATGAAGTAAGAGTGTCAAAATGGCACCTGGTCCTGCAGCAAGACAAACTTCTTAGAAACATGAAGGCTCAGAGAATTTCTGCTTGACACAAATTCCTACTAAGCATCACAACTAATATCCAGCAGGCTGGGAGTCACTGTCTTATGCTGATAAATATACTGTGCAAATTATGACTTCTTATTTTTATCCAGAGAAAAAACAGAGAAATTGATGTTGCTTTTACTGAAGGGAAAAACGCTACAGCAGAATATGTTGGTCATAGTAACTGAAACCTCCTCTGGTCTACACATAAAAATCTTGAATAGTCTCTTATTACCATTACTCATTCTAGAGTCACTCCACTAAAGTAATAGTCACGCTGCCGAAGTACAAGCACTATAATTAGGAGGCAGATCAAGCTCAAAGTATAGCTAATGGATCTAATTTTCCCCTTTCATTTATATGTCCAATTGCTTTTGACTATCTTACTTGTATCYAGTAACAGAAAATCTAACGCATTTAGCATTTACAACTGGACGAGCTGTCCTTCATTTTTGGCAGCTTTTTTTAATTCATAAGCCTTTAGAGTAAATGCTGCATTTTATATTTGACATTCACAACTGAGCTGTGTCCCTTCCACTCCAATATTAACATTCTGTAGTCTTTTTCTTTCTCCTTAAATTACAACTAAAGAAAGAAACATCATTGTTTTCTGTCTTCATTTATCTGCTGATTAAAGGGAGTAGGATAGCTTTTTCATTGAGTAACAGTCTGTGCAGAATTTGTCCTGACTGGAGTAATGCCAGTTTTTCTCTGACACTGATAAATTGCCTTTGGTTGTGATAGATGATGACTTGTAGGGGTAATAGATTATAGCTTGCAAAGCCATTTCTTTTGAGGTATTTAGTCATTTTATTTGAGTCTACATAAACTTGAGAAAAGCAAGCGTTTTAAACAATAGACTTGCTGTGAGTTTTAAACACTGAACATTTCAAAGTTAATAAAACTCAGAACATAGGATCCAATAGTCATCTTCTAGTCCTTTCTATGAAAAGACAATAAACAATATCACATCCAGGAGAGCAAGGAAATCCAGGGGTGAACTGAGTCTATTGCTTGTGTCTTCCAGATCCTGTTGGCTAAGAGGGATTCTTATTTGATTTTTAACACCTTTTGAGACTGTTTCAGCAACATCAATGCAACAGCTTCATACACAGCTCTATATGAGTATATATTCCACTCATTTTCTCTGTATCTATTACTTTACAGCAGTTGTGTAATGTTTAGGGGCAAAGTCAAAGAACATTTTTTCAGCGATTTATGTAGTGATTTGTTCCTGAATCAACATCACAAATAGCGGAGGCTGTTCTGACAGCTCTCATGTTTTCTTGGGCATAATGATGTTGTTCATTGGTGCCATGTATAAGCATTTTTCTTACTTCTTTATTGGGATAAGGAGTTAGTACTGAACTCAAAATGTTGTTTATGGGCAAACAAGAAACACACTTTATATATAAAGCCAAAAATTTATTGTTAGTATATTTGAAATCTTAACAGTCTAATCCAAGAATCATGATTAGTCCAGATGTAATTATTACAGAAAAAGAAAGAACATGTCTATGCAGAAAAAGTTTCAATAATGAAACAGTTAAAATTGTTATACTCATACTTCTTAATTTCTACTCGTTTTCCTAATCTTATGCTCACTCTTCCCCTACTCCTTTGTGTCTTTACGTTGGTGGTTTCATTCTGGTGTTGGCAGTGGGGGCATTAAGGTGAGTTGTCAGCATATGAGTCCTTCACCATGAGGAATATGATGTTCATGTTGATGGTTTCTCTTCTTCCTCACTCTAGGATTCACTCAGGGTCATTTTTATATGTTTGCTAACACACTTTTACACCTTACTCTTTCTTCATTAGTTGGCAGCTCTGAATTGCATCCAAAATTACTATGCATGTTGCCTTTTATGTATGTTAGATTAACAATCTATACTTCTATGGATATAACAGAGCAGATTACCACTGAGAGTAGCATTATCCTTTTATGCCTGCCTGGCATGAATCCAGTAACTGGTTTCTGATCTTCTGCATGTAGGAATATTTCACAAGGTAATAACTTTGCAACATGTATTAGCTGGCAAATTAATATCATTTATTAATTTGTTTAAATCAAAATGGGTGTACTTGCTTGCAAAGCACCATTTGAGGTAAAAATTAGCCTAATTTGACACATCTAATAAACAGCTGCTCTTTGAAGTCATAGAAGAGATTTATCCTCACATGGCTCTATTAGAATACTGGCTATAGTTATGAAAAGATGCAAATTAGCTCTTGGCAAGTGCAACAGACACTGTCATGGAAACATTTAAGAAATCTCCCTCCTTCAGCTCCCACTTTCCTCAGAGTTCTGGATCCCTGAAGACTCTCAGGAGATAGCTCAGGAGACAGGACTGTGACAGCAGGTGGCTTTCTAAGGGCTAGTTAATCGCTGCAAGAACATTGCAAACCCAGCACATGCTCTAGCACTGGAAATTTGTGGTAGGTGCTAGGATAGCCAGGAATTTACCCTGTCGATAAGTGGCCCCTCTCCATTCTCGTGTAAGGTTGTCAAGTGAGAACAGTATCTGACCCTCCTCCGCTCTCCAGGCACTGAGATTGAATGRATAGGTAGATGAAAGCCCTGGTCTTCAGAAGATGTGGAAAAACCCCAGGTATCTATCACTTTTGACACATTGCAGGATCTCAGCCTCTCAGTAAAACATCCACCTTGGAACAACTCTGAAATGGTGCTACTGTGTGGTGACAGGAGGCAGCAGCAGGTCTCCAAAACTTATACATTCACAAGAGTTCCCTTGTGTTAAAGGAAAGGGATAGGGAAGCGTTCAGATCCTAAATACTTCTGCATCAACCTTCTGCTTCTCTCTGCTTTCCAGATCGGTCTGCCTGCAGATGTTCTCTCGTTGACAAAAAGTGATCCTTGAAAAATCCCAGCTTGTCAGCAGTCTTTACCTCCCATCTCCCCAGCACCTACAGTTTGCAAGGATTCCTGCTTAGTCTGCACAGCTGCCACCTCCCCTCTGAACACAGGCTATGGGGATGCTGTCACTGGAAATCAAAATTATAGGGAGTGACTCCTGCATCTTCTTCAACAGCATGCGCTGATATCCTGAGCTAGGTGAGGCCCAGGAGGACAGTGATAACCACAGAGTGGAGCTGAGGACTGGACCTAGTCAATTGGGAGACATGTAACTACGAAATAGGTCTGCACAGAAACTGTACAGTGTCTTGGATCTAGGTTTTAATGTTTCCGCACCCTGCAATTCAACAGAAAACATTCCATGGACAGTAAAGAACTGACTGAAATTCTAAAGACTCTTGGTTTTACATACCTCTGTTCCTTTGAGATGACAACAGAGATGAAGTAAGATACCACAGAGTGCCAAGATGTAAAAAGCTGTAATTTTTTTCTGAAAAAAATCACAATGCCAGTTATTTAAACGTACAGAGGATACAACATACTATAAGTGGCTGATAAGCTTGCGAACCTGATTTTTGTCATGAAGCACTTTTATTTCAAAGAATAAAAAACAGAACACAGCATCACACAAATATTTGGTGTACTTAGGCAAAGAAACACTTTATTAAGATGTGTTAAAGGCAATTAAGTAGCAGTGACAGATTGCCAGGAAAAGCATCAGTTTGATGTTGGGAATTTGTTGTGAATCAATGTACTCTGGGATTTTGAAAATGCCTTTTTCTTGATTTCAGATCATTCTGTATAAACCAAAGTGGCTTCAAGAAGAGTGAAAAACTTTGATTTGCACCAGCTATAGCAGCAAAAGTATACACTGGGCATAGCTGGCTTTTCAGAAAGAGCTTCTGGAAAATTCCATCTGCTGTTCATCCTTCCCTTTTGTTCTTCTTTTCTCTGTTTTCTTTTTCCTCCTCCACCCTCAAAGGATCTCTCTTCTCTGTCAGCAATTTAATGAAGGTAACATTTACCTTGAATCACTGGATGACAGGAGAAAAGTGCTGTGAAAGACCCAGACTGGGACCAGGCTTTTAAAAGTTTAAATTAGAAAAAAATTAATGCCGATCAGCCCAGAGTGAGAACTTTTGTTTTTCCTTTGGAATTTTCTTTAATAAGAAACTATGCCTTCTTTGATCTTGTTCCAGTTTAGAACAGAAAAAAAGAAATCCAACTGAAGAATTTCTTACAAAACCAGGAATCCAGTTCTCTCCAATTTCTCCCTTAAGTTCAATTTATATTGATCGAAACAACAAAAAATCATCAGAACTTTGAAGAAGCAGGCCTTTTGTTCAAGAAGTATCTTTATTTTTCAACACACTAAGAAGCGTGGTAGCTATTTCATTTCTGACACTCTCACTCCTTATTTCAGGATTTGTATGGGGTTACATTCATGGTTTTTTTAGTTTGAGGCATCTAAAGGCAACCAAGCAAGAACAATTACAAAAGATCTGTATTCCAGCCTAAACAGATTTTTGAGTCCACAGGAATGTGTTTTTTATTCAATAAGTTTATTTGAAATTCCATTATAAATAGTTCTATGATTCCCACACCTTCTCAACTCTGAACACAAAATTATGTAGCCTTTCAAAGTTTACATCTTTCAAGTTTAATTTAAAACTGATATCTTGAAAGTTACAAGCCAGGCTGTTTCTGGGAAGTATAGCATAGCTTCACACAATATGTGGATTTCGTTTTCAAAAATTCAGATTCTTCATATTTTTTCTTTATTTAGGTTGTCTGGCACTCTTTAACAGCTGAGTGGGGAAGTTTCAAGCACAGCCTATCTTTTGTTATGATCCATATGAATGCTGCCTACTAAAATGGGCTAAAATTTGGGGAGAGAGTTTGAACTTTTTTACCAATAGATAACAAATTTGAATTTGGATTAAAGCCATTTATAAAAATGTGTTAGTTTTTCAAATTGTTTTAGCCAAGATAAATTTTTATTTTTTATAATCAAAGAGTTTCAGATTCTCATTTCAAAAAGGCACATTATTTTGGAAATTTACCTGTATGTACTTAGAAAATGCAATGAGAAACAGCCCGAAACTAGCTTGGACATGACAATTTTTGTTTCTTACTGGAAAAAAAATACACTGTTTCTGTGGGCATAATGAAAATGTGGCCAACAAGTTGAAACACTGGTTGTTTGAAGAGGTCTCTTGTAGTGTGTGTCTGTTCATCCCTTCATGCTGCTGAATGGAGAGTGGCTCTGTGGTGCATCACAGACCTTGCAATGGCAGCAGTGAATGAGGCTTCCCTCTTAGGCCTCATAATAAAGGCTTGTAAGCCTCTATAGCAGTTCCCAAATGAGGAAAAGACTTGAAAACGTGTCCCCAGATTTGATCACCACCACATATATTGCTGTGTCTGGAGGATCAGTCTGGCATGCCAAATGTTGGCAAAATGAAGTACGCTTTATGGGATGATGAGCTGCCAAATGATACTGTCACAGCTTCTGTACTGCCCACCATTGCAGAATAGCTGTGAAATGGAAGAGGGCCATCCAGGTCTTGGAGAAGAGCCACTGCGAGGACCTAGCACCAACCCAGTGCCCAGAGCACAGGATCCTTCCAGACTGGTGGGCCAGCTGCCTGCCTCGACTGTTGGACTTGGGCAGTCAGCTGRTACACTCCTCTGGAAGCCCGAGGGTCACCCTGGCTTGGTGTCATCAGCCAAGGAGCTAAGCACAAAACTTGGCAGACAACCAGAGAAGATTTGTCAAAAAACACATGTTCCCAGAAACATTTCTCTTTTGACAAATCAGCAATTTCTGGAGGAAAAAGAGCTCTTCGCAAAAGTTTACACTCCTTTGTAATGATAAATACCTTTTTGGTGATCCTTGGCATGGCATGTCAGAAATGACAGCATTCCTTGAAATATTTGCTTCCATTTTCATTTACTTTTGCATTCATCAGTAGAGTTCAGCTGTCATCTGGTGCAACAGGAATTACACAGTTCAAGCTTTAAAATCTTCCTAGCCACAATTTTAAATAATCAAAGTTCTTATGAACTCTTTGTTAAATGATCTTTTAATGCTTAATTAATGTACCTTAAAGGATAAAAAAATTAAGCCCTAGAAAATAAAACTCAGAATGCAGCAATAAGGCATTTAAAAAGACTAAATGAACAGTTGAACTCCAGTGGAGTACCAAGCTGAAGATGCAAACATCAAAATAATATCTTTTCTATACCATTTATCTTCATTAGTTCTGGTATTCCAGTCAACAGGACCTATTACTGTGAAACTGAGTAATGTACATGAGTGTGCTAATGTTTATAAAAAATAGCTAGGAAAAGAAAAATGTGTAGATGTTAAAGCTAGGTTTTAGGGAATGGGTCACTATCATCATTATTATCTGCTGGACTTTTCTTTGTCTGTACATATCTAAAAGTGTTAAGTTTCTACCTCCCTTTTTTTTTTCTTTCTTTTTACTCCCAGGTAACTTCTTTTGTACTCTCAAGTACAAAAACTTTCCCTGAAGACTCCTTTATGCAGCAATATTCTGCCAAAGTTATGACTTTTAAGAAAAAGACATATTTTGTAGATGAGAGAACACTAGCAGCAATTCTTAGCATTGGAGAAGCTTAAGGTTACTTTGAATGTTTGGGCCTGTTCTGAGACTTAAATGTATAAACTTCAGGCATCTAACCATCTACACATTCCACTTTTCCAGATTTAWTCCTGAAACTGTTGGATTTTTGTATGAGATTGAGTTAGTCATTTAGGCAGTGTGTCAGGTGTGCTGGTTAACAATTAACTGGTAAATCTCTTCTGGGTATACCATTTCAAGAACAAATAAAAGTTGCAAATGCTGACATAAAAATGGTCACTGAGTTATAGGAGGCTGTGAGTCATAGTGGAAAGGAGACTTGATAGGCAGAGGCTTCATCAGCTTAAAATGAAAAGAAGCAAGAGTCAAGTGCTGATTCCCTTACTTTAGTATTAAAGTATGTGATCACACTAAAGCACGTGGGACTTCCAGCACATACTGTAGATCTTAACATAATCTGGGAACAAAATCGTCCTCTCTAACAATATAAAGCAAGGGTAGTGAAAAACACCATTGAAATCCAAATTTGATAGGACATATTCCTAGGCTGAATATTCCAGTAGGGAAATGCCCTTGCTAAGGATCTTGCTAAGGCCACTCAAGCTCTGGCTCTCGAAGAGCCAAACAACAGGATAGCTGAAGAAGTTCAGTCCTCAGATACCCTTTCTGCAACAATAGTGCAGGTAGCTGAGCTGTATGCAAAATGGCTCCTTGATTGCCACAGTTAAAAGGGTGGTGTTACAAAATATGTGTTGTTTAACTCTAAAAAATGGACTGTGAAGTGCAACGGCAAAGAAACAGTTTCACTAACAATTTGACTGTCTTTGCTGTGGAGGCAGACAGTCAGGTTAGAAACACAAAGTAAGTCATCCTTGCTGCAGTGTCATAACTATTCTTATGTACCTTCTCAGTTAGGAACTTGACATTTTGCACAGCTATTTTTATACGTAACATATTATATAGCTGACTTTCTTCTAATCTTCAAAATCTGCATGCAGCACTTGGGATCATGTACAGTATACAGTAACATGAAAAATTGTGTTCATTGGGAGATTTGGCACAGATTAAGGCTTCTTTGAAGTCTGGTTCTGTAACAAATCTTACATAAACTCTCTGGTTCGGATGTTGATTACTTATTAATGGTCCTTTCCCTTTAATAGAGGTGTACAATATTCCAGTTTGGACTGAAACAACAAATACTGTTAGTTGCACATCACAGACATTGCAGACATTGTAGAAAAAAATCATTTCAAGGGAAAATGAGCACAATTATCAAAAGTTAAGAATGTAAAAAACCCCGCTGTGTAGAGAAAATAAAATCTAGTGATATGTTGTCTCATTTATTAAAATCTCCTTATTCCAGATATCTACATACAAGATATCTGTTGTCCACTGAGACATATATTCCAAGAAATTGGTTGCCCCTCAGAAATGCCCCTACCTCACCATATCAATGTGGTGAATTTATTGGATGCTTATGTTATACAAGGTTAGAGATAGGTCGAAAATTTCCAAATAAATCTCTTTGGGCAGAAAACCCTAGTTCATTGAGCCTGAAATGTTTACTTTCTAACATGTCAGGTTGGAAATATTTAAGACCCTTGACTGGCAAGAGAATGCCAGGGTTTGTGACACTGGGATAGCAAGGTTTGGTCCGGGACTGACAATTTTAGGATGTTAAGGCATGCAGTTGCTGGRCTGAAAAACATGCCTAAGTGGAGGTCTGAACTCCAGGCTTACCAAAGGTCAGAGCCTTAGTCCTGGGGATGCTGGAATTGCTTCAGCCTTGAAGCTTCCTAGGGAAAATGACTTTTTCTTTTCTTTTTTTTTTCAGTTTTGCTATTGCTGTCAGCGGTTGGTAAAGGTATGTAGTGGATGTAGAGTCTGTAACAAGCTGTGTGTTAGGAATGAACATAATGAACATAAATGCATGTAATATACTTCTGTTGTTCTTGTTTCTTACCTGGAAAAAATAAGCCAGAAAATGTCTTCCATGATGGCAGTCTTTGACTTCCTTATTCAGGGAGTTTTTTTAGGACAGAAATAGCTGTGAAAGGATAAAATAGCTATTACTTGACATAGCATGCAGTGCTCCCTACGATATCATTACAAACAGGCCCGTTCCATGGATGAGGGGCTGACACACCCTCAAACTAATATGAATTTCAGAATGTTAAAGGTGATGGTTCTGGATGTAAAGCCTTGAGCCCTGGTTGAACTGAGTATTTTTGGATCATTTGAAAACACTCCCTTGAACAACACAGTTAAGAAGAAACATCCCTAACAAGCAATATGGACTGATAGGAACTCTGCTACAAGATGGTCACAATCTGTCTCCTGTACTGTAAATATGGCTCCCAGATTCAAAAACTTCTGATATTTTCTGTAAAGCTTTTTTTAATACTATAACAGATTAAATCAAAGATAAAATAATAATAAAAAAAGTCAGTATGCTATATTAAACTGAAATACCAAAGACCTAAACTATGAAAGCCCTCCTGACCACAATTAAAAATTGCTCAGTGGATTGGATATGGGATAGAGAAAAACAAGGAATGGCTTTTGCATATTACCCAACCTGTCCAGCCAGTTTTGGTTTGCAGGCTGGCTGACATGTGAATTCTCCTGTCTCCAGCTTCCTTGTCAGGAAGCATGTGGGTGAATGGTTCTGATCTGAGCCCACTTTTATGGAGGAGGAACCACCCACACTAACAAATATTTGGGATGTTTTGAGGTAATGTTTTAATGTAGTGATCCAGTTATCTTGGCACCACATGAAGACAGAAACTGAGTAACTCTTTCTTTGTAGGTTATCACATACCTAACAGCTTTCAGCCACCTACACCTTTATTAATGCATGGGATGAGAATTTTTAATGTGCCTGTAAAATATGTTGCTGTTCCACTTTTCTCTTGCTCCACTGTCTTTTCTTGTTTAACTACCTCTTGTTAGGAAGTTAGAAAAGAAACAAACCTCAAACATCTAGAATAGGCCACTGAAATTATCTTTATAGTTTTCATGCATATTAAATTAGGGAAAATGGTTCATTTTTTAACAAACAAAAAAGAATAAAACTGATGTAAAACAAATGTGTCGCAAACATTCTGGGGAATCCATGGTTGTATTTGGCTAGATAGATAATTAAGTTGCATGGGGCCTTCTTTTCTGAACATCTGAAGTGTGGGTGGACTTATGGAAACAAAACATTAAAACTCAGTATTACTTATATTTTGTTGTCTTTGCACACTTGTCAGTGCTTCTTGTGGGCCAGCCATCTGTCCAACTCCATGTGCTTGATAGGACATGTCATGGTATACCACAAAGATTTTGGATGCCATTATGTCTATTCCCAATCTCAAACACTGAGTTCAGTTCCTCATGATCAAGATGATGATCAAGAACTTTCTTTATATCAGATGCATGTTTTAGTGGCTAAGGAAGCAAACTCTGAAGAATGACTGTAAAAGACTGTTTTCCTCACAGCAAATTAATGATCTGTTTGTATTTAGGATGAGGATTTCTGCTGACAAGGTCTATATATCACTACAAGAAGATATGACAGTAACTGACCATGTCAAAGGATTATTGATATTTCTAGTTAAGTTAAAATTCTTTGTAACAGCAGAAGACTTCCATCCCAAATGAGTAATGATTAGCAGAAACTATGGGCAGAGTAAAAGATATGAATCTGAAGAGGACCACAAAGAAGGTTTGCATATATACAGATATACATGTTTCCAAATCAATATACTTTTCAACAAAGGTGAGATCTTTTACTTAATGACAAGCTCCCTTAGCCACAAGCCCATCTAAGCATCCTGATATCTTTTTAGTCAGGTGCTACAAAAGAGAAGACTCAGGGATTTGACCTGAAATTAGGCATATATAAGCACATTTTCCTTTTTTTTATACATAGCTATTTCTGAACCATATAATGTGATGTTTCAGACTTCTGCATGCAATTCTGCTTTAACTTTGTATCTGTCTTATGCTTAGGTGTGAGTTCAAGTTAAATAGAAAGCATCAAGGCATTCTGTTCCTAGGAATAACTATCCTTTTAATTGAAGAAATAGACAGTATTATGGTGCCAAGCATCCCGCTAAAGCAAACAGTTGTGGGTAAAAGGTAGAGAGTGTTTCTCCATGAAATTTCATGGGCCAGTTTTGGAGACTGAGATGTAGGTTGTTGGTACGACAGAGAATTAACTGTATGGCAAGCCTTAGGTAGACGATCCACTGCATGAAACAGGATAGCCAGAATGGCAAAGTTTCTTAGCAAGTCTATAACAAAGATCAGAACTATAAAGCATAGGATCCTAAGCAGATTTTGAATTTAGGTATAACCAGTTCATTCAAAATAATAAAAAACCCTCAAAGTGAATTAACCATATCATGGCATCCTGTGTGGATTGAATACAGTTTTATCTGCTTAAAATTGATTCAAAAATGTATCAGAAACAATGTTTTTTTAAGTACATTTTTAATTCAGTTGCTTGCTTTCAACACTCATCATGTTCAGAATTTGGATATTGCTGGATCTGGATGATATTCAAATGGAGAGAAGAGCATATTCAGAACACTGGAGGCCACGATTTACTTTTTGATTCTGTTGCACACTTCCTGTTTGACCTTTGACAAGTGACCAAATTCTAAGAGCTTCTTTTTAAAGTTTCGAAAGTAAATGTCTTTGCATTGGTCAACTTTGTTGATTCACTGTTGTTTAAAAACCTCATGTGAGAGTTCCCAGAAGAAATCAGTGTGAGTGTCTAGTCTGACTATATGTATAAGATCAGCCATGAGATTTCACGGATCTTTATTTGAATTATGTTTTTAAAAATAAATATCTCATCCTAGTTTTAAACTTTCAGTGGCAGGAGAGTGCACCAGAATCTAATGTAAATTGTCTCAGTGAGTAATTAGGCTGAAAGCTGAAAAATCACATCTTTGTTTTAGCCCTAATATGCCTAGGTTCAACTTCCAGTATGGATTAGATCTTATCATAACTTTGTCAGCTAGATTGAAGAGCCCATTATCAAAGTTTTGTTCTCTGTCTAGGTACATAAGGGAAGACTTTATCACAGAATATAATCTTTGATAAACTAAATAGCTTGAGCTCCCAGGATGCCATTACAAGGCAAAATTTCTAATTACTCAGTCCCCAGGCTATCAGCATCCCTCATAAATTACGATCAGCCTATGTGGACACAGTGACAGTCACACCCCTGTCAGTATGGAGGAAATATAAGCATGCCAGTCCTACTTGGGACTGTATATTAACTTACAGATGTTATCCTCTCTGGCCAAAGAGCTGGAGTGGGAGCAGAAAGTTTCACCTGTGTCTCCTCCATCACTCCAGAGCCCTTTCCAGGAGCTCTGCCAACCAGCAGGAGGTGTCCTATTCTGTCTATAACGCCTATTTCCTAGATCTTTAACTTCTCACAGACAGAATAAAAAAGCATGTTGTTTGCTTCCATTCAGCAGACAAAGTAACCCCTGGGGATCTATCTATTTCCTTCTTGTTTATTACACTTCAAAAATGTGTGCCATAGCAAACTTTATCAGTGATTTTGCTTTATTTTAGATTATTGAAAAGAACTGTGTGTTTCATAAAGCTAAGAACCAGCCCCTACAGATCCTTCTGCTCTCTCAGAAATACACTGGCTGCTTCTCCAACTATCATTGAGATCTGCCATGGCTATTTTTAATGCATGCATTTGGTGTATCATATTAGTTTCAGATCATTTTAGTTCTTAATCAAAGTATTATATTGAGTCAAGAGCCTTAGAACAGTGGAAGTGTTTTACATCAGCATCCTTCACTAAACTGGATCATTAAAAGATCAAACTAGTCAGACAAGATCTAGTGGTTTTCCATAAAATCATTAATCATTCCCTTAAACACAGTATCGGCTATTCCCATATTTACCAATGCCAGTCAGATCCGTCTGTTTTTAATTACTTTGTTTTAGAAATGTTCTAAGTACAACATTAGCCTTTTTTCAGTCTTTAGGAACTTTCCTGACATTCCARGAATTATCAAAAATTGCTATTAACTAACCAGAGGACTCCTTCCTCTTTTGAAATTCTTATCTGGAAATTTAAAATGTTTCTACTAGTTGATGTCTAACATTGTATTGAAGCATGGCTGGAAGTTCTGGAAAAATTCTGGAAATTTAGAATTTGAAGAAAATGGAAATTACTGAAAAAGTTCGTCCTCCTTTTTCAGCTTAAGAAAGGGTCAGGGAGAATGAACAAGGCACAAAAGAAGTGGAAGCAAATTTTCCTCTAGGGAATAGAGGCCAATGAATTATGCTCTCTTACTGTATGAACAATCTAACTGATGTCAACGGAACTGTTCTGTAAGTGAAGATGTATTATAGTCAAAATATAATTAGAATTTGTTGTGGATTGAAGTTAAAGCTCTAGTACTAATCTAATGAGGAAATTGTACTAATATGAAGTACTGAGTCATGCCGAGACAAAGAATGGGGTTCCTGTAGCATAGATTTAGCTATGCACAATTTAGGCATTATTCTTAACCAGTCATTTAGGGTTTCTTTATAATAAGTGGAAAGATGCAAGAACATTCAGAGAACAATTCCTCCTATAGCTGCTGCTGCACAGCTGTGGATGGCTCAGCTGACTTTCGTGGGTGCCCATCTGTTTCCAGGCAATCCTGGGAAATTAGACTAAACTAGATGGCTAACATTTATTTGCCTAAAGACAGGTGAGACAAATTCCATCCAACATGACGGATCCAAGGATATCTGTAATAGAAAAACCTACACTGCTTCTCCCAAGCCTTGTACAAAAATGCAATCATTATGCAGTTCTCTCCAATTGAGATCAGAGGTTACTGAAATAGACTGCAAACTATTATATGCAATTTGCATTTCAGACTTAGTTTTTTTATTGCTTTTTCATAGAAAACAACCCCTAGAGAAATGCCAGTTATTGTACAGCACGTTGCTCTAATTGGAACAGATCATCTCTCCTAAATAAAATATGAACACATTTATAATCATTGTATGACTAATTGTATGACTGTATGTCAGCTCTTTTATTAAAGCAAAGCAGGATTTGTTTGAAAATATTAATTGAATATATTAGGTATATGTAACTTTTGTCTTGTACCTTACTCATATGGAATACAAAAATTATGAATATTATCATCATACAAGAAAACACATTGTATGGCCTAAAAATGTTTCCCCCCACCAAATTCCAATGAAGTTGTGAGAACTTAACTGCTATGGGAGAAGATCTTTGCTTAGAAGCCTCACTGTAGCCTAAGCATCATAAAGTCCTCAATAGCTGACCTTCACATTCTCACATGATTAAAGTCCTGGGTATTTGCCCAGAAGCAAAGTTTTTTTGGTGATGTTCAGCACCTAACCCATGATTCAGCCCACCTGAGATCCAGAAATTGGTCTGAGATTCAGTTCCAGACTTACAGACTGTGTTGCCAGTGAAGCTTACAGAGCCACTCATCTCATCCTAAAGTGGACACCTCCATCYGGTCCACTGAATCTCCCTAGCTTCCACTGAATTAGGCAAGATTCAGTTGCCTAAACACAGGCATCTAATGTAATTTAAAGCACTGTAGGGTGTTCTGCCTGGCCTCCAGCTGTACTAAATAAAGTGCAAACTTCTGAAAGCCTTCTGTCATATACATCAATTCCATWTAGATACCTTGGATAATATAGAGCATCTCAAATGTCACCAGGAACATATATTTATGGCATCTGGATTGAACTCTCCACTGATTATACTGGGAGCTCAGACATCTTGCTTACATGTAGACACCCTTGTACAGACCAACATTCATATGTCCCACTTTGGAGCTGAACACCATCCCAAGTAATTTTCCACTGAAAACCCCTAGGTAGCTCTGTCTCCATTTTCTTCTCAGAGCATTACTGACAAATATTCACAGTCCAGGACTTTGCAAATATGCTTAAGCAAATAGGCTTATTTAAGCTTCTTTGAGTGTGACTTTCTTCTGGAAAGCTAGAGATATGATTGCTACCTTAAAAATGTGTGGTGGTGATTTTTCCAACAAACACACTATTTTTTCAAAGAGAAGTATTTTGTGAGGAGCTTGTCCCTGCCTGTGTGTAGTAGTCATGCTCTGAGAGTCATTACACAAAGGTGTGCTTTGGGGAACTTCTGTGCCAAGATGCTCATGAACTGGGAGGTGCGCACACAAACAAAACTCCTGAAAAAATTATCAAAGATGGTGGAGTACTTAATAAGTTAAGGCATCTGTAAAATTAGATAACACTTGTGCAATTCACATTATTGCTGTTCACACTGCAGTTCTGGATTTAAGTTCTAAATCTAGTCTGTAGATCCTCAGTCAGAGAGATTTTCTCCCCAGAAAAAGCCCCAATATTTGAAAAGTAGATTTTTGATTCTGTTTCTTCTTTGTTCCATGGCAAAATGAATAGTGTGATTCCCTGGATATCTTGCTCACTCCCTTCTATCTCTTATTGAACTAAGCATGTTATGTGCACTCTGCGAAATGAGAAAAGAGCAAGACTCTGCCCATTTAACACCTAGTAAAGAGGAGAAGGGAGGTGACATGCTTGGTTAATCACTATCATCTCCATGCTGCTATCAACAATAAAGAAAGCCTGTGGAGAGGTGTTAAGTCCCTCTTTATGCCTCTTATTTGTACAGCAGTATGATCTAGATCTAACTTTGAAAGCTAAGTAAAGAGGAATGAATTTCTCCTTGGCCAAGTGTTATCCGCTGATAGAAAAATGCCTTCCTGGCAGAGGAGAAACTGTGGATCTTTAAATACCTCAGTGTTATTAAAAATCTTAGACCTTAGCAAATGATTGACAGTATTTCAACAACAGGGAAGTGGTGACTGAGACCTCTTCTGCTAAAACAGATGGTGCTTGACACTTCTCTGGAAGAACTCATCAGCCCCATTAGAAGAGCAGGTCATGTAGATTAGAAGAAAAACAGAGAATGTGCTTATACTAAAATTATGACTGCATAATAAAAAAAAATGAGGAGCAGGTAACATTATGCATTATTTGCCTGGGAAAGACAGAAGCGCCAGGTAAGGTGACATGGAGAACATGGCAGTTACGGCAGCCTATGTAAGATATAGGTGGTATGACAGTCTGGAGAAAGCCTTTTTCTGGAACCAGCAGACACTTTCCAGGGTGCAGAGAATTATTATGCTTGTGTAAATGAAAAATACATACACTCATACGTAGATATAGACCCATATCTCCTTTGACTTCTGTGGATGACATACATACATGCATATATATTTACATGTTTAGATACACACATAAACACACCAAAATGTATACACACCAGCAAGAAGGTCTGGACTGAGTTGTCCTATAGATAGGCATTTAGCACTATTTGAAATGTTTTATTTTACCTAAGATACCCACTTGGAGAGAAGACTTACAGCCTTCTGGAGCTTCAGCTGGAAGCTGTCAGAATACCACCAAAGTCCCTAAAATGTCAGTAACGAGATTTAGTTGTCTGAATCCCACCCTAAATACTGCAGTAAGGAACACAGACTAACACATGTAATCACCTTCTGACATATGTCATGATGACCAAATAACAGAAAATATAGCTTTCCTGTACCCAACAGTTTCACTTCATTATTGAGATTAAGCTCTCTATCACTAATTTCATCTGGTAAAAGTGTGTTGCAATTTGGTACTTCCATATGCATCACCCCATATGCACTGTAGTTTGCTCACTCAGTAGAAGAGTATGTAGCGACATGTCATACATTTATAAAACAGGAATGCTGTTGGAGGCTGTATGTGGAAGAACCCAAAATTTATTTTAATTAATCAAAGGTAAATTACAAATTACTGATTTAAAAAACACACATATCTGTAGGAAAAAGACCTGAAGAGCCCCTTGCACACCCACTGTGGTGATACCAGAGCAGAAACGTCAAAGCCCCCGAACTGCTGTCAGTAGGAGCAGATGGGGGAAGGATGTTATGGCCCCACAGCTGGAAGGAGCCCTGCCAGGTTGCCCTGATTGGATTCTCTCCCCAAAACTGGATTGCTGCTCTCCTGCTGCCATGGGGTCTTCTCACTACTCCCATTGCTGTGCCTGCAGGGCTGTGGCAGCAGGGAGCAGGGCATGCTGCAGCTGCTGGCCCTGGCTGCAGCTTTGGCTCTCTTCTCCTTCCCTCCCTCGCAGGGTCGCAGCATGGAGTTGTGGGTGTGCTGCCAGTGGCACTTTGCCAGTGTCGCTGGGGTCTTGGGCCTTCCCCTGCAGTGTCTCAGTCACGGTCACCCGCTGTGTTTCATCTCCATGACCCCAGGGCAGCACCTCCCTGCCCACTTGGGCTGAAGGGCAGGGAAGAGAGGGGGCCGGCCCACAGCTTTCGGAGCCACTTCTGCAGCTCAGAAAGAGCTTCTGTGGTGAGGGATTGCATGCTGTCCCTGCTGCTCCTGCGGAGAAGACTTTGGACTTGCAAAAAGGATCTGAGTTCCTATTGCCAGCAAGATGTCCAAAAATGGAGGGAGGTCTGCAGATCCTACAGGCATGAGCTCATGGTGATGCCCCGTTGCACGTTCTAGGAAAAAGAGGGCGACGAAAAGGTGAAAGCTAATTGCTTGAGAGAGCCCTTGCAGGAGACTACGCTAGCCTCTGCTTGCCTGTAGGAGGAGCAGGTAGTGACAGAAGAGCACCGAGAAACACCAGGGATGSCCCCTAAAAGAGAGATGCCTAGCCCAGGGGCTCACCCTGTATCTGAGTGCTGAAAGGAAAGAGTCATCAAACCCTTAAACTTGGCTGTCTGTGGTGTCCATTTAAAAATCATGAATGTGTGTGTGGTGGGGCGGGGGGGGGAGGATGGTGAAAGAACACACACATGAAGCCCTTCATTGGGTTGTAGGGTTCATTTATTTGATCCTTGCTCTGGCTTGTCAGTCGGTCCCCCAGCGTAATATCCAGCTGGCTGAAGACAGTGGCCAGCGGGTCATTCGTGAGGTGCACTGCTGCACTGGCACCAAGGCTGGGCCGCTCAGCTTTTACAGTCTTGCAGCAAAGGTACYGCAGAGTGTTGTTCAGACCTATGTCCCCTTCCCCATTCCCAGCTTTGAAAAAGTCCCGAGGTGCAGATGCTGCAAGAGCAGGAAGGGGAGGCACCTCGCTAAGCAGGCTTTCTCCATGCTGGCCTGYGCTGGGGACACTTGGAACACATCCAGCTCCGATTTGGGACCTCCTTCTGAGCAGCCATGAACCAAAGCCACCCCTTTCACTCTAGTTTTCCCTGCTGAGCRGGAGAATATGCCCTCTTCCTTGGGATTTTCTGTTTCCTTTTGCACCGTTGGACCTGGCTTGCTGCTCTTTTGCTGCTTCCTTTGGCCTGATCACACTGTTGCCTGGCGCCCCTCATCCTTTTTCTTTTCAGGGGCTGGCCTCAACCTTGCCTYCGGGGCTGTGATGTGGCTCTCTTGCACTTTGGGCTTTTTCTTGGGATAGAAACAACCCTGAGCCCTCCTGATCTGACGGTGTTTCCAACATGTGCAGGACAATCTTGGAAACAGGTCCAAACACATTTTGGGCAATCTCTTGAGCGGTACTTTTAACATGTGGCTCAGTGATTGCCAACCCCATTTTCAAAAGTGGCAAGGCCCTTCTGAACGGGCCAGGCAATAGACCTCCAAGGCCCACACCACACACCCTGGGAGTGCCTTGAAACCCAGGGAGGCCAGTGSCAGCCTGGGCTCTATAAGAATTCATGGACAAGGACTTTTGCAGCAACAATCTGCTCAGGTTGGTAGATTCTGTCCTYGTCAGCATTCGCGTCTGGAAGGTCTTCAGGGTAAACTGTCCCCAGGATTGCTTCGTGACCATAGCCTGTGAAGTGGTACACAGGTATCTGTCCCCTTCTCACAATGTCAGCTACTGTGAAAACTTCCAGTGTGAATGTCTGCTCATAACCTTTCTCCACTGCCTCTTTTGTTCAAGGCAAACGTGATGTGGCCAGTTCTGTCCTTTGCAACATGTCCCCACGGGCAGTTTCCCAAGCCCTCGCCGAGTTTCAAGGGTTCCCATGCACAGGCCAGGCTCTGACAGCTCTGTGGCAGCTGTGCTTCTAGCTCTTGATGAACTCCAACAAGGCATCAATGTAGCAAAAAGTGTTGCCTGCTGTAAAACAGTTCCACTTCTTGGTTCTGAGCGTCGTGCTAAAACGCTCTATGATGGAGGCTTTCCCTTCATGCTTAGTAACAAAACGGTGAACACTGGCCTGTTTGAAGAGCCTGTTGAAAGGCTGCTTGAAAAAGTCTTTTGCCCGGTCAGTCTGTTGCTTCGGAGGCTTGTGTTCTTGCTAGAAATTGTTGTATAAGCCCCAGCCACATCAGAACCTGTTTTGCCTTTTAGAGCATGCGCCCAGGCACGCTTGGATAATATGTCTCTCCTCGTGAAGATGTCCTTAGCACCATCACTGTGTTGGGAAAACTGGTGCGTGTCCACCAAGCCTGTGAGCCATTGTGCACCCACCTCTGGCACAATGCCCTGGCTTCTTTTCAAGTGCTTGGTTTGCAAGCCAGGTTGCCGCTTGGCTTCTCTCCAGATTGGCATTTTGGCAACACGAGGGAGCAACTGTCTGGAGCTGAGGACAGCTTAGTCTGCTTGTTCTGGCAGCCTGGCAGCCAACCTCCTCACTGCTGCGGGCTGCAGGAGCTTCCACTTGCTCTGCAGGCTGGGAGAAGGGAGAGGAGGAAAGGAAAACAGCTCAGGGGGAAGAAGGACGCTTGGTCTGCCCATGCACCCAACTCCTTGTGCTCCTGCCCAGCACTCTGCAGTGCAATCCCCTGGGCACTGCCAGGACCAGGCAGTCCTCCCTCCCTGAAGAGCTCCAGCACAAAGGCCCTGAGTGTTCCTGCAGCATAGTCCTGCCCGGGGAAGGCAATCCAAAAGGCCAGCAGAGTGCAGAGCCCAACGTCTGGGGCTGCAGATAGTTGCTGAGGCTTAAATCAAGGCCTTAGGCGCAGAGGATCTTTTGAATGCAGCCCCCAGTTTCCCCTGTGCTGGCGGGCATGCATGCGTGTTCTTTTCAGTCTGTATTTCCAAGCTGAGCATGTCGATGTGCTGGCCTTTTCCTATCATGTAGTGTGACTGATCATCGGTCACTGTAAAGATTTTGTTGCTATTACTGCCGGTGGGAACACAGTGCAATCATGGAAGTGCAAAGTCCCCTATAAGATGATGTTCGCCAAGATCTGTGCAGAAGTAGAATGAGTTCAAGCCTCTGGTCATGGTGACCACAAAGGGAAATTTCTTAGCAGCAATGCATGGAGAAGCATCCATAATAAATGCTGTGTCACCATTTGTAGAAAAATGGTCAGGATTTTCATCTGTGTGAAGCTCTCTTTTTGTTATGATGGGGTCATAGACCAGGCCTACTGCTGGAGAGTCAACAGCTGAAACTCTGTTGTGGGGTTCCTAAGGTGGTTCATATGTTCCATCAACATGGAGAGGGATGGACAAAAGTCTTTCTGCAAAGTATCCTGCCATGTCTTACCCCACAGCACTATTTTCAAAGACGGTGTCTCTATAAACACACACACAGACACACAGACGCACACATATATATGTACATTTACAGAAACAAACCAGAGGCAGGTTAAATCATGCAAACATTATCTTATTGCAAAATCAATAGTAAAGAGTGTTAAAAGAAAAAAATATTGAAATTATCTCAGAACTTAGGTTTTCTGGGATCATAATTTTGCTGCTGTTCATACAGGGTTTTTTTTATATTCTTTGAGCTCTTATGGACATCTGATTTTGTGCCGTCAAGAACTCTGATGAAAATGCAAAAATTCTTATGGTCATTTGGAAGATGTCTAATGTTTTTAGGCACCTTTCAAATTATTCTGTTTCTTCAAAAGTAGCTTATTAATTAGTCTACTAGATTCATTTTTCCTGTAATGTTCTAGACCAAGAACTGATAAATTATTTGATACTCTCTTTGATGCTCTCAAGGTAAAAGGCTTAAATAAAGCATTAATTGTGAAAGGCTACATTGTTTTTATTTAGTCAATTGATTTCTCTGAGAGTGGTACTTTTGATATGTCTTTCTATTAAGAGCTCAGTTTATTCACAGGTATTCTCTAATCTCTATCAGGACCATATTTGTTCTTTCTATATATGCCTACTTTTCCAGACAAAACAACAAAAAAAGTTTCCTCATGCTAATTTAAATCCTGTGTGCTGTTACAGCATTTCTTAATGTTTGAAATGGCAGGCAGGGATAAACCAGCAAGACCTAACAGGTCCTAAAGGCATCAGACTGGGAGGACTGCACCTACAGTACAAAACTAAATGAGACCAGGGTTCAGGCTCAAATACTGCCGAGGTGTTCATGCAGTTTACATATTAGCATACTCCCTGGCACAGTTTCAAGGTTAATGAGCCCACTCCCAGGCAATGCCCAGTCTTCAGTGCCTTGTATCCCCCAGAGTTCAGGAAATACATGGACCCGGACTGCTCTCGGCAGGCAGGATCAATGGACCATCATATTTTGAGGGTAGAAGAGAGTTTAGCTGAATGAACACAGGCCATGCCATGACACTTTCCTGAAGCTATGCCATGACACTTGCCTGGAGAGTAGAAAATGGACACTGATTCAAATGAGATATTTATTTAGTATGTATGTGCAGTCTAACTTTCCAGAAGGCAAAATCAGTAAGGACGTGAATTGTAAGATTAGAAAAATACTTTGGATGAAAACAACCATCCAAAATTAATGCCCATCACCTTGCAAGACCACTGGGGTAATTTATTGCCAAGCAAACTTTACAGGTCACAGTTATGTATAGTTCACGTACACCAACCATAGGAAGCATTCAGAAAGACTCTTGCAGGTCTAAATTCTGAGTCACGAAAAATTACAGAAAACTTTTCAGAGGCCATATTGGTTTAACTTGTTAGAACCCATTTCTAGGTTATCTGTCAGTACTTTTACAGATATACTGCCAGTATTTTTTCAGATATTGTCTTTGCCTAATTTTTTTATTATTCTTTCCAAGCTATGTTTAGATTAAGTTGTAGGGATATTTGCTGTCTAAAAGATTTCAGCTTCCTGTCAAGCATTGCTCATACAATTCCAAAGGTGCCATGTGGTTTCTGAGATAGACTATTATATATGAATACGTGCACAACATAGTCTGCAAAAATTTGAAAAATAATTATATGAGCTATCAAAATACTGAATTTTGTGGTTTTCCCCAGTAAATTGCATTAAACAAAAATAATTTCTATCCATATTCTCTCAGGTCCCTGCAGCACTTTTTATTTCAAAATCATGCCTGGGAATTGTTAAGGACAGTGCTAGCTGGTATGTGTCAAAATCACACTGGGAAGCATTTCAGCAGTTTGGCAGTATAACTGATCTTGTTCCAGTACCTGGGAACATTCCTGGGCAATGTTTAATTTGTTAATATAGACAAAGACATTACGACCTGTGGTTCTAATGAAGAATAGAAAATACGACTGGATGCTTCCACTGAAAAATGCTCAGCAGTACTACAAATTCTGTCTCTATTGTCTCATCTTCCACTTCATATAAATTAACTATTCAGAGCATTTGGCTGTAGTAAGGTCACTAACATCCTGCTGTATTTCCTACCTCCCAAGGGGAAAAAAAGTGTTTTTTCTCATTCTCATAGAAGGTCTGCAAATCCTTGATTAGAAAAATCATACATCAGGTGCTGTCACTTTCCTGACCCAAAGAGCAGTGAGGATGTTTTTCTTGTTTGTATTGGCTGCATTCAAAATCATTTTTGAAGCATTTCCTGATAAGTTTGCATTCACATGTCATCAGTCTTTTAAGGACTTCAATATGCCTTTTTATTAGGTCAGCAAATGAATTTACCGTTATTGTTGTGAACCTCGGTTACATTAGGTTCTTTTCCCTTTGTGTTCATATCTGACAATCCATTCTAGCTTTATAAAAAGACCTTACTTCCCATGTTTTTTTCTTGTAATGTGGTTATTTTTATTCACTTTCATATACTTTTCCCAATTCTATTTAATGATGAAAATCCTCTAGATGATATGAAATGTGAAAGCATAGAAAAGTCTTGTTATTGTGTCTTTTTCAAAAGCCCTTTGAGAACCTTGGCCAGGATTTCACAGCTCTAAAAAACCTTTCTATATGTGACCATTGAAAAAAAACCCTCTTGTGTTTTCTCATCTTGAATGGCAGTAGTCACAAGCAGCTATCATGGTGCTAGTCACTGTGTGATTCCTTCTAAATAAACCCTGCTGTGTGATGACATAAGAGCACCTCAAAATCTTATGGCAGAACAGCCACAAGTCATCTGATTTACTGAAGCTATTTCTTTCACTCTTTGGGCACAGATCGCATTTTGCTTATCTAGGAAAACCATAGCAACTACAAAACTGAGTCATAGAGTGGCCAGAAACAAAAGTAGGGTCATTATTGCCTGATAACATGGCATCCCTGACAAATCATTGCAGAATATCATGTTGCCAAAGACAAGCAGAAAACACAGAAAGCCTGAGTTCTGATGAAAGGCATATATTTAATACACATCATCATTCACTAAGTGTCTTATACTGAGAGCTGTCTCCCACAGCTTTACAGAGATCTAGGTTCTTTTCCCTGATCAACTAAACTGAGAGATTTTCAGTGACTCCTAGTTCTGCCTTGACAGTTGTATCCAGTCTCCTTTTGCATGGGAACCAGAGAAGCAGGGAATAGTGCACAGCTGGATCCTACCCCCAGAGCCATGTTAAACATGTGTAGGACATTATCTCACACCAGAGAAGCTGAAAGCAGTCCTGAGCATGGTAGTACAGATGAAGCATATAAACCTGGTTCAACAAGGTACTTAGAGATATTCACTTCAGTGACATGCTGAACTGAGGCTTATGCATTCAGTATTTTTTACTGATGATAACTTATGTGCCTTCAGCTTTGCCAAGTACCTTTTACTAAACTCTGCTTCTTCCTAAGTGTATTCAAATAAGTGATGGATTGCTGTTTTAAATCTAAAGCGCAGCCTCTAGTTTGACATGAAAAAGCAGATACATTCTCTATGAACAAAAGTTAGTAAGTAAAAACCTAGATCTTAAAGAGATCCAGGTTGATTTTCTCACTTTACTAAACAGCATTATCTTTCTAGTCACTGAAGTGCTAGAACCTCCAAATGCTTGGACACTTTGGTCTCATTAAAGCAAGACTAAGGCACCTGCATCCAAAACGTGGACATTCTGGTTGGCAAAACATTTACCTGCTCAAAGCTAGAGGCACTTATATTTTATGAAATTCCTCAAGATGGAATTCTACCCCTACACATGGCAAGATCTGCGGACTAGGTAGTTCTCTGCCTTTCCTGCTTGAAGATTGCTCAAAGATGTTTTCAGAACATCCTCACCCCTGCACAAACAGGGGGCAACCACTGCTTTCCTTTAAAACATGAAACCAAGAGTTTGGAGAGGAGAAGCATGCTGGTGGGTGGTTTGCTTTTTTCAGCACTTTGATGAGCAGATCACTGACTTTGACACGTCAGACACTTTGGCTGAGGGGATCCAGATCTGTCCCTCCCAGGCAGATGTCTGGCAGCCTTGCCCTTAGCAATTTGAAAATAGACTCATTCTCTTTTTTTATTATTTTTGTAACTCAACATTGCATCTTACATGTACACTAACTTGTAGAGGATGCAACCCCCTAAAAATGTTAACTTTAAATGAAAAACCTCTCAATGGGTCATTTTTGTTCTAACCCTGGTAGCTCATGGAATATGAAGTGATAATGTTAGACAGCCTGTTTTTAATGCCTATTAAATTGTTATGATCATCTAATCAGTCTGGCTCCCTCCTGAATTATAAGGCAGAAGAAAATAATACACATAATTTCTGCATTAATAAAGGCTTTCAGGGTTATTCAGGACAGAAACCTAACTTCAGAGGCTGCAGCTCAGCCCCTTGGAAAGCTCTTTCTCTATTCACTAGTCAAGAAATCCTCAGCTCCATATTATTTGCATAAGTTATTGTATATCTTAAGAAAAAATAAAGGTCTTGGGTTGAAATACAGCAAGGCATGATGTATATTCTATAGTCCTAAGTATATAGATGTTATGGTTATATACATTCCTAGTAAGAATATGTATCTTCTCTCCAGCCTAGTCTCAAAGACATTCATTGATAATAGTGTTATAACCTGTAAGCTGATTATGGCTCAATATTTCTTGTTAGCAGAAACACCTAGAAATGCAAAATGTTTGGTTGGTACAGAAAGCCTGCAGTACATCTAGGACACCTGAGCTACATGGAGGCACTATTCTTTCCTCTTTAGTAGACCTGCCTCCTCTTCTGAAATTAAGCCCTTTCTCTTGGGGAGGGACCTACCAAGGGAGTAGTAATGTAAGTGAATAGTGTAAAATACAGTGTATAAAGTATAATGTACTGAAGTAATATAAAGAAGTACAATTCTACCCGACTAGTTAGAATAGTCACCTTTTTTATACAAAGCACATAAAAGGAGTTTAAGAGTTCATGGACTAGCTCTTACTAGGTGAAGCTCTTTAACAGTAGATGATGTAATCACACTTCCTCCTGCTTTCTCTTGTATTGTAAAGTTTGAATTCCTTCCTGTGCTTTGGGAACAGTTTCTGCAGTACAGAGGGAAGCCACATCTTCACTCCTAGAAAAAAAAAACAAAAAACATAGCCTCTAGGATAGATTGGGGGTGCCCTTTTCAAATGGAAGATGACAAAAGTTTAACTTCTTGTATGATGTCAGAAGACCTGAACCCCAGCTCCAACAGTCTGGTAAGGTTGTCTTTGTACTAGAGATGACTTATTCTCTGGTTCTCTGGTTCTTCTTTTTTTTTTTTTTTGGTTTCTACTACTGACGCAGTTCAGGAATGTCCTGTGAACCCTTAGCAGAATCAGTGAGATACATGGGAAATATCTTGTCTTCGAATCTAGTTTGGGTGTAACTGAAATGGGTGCTGTTTGCTATGTTCAAACTCAAAATGCTTTTCAGCATGTCCAAGACAGGGCATAAATAATGAAAGAAGACCAACAATGAAGTGTCAATGAAGTTTAAGCACTGCCAGGATAAAACAGATACTGAATGGCTGCATTTTCTGGGGAGTGACAGTTTTGAATATACATACCCAAAGTTCACTTATGCCCTTTTGCCTAATAAGAAGAAATCAGAGTACCCAGTTTAGCATAGAAGATCAGAAATTCTGTAATTCCTGGCTCTTGTGAATTGGAAATATACCTGTATTATGGCTTGAATATTTGCATCTTGAATATTGCATCTTGGATAATAACTATATTGTTTTTAAAGGAAGCCAACATAAAAAAAATGATTAGAAGGGACTCAAGAATAATTATCTATTACATAATTCTGCATTCCTTATTAAATCTAGAGTACAGATAGATCTCATCTTACTTTAGACACAACTGAGGTAACTACATTAGAAGTATAACCACTTTATGGCTACCTCTGTAATCAAAGGAGGGAGATGAGCATTGCAGAGGGCAATACATATGTCTTCAGCAGGTTGAATCAAACCTGCAGGTGCCCAAGGAACACAAGGGAACCTGGAAAACTCTAACCAATATATCTCAATTTATTAAGTGGCTAAACATAGGCCTGGCATAAATCCACTTGTCCTTTTTTAGCTTTGTTAAATGCAGTAGACTGTTGTTTAATACAGAAATTTAGCACCTCCATTGGCAAATACGCTGGAGACAGGATACTCTGTCATAATCATTTATAGTTTGAAAATTCAGACTTAACAGGAAATTAAAAGAAAATAAATAAATCTTTAAAAATTACTTTCTCCAACAAGGGTTTGATAAACTGTTTGGAGACAGGATCGTGTGTTATTAATCTGGAGGAAGGTTAGTATCATGAACATAAGATCAAGAAAATAATTTGTAGGATTTTTAAAGCATCTTGGTTAACTTGGTAAACTGTGAAGTAGTGAGGCATTATTCAAGGTATATTAATCATCCCAGCAATAGTCACTTAAAATTATTGTTTCAACAAAAGCTGATTTTTTTGGTATGAGGGCTTCAGTTGTTAAAGTTTCAGCATTGTATGTCACTGGATGCTGAAGGAACAAATTTATGTAATTAATTAATGAAAGGATCCAGCTGGCCATCCAAGTGGCTTTGTTTCATTTTTCTAGTTAATATTCAAATTAATAGTTATTGCGGAAAGAATGTCATTTCAATTTCAATTTAATTAAAAAGCAGAACAACTAAAAGGTTTTTTTTTCACATGAGCAACCCTTTAAATGTAAATGTCTGTTTCTCCACAGAACAGCCAGTTATCAAGATTTTTCTTTCCCAAATCTGTATATTAAAAGTAGAATCTGATCTTCATTTGGTGATTTAGTTTAAATTAAATCATACAGACACGGGAGAGCCAAAATAGCCAGGGATGCAACTTGTGCACTGTCCTGCATGTAACAAATCAGCCTGACACTATGAATAACCTGCATTCATCTTGGTGGTCTTATACTGTGATATCCAGTCTAATCTAGTAGTTTAGATTGCCCCATTAGCAAATGGAAAAAACAGATTGCCCCACGAGCAAGTGTAGAGAGGGAGAACCTAAAGAGGAAGTTTCATCCTAGCTCTGCCCATGTTGACTATAGAAGGAGATTGATTGATTGATTTAGAAGAGACATTTTTTTAGTCATATAAAGTCAGCCAGATTAATCCTAATCAAGCTAAAATGACCTTGGCACATTAGCTTTCAAAGTGTTGGTGCTAGGTCACATGAGTGCAACATGAAGCAGACTGCTAATTTCAGCAGGGAGAGAGGAACACTGCTGGTGAACTGGAAATATTACCAGTAAGACAGCCACTGCTGCAGGTCTTGAAAAAGAGACCTTCACCCAGGTAAATGCCATTTCTATGGTTGACAGCCTACATTGTTTTCTGAATTTGTTAGTTCTTTTTGTAACTCAGTGTCTACAGCGTATACCTAGTCTGATCACTAGGTGAATATTTAGGAGTGATACAGGGAAGGGGAACAATTGGTTATGGGAACAGCTAAATATATAGATTTCAATATGTCTGCTCTTTCTTTATAAATTTTGCCCTTTCATATAGATGTTCTCCATCATTGAGACTGCTTGTTGAGAATTGTCAAAATCTCTTACTTTTACCTTTGAAAATCTCCTAATTTCCAGAGTGCTCTGACCAAAGTAATCAAATTCTGCTTTCTCACTGGCTTGTACAAAGTCTTAGACCCTGACAGCAATGGCTTTACTCATTATGGAATATACCAATTCATATGGATTTTCCTGTTGTTCTGACGCTTAACTTTTTCTCTCACAATACTTTTCTCTTTCCAGTATATTCATCTACTTCTCTTAAGTTACTAAGAGTTATATCCCATTATCTATAAACAAGTATGCATGAGATATTATTCACTTTATCACCATTGTTATTCCCTTTCAGTCTTGCCATTTTCTCAATAATATATATCATTTCACACATTACATTTTTATTCAACTTATCTGCATTTTCTACTTTACCTGAGTTTCTTGGGAATAGATTCATTTAAGACAATGAAAGGTATGTTGTTAAGAAGCTTTTATCCCAGGAAGTTTTGTTATTTTTAGCTCATTCTCCTACTAGTTTTTACTTTTAACTCACAGTCGTTTGGAGCCATTTTTATTTTTGTCCTTGCTCCAAGTAAAATATAGCTTCACAGAATCACAGAATGCTTGTTGAAGAACCTACCTTCTGAAAGATTCTTCTCTTTCCCTACATAATGAAATGGTTTATTATTCTGTAATTATTCCCTCTTCCTCACAAGTGTGCCACTGCAGCACCCCCAGTCTAGATTTTATGCATATTGTTTAGAGTAGTAAAAATTGAAGAGTACTGTGTCCCAACTACCAGCCAATGGAAATGTATTTATTTGCCATCTTGCCATTTTAAACCTGTACTGATGTTAACAGAAGTTTGTATTCAGTATCTGGAAGAAACTCGGAGACTTAGAGAYTTTCTAAAGTTGAGATAGCTGTCCAAAACAAATGTTGAACTCACAGAATACAATAGGCTTAATATGTTATTTTTTTGTCTGTGGTCAAAATATTATAAGGAAAACCTTTTGGGAAATTGATAGGCTTAGTCTATGCATGGTGAGGGCAATCTGACATTCATTTATGGCAATAATTCAGAACTCCATCAGACTGTCTTTTTGTTTCAGCGACAGGACTGGAGGTGATTAAATGAAAGGAAATGTTATTTGCTGTCATCTGCTCTGCTACAAGTCTGCCAAAAACACAGATATAAGCCCATGGATTTTTTTTTCCTTTTGAATAAAACAGAGAAAAGATTAAATTCATGGAAAAGAAGTCATTAATCACATGTTTTGATTTATTCACATAGCAAAAACCAATGTTTTAGCACAAAAAATTGCAATCGCAATATTATAGAGTGGATTTTGTACCATCTCTGACTAGGTAAATTCAAAATATAACTTGGAGATTTCTACATTTAAAAAAGGAAAAGAGGAAACTTGCTCATCCTTACATGCGAGTTTCAGCTAAGGATTTATGTTCAAATTTTACTCTTTGTGAATGTATTCAGAAGATGGTTTTCATTAGAATTTGCAATATTTTGATTTCCTCCTTACACTGTCACTAAAATTGCTCCTGTCATGATGATTTAGAAGTCCTTTACTTTCTGTTCGGCAATGTGCTCGAGGTATTCCTATTTGCTGTAATTCTGCAAATATTGCTGAACAGCACTCATTTGTGCAAATGGTCTTATTGACTACAGTGTAGCTCCTTGTGTTTACAATACCTATAAGTAAATATTTGTCAGTCTGGGTTGTATAAATAGCCCCTCTAGTAGCTGGTACCTACTGAAGCAGTAGAGAAACAAACTAAGATGGCTAAAGCCTTAACTCTGAGCCTGTTTCCACACAGTGCTAAGCAAAAGAGGGTCGGGTATTGTCCCCTGCTACTGAAGCCAAGCAGGATGGATTAGCTTGCCTCAATAAAGCTTACAGGGAGTCACCTTTAAAGCCTTTTGGGTTAGGTTTGGGCAGCTGCATAAGATGGAGAGAGTGAAAACAGGTGCAGCCTCAGGGAAACTGCTCAATCAAACTTCTGAACTTGCCAGCTAGTGAACCATCCTCTGAACCATACCCAAGAGAAGCTAGTTAGTGCAGTCCACTATAAATCCAGTGGAACAAGCTAAGAATTAGAGCCCGGGTGATCAGGGACGTGCTGCTTGAACTTTCCCCCAGCTCTCTTTGATTTGGCAAAGGAGATGTGCTTTGAGAAGCAGCAAAGCCGTCTGCCTCAAATTACTGAGCTATTGATCCTTCTCTAAGAAAGCAGAAAAATTGAAAAGGATGCAGAAACCCTCAAAAATAAAAAGGAAAAAAAAAGAGAGAAATACCCTATTAGGAGAATGAGTCACAATGTTTAGGAAAAGAATAAAGGGCAGAGCTGCACAGTGCTGTACGAGTATTGAGTGTTYGCTGAACCCTAAATTGGATGAAAAGAAATTAGAACTAAGGAGATCCCTGAAAATAATGAAGTAGAAAAACATCGTAACTTAGTATGTCAACTGTATTGATTACAAAGTAGCTAAACCTGTAAGAAGTGAAGAAACTTGGTTTTATTTCCTACGGCAGGTTTTCATAACAGTTCCAATGACGTGGTCATGAAATTCCAACATTATCAAAAGATTTAGGAAGAATTTTACTTATTATTCAATACATTATAGAATGTGCTCAAAGTACATTCATCTGCAAAGGTACCAACTTACTTAACCAGATTTTTTTTTAGTTCTAACTTTTTGGTGAAAAAAAGGCTTTTTTGGTAACTTGGAAACATTTTGCTAGTTCAAGAGATTATTACATTACTGCATCATGTCTCCCTAAACAATAGGATGTTGCAAAATCTAACATTTATTTTGATGTTTATATGAAAAGTTGTATATATCAGTTAAAACATGCTAAATAAATATTTTAAACAGACATAAAATATTAAAAATGCTACAGTAATAGTCTGTCTATGTACAATGGACCCAAATTCTATCCCATAATCTAAGAATAATGAATTACAATAGTTTTAGGAACACTGCTTTTGACCTTCTCAGTGAGGTGAAGTGAGCGTGTTGGTTATAAACTTTCTGATGTGAATGTGGTCTAGCTTAATAGGGTGCAATGGGAAAAACAAGCTTGCAAGCAATAGTGTACTAGCAATCACTCAACAAACTTCAGAGAGACAATTGCAGGGCAATGGCATATTTCCAAGCCACAGGACTCAGCTGTTCTGTTGGCYGGGAACAAAGAGATCAAAAAGATACTCCATCACTAAAAAAGCTCTTCGTAGAAGAGGACTCAGCCATGAAATAGTCCATCYGCAAAGGGAAAAGAACCTAACAAAGGTGAGCCACCCCACCAAATAAAGCTACTTATCTGGTCTTAGTTAATGATTTTAAGATTTTTTTTTCTCTGAAGTAATTTGTTACTCAATAAGTAATGCTTTCCCTGAATAGGTAGCTTGTTTTAGACTTTAGACTATTATTACAGCAGAGGAGACAGAGAAGAAGCCCAGAATCAGTGATGTTTCAGGCAAATCTCACCACCCTCACAGGAGGAGAGTAGGATTGTGGTCACTTGGGTAGGGAGTGCATCTGTGATGAAAACTGTCAGTTTTTTCAGGTTATGTGTYGGGTGGGAAGGGGATGGCACAGGTGGGACAGTGTTAGGGAATTCCACTTTGGCCAGAGAAATCATTTCCCTTTTAATAAAAATACATTAATAAATGGGAATTCATGTTTCTAACCAAACAGTAACACAGCCCCTATTCCCAACAATGCTAAAAAATACTATTTCAAATAAAACTTTTACTTCTGAAATGAAACACCAAAAACTCCTCAAGGGCCTCAAGAACTGTAGTGATGAAATCACAAAACTAATGGATAAAATGCTTTCCTCACTCCTTCTTGTTTTGAGTAGGGTGAGAACCAGGCCTAACTCAAAACATAATAGTGTGTCTTGCAGAAATGAATTGGGATGTGATTAATATTTTTCTTAAAATATGTCTTAAAAATGATCTGGTGGAGCTATCTTTCAACAGCTGCTACTGTGCCCTAAATAAGGTTTTTCTAAGTATTCATGATCCAGTAGAATTAAGAATGAATGCCAAACAGGATAGAGCAATTTTTCCTTTTATCTAACAAATACCTTTGTGTGTGTGTGTGTGTGTGTCTATTTGGCTGATCCAAACTAGACAGCAATTCAGAATGAACACAGCAAAACAGAAATGTTGAGCAATTAGGGTGCCATTCTCAAAAAATCAAGGGAACACTGTGTCTCTGCTTTTACTGCCTTTCACTTTTAACCCAGTAGCTTATATTTTTTCTTGAGGTGGGAGACCTGTTTCCAATTCTTTGATATGTACCATAACCAGCAAGTTTTAAAGTGTTTGGGGATGTCAGCTTTCTGTGAATGTAATCTTTATTTTTTATTAAAAACACCTAAAAAAGATTAAAGCACAGACCAAACACAATGATTTATTTGATCTGAAGGATTTTATTTGTTTGTGTTGTTTCCAAACTTGTTCCAGCCTGACTCAAAAAAACCTAAAATATTTATTCTTCCAGCCACTGAAAAAAAAAAAATCCTGCAGACAACAATGCTCAGAAATTCTTTGTTCAGTGGAGTCCTTCCATTGCCACCAACAGCTGTTGATTTGACAGCAGCTTTCTCTTTTGGTTTAAAGACTTAAAAAGAATATTTCTGTAGGTGACTGAAATAATTTATTTATTCTATTACCATTAATTTTTCTTTCTGAACTGCTGAAGCCAGTAAAAACAATTCCACAGGGTAATATTAGTGATACCTACTAATACATTATGTGGAAAATATACAGCTGTGATCATTTTATGCAAACATATTAATCATATTGTGATGTGCATGTACCATCTGGTACAACATATAGAGTCTGAAAGAACAGGGATGTGATGCTGTCAGCCCCCAAATTGCAGGCATATGGAAACAAAGAATACTTAAATTAATGCATTTCATGATACAAACAGCTGAACTGTAAGGCTAAGGGATTCTTTTTCTTTTTTTTTTTTTTTTGTGCAGAGGTATCCTCATTGAAGGTTGTATGTTTTGGGGAGATATCCTTGACTGATTGTTTGCTGATTCATTTGCAATGTTAATTACATGATCACAAGAGCTCTCTCCCTGATGGATAGGAGTTTGTTGACAAGAAGCCATTTTCTAGCAATGGAATGCCCTTTCCCCCAGAACTGATTTTTCCTTTGGCAGTCCATTCACTAAAATGGCATCACCTAATGGCTTTTGGCAATTACACTAAAAAGATTTCAACACACAAAAAAGGAAAAAAATCTAATTGGGTTTTGTGGGGTTCTTTGTTGTTGTTTTTTACATTTTATAGTTTGTCTTGAAATCATCAAAATAACATAGACATAAGCACTCAACAAAAAGCAAAAACATGAAGCAAAAATGCTCTTAGGCTGACAAAACAAAAGAAGTTCCCACTAGGATCAAGTTTAAGTTAGTGACAATACAACAAAACAAAGACTTTATCACTGCAGTCTAACCACCATTGAACAGATGTTAGAAATGTTTTAGCTGCAGTTAGCCCTGTGTTGTGGTGAAGAGCTAGCCTGGGCAACAACTCCAAGCCACTCCAGTCTTATTTTTTATGATTTCTAGGAACTGAAAAAGAGCAAATATTCAACAAAGTTCTGTATGTTCTGGAGCAAACACATTTTATTTTAGTATGTTCTCTAGATGGTTCAGATATTGTGCGGTGTTGTAAGAAAACATTGTAACATCTGCACAATCCTACACTTTTATTGTGAACAAAACAATCTCAGGAGTGGTGCCAGAAATCTTGTTCTCGTCCACCTGAGACTTAAGTCTGTTTCTCTCTTTCCTGTTCACATTTTAGTCAGATGTTTCTGGTACTGCTGATGTAGGAGGGAAAGTACTCCCGTGACAAATATGCAGCAGTTGGAGTCCAAACCTCAGTGAAAAAAAGGAGCAAAAGTCTTCCTCTAATGGCACCAAGATGTTCCTGTTTTTTATGGGTTCGATGCCTGCTAGAGCACAGTCCTTGTCTTTTGATAGGAGAATGTGGAGTTCTGTGGAAGAATGGTTAAGTGAAAAGGGGCATGATCTCTTAGAAGTGAGCAATCCTGTCTTCGCGACGGAGGGAGGATCCCACATCTATGCGAGCTGTCTTTGAACAGCACAAAAGACGGAAGCTACAAGGAGGTAAACAAGTCGACAGACCTCTCCGCGTGGACAGCAATCCTGCACCAATCAGATATCCGCTTTAGGCGCGTAAACGGAGACTGTGAGCCAATCATATAGCTATCGCTAGCACATGTTCTTATTTCCTGTCTATATATACTCTGTAAGAACTTGAATAAAGGGAGAACGATCATACTCACATTGAGACTCATCGTTACGCCGGGTCCGTCTCCCACTCCGACAGAGTTCACTTACAGGATTTTCTTCTTACTTTCAAGGAGTAATTCAAATAGCAGAAAATCACTGTTCCTGACTGCATTTTCCACATATTAACTTAGTATTGGAAAAGTACCTTCCATGTGTGTGCCTGTGTGCCACATATCTAAGTTCTACAGTTGGAATGTGTCACTATGTCTTTGTACACGTTCTTATATACAATCACTTATATACACATTATACATGTATAGTAGATTTATGTTTAATAGAGAAAGGCAGAAGTATACGTACACTTTTCACTGCTCCATGTAACTTTTTCTCGCTACCTAATGGTTTCTGTTGCCTCTTTCTCTGTTGTGCATTTTCCCAGAGATTCAGGGACAGTTTGCTTCAAACACAGAATGCTTTATTTCTCCTGTGGGCACTTAACAGCTATTTGAGAACACTTGTCTCTAGCAGTATTATGACATTACCAGCAAACTGATTCATACAGCTTCGTGCACTTCCTTTTCTCTTAAAACTGCTCCAGTTTCAAATCTATTAACAGCCAAAAAGGCTGTTTATCATAGTGTTGCAAATGAATATCAGGCATCAGGAAAACGTTGCATTCAGTCTTCAAAATGTGAACAGATTAGGGGTGAAAAAAAAAAAAAGTTGGGTGTACTGTATGGTTTACTGTAATAATAGAGAAGACCTAGAAACTGAAAAGTGAGCTAACTCCTTACAGAAAATATTAGAAGGGAAGGATTTTTTTCCATTACTGAGAGTTAGACTTGAAGAAACAGGATATTTTTCATTTAGAGTTTCCAAGACATTATTTGTTCTTTCAGATCATCTGGGATAGAGAAAGTTGAGCAAGAACCGATTTTGTGAGTGAATGGTCTGATACCACGGAGAGGACTAATTGAAAAAAAGAAGAGAAGTTACAGACAATCTTTTTAATGAAAATCAAGGGATTGAGATTAATTATACTTTAGAATATTAATTTTAGATGTCCCACATCTGAATGAACTTTTGATTATTTCTTTTGCCTCTGAATGCAAGTTGCAATAGCCTTAGTAGGTGGACTGATAGATTACCTAGCTTTATTTAGCTCAGTGGAAGTTCTTCCATAATATTTCTTAAAATACTAATTTGTGACTCCTTGATGAGCTGCAACAGATATTTTTCCAGGTTGTTCAGTGAATTAGAGGGACCATGAGATTTTTCTTTCTTAAAACACTAAAGAATATTGGGGATACAATATTTAGCTAATAGAACGGTTTACCATGTCTACATAATATTAATATCTGCCCAGACTGGATCTTAGCAAATCAGTTGTACTGCTTGGGATTTGTCAACATCATAACTTCCAAAGTAACATCCAGAGTTTGCCAAAAATCAGTGGTAGCCTTTTTCCTGTCTTCAGGAGGATTCTTTTTGTAGGTGTCTGATGTACAAACCAATAAGCGAGACTTATTTAGCTGTGTACTTTTGTGCCATGGCACAGTATTGCTCTAATATGGCAAAGTTCAAAAGGAACAGAAAATTGATTGTTTCCACAATTGACCCAGTGATAACTGTGATTGAACTTGCTATTAAAATCTTAATAGGTGTGCCTCACAGGTAAAAGCTGGATTTGATAACAATTCTTCCTAGGAACAATTAATTAATGAATTTTAAAAAGCATCCAGAGGATCACATGCTCCACTGACAACAGTGAGACTGGTACTCCTAAATCACTTATGGAACTTAGAGGAATTCACACTTTGTTGTTACATGATTAAAATGCTGTCTTTATGCCTGAATTTCTCACTATTCCTTACAGTTGTATGAAAGGAACTTGCACAATTTGTCATGAATGCCAACATCCTGAAGTCTTAGCATGGTTACTAAGTTCTTATTATCAAAGAATCTGAAGGATTTTCCAGCTAACCAACTTTTAGGAACCACAGTTGGAGTTTTGTTGACTTTACCTGCTCATCAGATTAATGAAGCTGAAAAGATAAATACTGTCACTTTTGACGTCTCTGAAGCTCAGACATTACTCAGTTACAGAGGTCTAAATCATATGAATTTATATTTGTCTTCCTCCATCATTTAGAACTTTTCAATGTGAAACCTAGATATTAAAATCGTTCATATTAATAGTGGTAGTCCAGACATTTTGTATTTCTATGTTTCAGTTTTCCATGTGCTTTGTATGCAAGTGTGTTTACACTTTAAGGATGCTTAAAGCTGTCTTTTTTGACAACACAATCCATTCATGACCCATGTCTATCATCTCTCGTTCCATTTTCTGTGAGCAGTTTGAATGTCAGTGTTAAAAAATATACATATTCTACCGAAACTTCTTTCTTGCATATATGCAAACATTGGCCCAATATCTCCTAAAAACATGAATATAAATGTCAAGTCTATCAACATAAAATCAGCATTTATTCCTAAACATAACTCAAGTTAACATTTGGTGAGGTTCAGAAATCTTAACAAATGCAGTGTTGGTGGACTTTCACTGACATACAGAGTGTGTAAGTAATAATTGATTGGATTTTGGACAACTGTAGGCAAATTCTCTATCAGAATTACTCCGTTGGAGTTACACTTGAAGAGTAGCCTTGTCCTTACAGAATACAATAGATTATCCCCAATTTTCCCTGTCTTGGGCCTGTTTCAGTAGACACACTTCTGTACCCTTGAGAAGCTCACTGTTAGGCTAGTCTGTATTTTAAATGTTTTGGATTTCTCTGAATGGAAAGTGAGTGTGGAGATATTATTGTAAAGTATATATTTCCCATCCTGTGTTTCCTAAACATCRTCAGCATTGTCCAGGTAAAGTCCTAGACCATAATAATAAACTAATGACTTTATATTGACTTTAAAAAATGAAAATCCTGAAAACTTTATTGAGGAAATGCAGACTACAAGAAAGAAGAATCAGTCATTAAAACTTGTTAGGACTTTAATTATACAGCTTAAAATTCAGAGATAATAGGTATGTCTCTAGGTCCTCTGAAATGGAGGAAATATATTGACATGCTTTTTTAAATCTGTAAGATCTTTTTAAAGGATGCTCTTAAATGCCTGAATTTTGCTGTCAAGAAAACAGTTGGCCAACACCTAGCCAACTGGCAGCGTATTCTGACTCATTACAGGTTCCTGCTTGTTTCCTTGCAGCTACTGAATCTACATGGATCCTTAAAGAAAGGCATTAAAAATTATCACTTACCAATGCTGATAAAACACTTGATAACAGTGTTCTTACCCTTCCTTAAGGTGGATCATGTTCCTGTTTTACCAGTTTTACCAACAGAATCTCTTTGTTTTCTTGAAAGAGTAAAATATCCTCTTTGAAAAATCTAAGAAAGAATAAGATACACTGCAATAAAGACTAGCAGCATTTTCAAATTTTTGAGGAACTAGGATGTTCCAAGCACTTTTTTTTTTTCCTTCTTTCTAGCGTCATACTAGATGGACACTTTGTACAACCTCCTTCATTATCCTCACTCTGAGGACAAATTCAGAACGCTCAGAGATGGAAACTTAGCTACTTACAAAAACTGGGGCACAAAAGTGGTGGTTGTGTCTGTCTATGAAGCCCACAGTAACAGTTTATGTTTTGAGCAGTAATAACTCTGTGAAATAGTTTTTGTATATTGTCCTTTTTAAATTTTGTTTGCAGTAGAAAAAGTGAGTGCTCATGCTGCACAAAGAATATAGGAATCTGGCCACAGAAATCCTCTACCTCAGAATTTTCCATGCTAGGCTGAGAAAGAGGGAGGTCTGGTGTGCATTTTATTAATGTGAAAATAAGTTAATAGCTTGCTCATAATCCAAGTGCTGAGTGTTTTTCATTCTAAGCACAGAATGCAACTTGTCACTTGTAAAGGCAAGTAATCTTGCTTACTTATTTCATCCTTTATAATCTGTGTATACACCAGAGCTTTTAGACATCTTTAAAGCATGTATTCGTATGAATTACTTTTGACTGAGAGTTCTCCCAAATCGCCAGTGAAGTGCACAGTATGATACAACCACAGGCAACACTTTCCTTGTGTTCAGTTTCCTTCTCTTTCCCTCTCCGTTTCCAGTTAAGAAGAAGTAGGGTTTGAATGAGGTCGCCTTGCCACTCTTTCTCTGAATTGTGTTTAGTTATTTTTCTCTCTGCTTTGTTGTAAACACTTTTTTTATCACTGAATGCTTTTAATTCATAGGAATTTTCTGAATGCCACTGAAATTCACCAGGGGTTGGTGAACATGGAGTCTTTCCACAAAACTATCTTGTACAATGTTGGTTTGTTTAGGAATAGGTATTGTGTCATTTCAGGAATAGGCACAGAATAGGCATATTCCCACTACAATGACTAGCTCTGGTGTTGTGAGCAAAGAACTGGGAAATACTGGTTTGATATGTGGCAGGAAAAGCTGTTTTCAGGCATAAATATTTGAAATTATGCATCTTAATTTAATGCATCAATTTTTGGAACCCCAGTACAAGAAAGACCCAAACTCAAGTGAGTTCAGCTTAGGGTCACCAAGATGATTGGGGACCACAGCCTTTGTCCTATGAGAAGAGGCCCAGGGAGCTGTGTTTGTTCAATCTGGATAAGAGATTATTTGGGGGGCTTAGCAGCCCCCCAGGGCCTATAAGTAAGTCACTGAGAAGAGGGAGTCAGGCTCTTCACTGTAGTGCAAGGGAGGATAAGAAGCAACAGGCACAAGCTGAACAAGTGAAGTTCAGGGGAAGCTAAGTTAAGAAGCTTTTTCCATGAGGACAGTCAAGCAGAGGTTGTGCAATCTCCATCTTCAGAGGTTTTCAAGACCCGATTGGATAAAGCCCTGAGCAAACTGGTCTGACTTTAGCAGAAGGTTGGACTAGAGATCTCCTGAGGTCCCTTCCAACCTGTATTATCTACCCTATGATCCTGGTCACTATGTAGGCACCTAATTGTTCACCAGTTCACCTCAGTAAGTCAGTATATTTTCATGGATACTGGAAAACAAGTCACATACTCAGCTGATTTAAAGACAGTTTTCAAACAGATCTGTAAGGTAGGTGCTTCTGGAAACTTTCTAGCTGCATCTTGAGGTGTCTAAATCCCCTAAACACCTTTGCCCATGAGCTTAGGTCCCAAAGCCTGGACATCAGGTATTGTCTGAAAAGTTAACTCCCATGACACGTGGTTTTCATATTTTTCACTGTTGGTTGAGGGTTAAATAATATAATAGAATGGTCTGAATGTGATAAGTGATTGTTGTTATCATTATGCTAGATTTTTGTGAGAACAGTTCTTAGACCTTTTCTCTTTTTCCATGGCATTAAAGCCACAGGTTATTTTTTCTGTTGAGCTTTTTCTGTGGTGCTAGGTATTGAGCACTACTACTTGGAGGTTTATATTAAGTCTTGGGTTTGCTTTGATACTTGCCCTGGATAAACAAAAACTAGTATTGCTCAATCATGTCCCAGTCTGCCCACCTTGTCCTGCTCATCTCACTTTCCTTCACCCTGTTCTTTACCAGGCCTGTGTAATGATGCTCCAGTAGCCACTTGCCATGAAATCTCTTTATGATAGCACTTCCTGCCTAAGTTACACCCCCTGGCATGTGTCTATACTGTAAGAGCCTAGTGAAACAGTTCTTTTTAAGCAAGTGTATGAATACCCTACACAGACAACAAAGATGGAGAGAGAAGTGTAGCTGAAGACTTCCAGAAGGCGGTCCTGTGAAATTAAATGTAGGTAAAGGGGCTCTTCCTCTGGAGACCTCCTAAAGAACCACTCCTTCACTGGTTGCACTGAAGACTCTCCAGACACTGCCTACACAAATTTTGTTTCAGTAAGGACCTATTATTTAGGCACCCACCAGCCTACATGAGGCAGAGTAGATACAGTCCATAGTTCTCATTGAATTCTGATGCCAGAATTATTATTCAGAAGCAGAGACCTTTTCTGTTATTTATTTATTTTAGTAAAGGCAGTAAGTGTTTTGCTTAGGAGTTACCTCTTTCTATGTCCTTTCACCAAATCCGACCTGCACTTTAGAGAAATCTTGTCAGACAATTATTCAGTGACCCTCCTTTTGCAAAGATGACACTCAGCAAAGAAGCTGTACTGATAAGCAATTTGTGGGGAAATGACAAAACCAACAGTTTGTTTCTCCACACAGGAAGATTTGGCATAATCCAAGTTAAAAATTATGTTCTGCTCCATAGAGATATTCTGTCATTTCATGTTAGACTTTTATCCTTCTGTTTTGCTTGAAGGTCTCTGTAAAAGGGCACCTCACCTTTTAATTATTTATTCTAAAGTCTTCTTGATTCATATTTAATAGAAACACACAGAGCTTCAAAAAAATGAATGAACTCTTTATCACAGATTATAATGAGGCAATCCCTGTTGTAATTAATTTAAGAGAATGGTGTTCATTTGTGTGACCGCAAGGTGGGCAAGAGAGGGTTGGATACTGGCAGAGAGAGACACCCAAGGTTCATAAGGGGTTAAACAGGATAAATTTAATAAAGGACTTACTTACACTACAGACCTCATGGGGAGCCCCGGGAACTGTGAGGAGGGGTCACCGATGGGAGGCTGCTGGAGGAACAGGACAGATATACAGGCTGGACGCACGGGCAGGACTTCCCCTGTTGTTCATAAGGGCCCCTTAAATCTACTAGAACTGTTTCCTTATCTTAGCTGTGCTAAACTTGAGTAGTTACTGCCCAGGAAGCAGCTAAATGTTGTTGACAAAACAGAATATGCATGCCTGGCCCTGATGGGAATTTGGTCAGTGTACAGTTTCACACACTGGGGCTGCTACCACGTACTCTGCCAGTCACTGACTCCTCGACAGATCTTTCGCAGGTGTTCTCACTACAACTTGGCATATACTATAATTATGCTTTAATACTGAGGCTGATCTCCTTTGCAACTAACTTTGAAATGAACTAATGAAATGTTTTATTAATGTTAAGCATGTTATTTTATTATTGTTGTTATTACTATTGCATGGGTCTCAGATTCTTCTAAAATGGAACCTTTTTCTCATGGCAAATACTCAGTTCACTCTCACATGAAGTGTTCGTAAAACCATAGTGATGCTGGGGTGATTTATCTATGTTCTTCAAAACAAAATCAATCAGAGGATAATCTACAGTTGACTACTATACAAAATACATATGTATCTTTTTAAACTACCTACATATTAATATATAGGAGTAATAACGTAGAAGTAATCCTTATTATTTGAGTTTTAAGGTGGATGATTAATTAATAGTGTCACATTTTTGTGTTGTTAGCATGGGGCTAACATGTTTTCTTCTGCTGTTTCACATCCTAAAATAACTTTTCTTCCTGGGTTTTTCCTCTTTAGAAAAGCATCCTTTGTCTCTTTGATCCTGGCTTTCCCAAACCCTTCCCCAGAGTATGCCTAATGGACTACACCTAATCATCAAGTTTTTGCCCACTGTTTCCACTGCAGGTAGTTTGGGTTGGTCCCTTGGCTTCTGCTTCCTCTTAACTCTCTTAGCAAGTCTAAACCTTCCTCTTTATTCTTCTTATTAACTGAACAACAGGTCAGCTTTGTAGTTCTTGCCTTGTTCTCAGTTATTTATACACACTTTTATATTTTAATATGATTATAAAATATAATATATATGTACATGTGTATATGTGCTTATACAAATAAATGGGGATAGCATTGATAAAATTGGACAATGTTAAGAAAAGTGTATTCATCAAATGCAAACTGGAGACATAAAAAAATTATACATTTTTTCATAATTAGAAAGAAAATTAAAGAAGATAATGCTTTAGACATCTTGAGTTGGCAAATTAGCACAGTATTTATACAAGGTTTGCTCAGGGGTTTCATCAGATACTTCCTTCCCAGAATATGACTGCACACACTGGCAGGAGTTGTTGGCAATAGAAAGCTGTGCCGCTGATGTTTTGTTAAGTCATATTTCAGAACTATTAATATGTGCTTCACTGACTGCTCTTCCAGACGCAATGCAGAAAGTGGCACTGGAACTAAATACCTTTATTTCCAAAGAAAAGATACACGAAGGTATGTTTAAACAGACTAGAATCTGATGATTATGATTTCAGCCACACACACACACAAATTATGATGATCATCATTTCCCCAAATCAACTAGTAAGACTATTAAAGTAATTTATTAGACTTTTGTTTATAATACAATTCTGGATCTTTTCAGAGGAAAGCTAAATTAACTGTGTATTCTTTGTTTAGGCAAACACAGTCTACTATCCCTGTAATGTTGTATTTACTTTTTACTGACTTTGCACACTGATGCAGAAGAAAACCATTAACCAGAAAGAAACGGTGTTAGCTTAAATGCTGTTTAAATTCTCTCCAGAGATGCATACGTGCTTTGGAAAAAACTAGTTTTTGAACTACTTGATACTTTGACATCCTATATGTCAGACGAGAAACAGAAATGGCTGGAACTAATAGCTGATCAGATTCACAACATTCAATAAAAATGGAATTCGAAGAGAATTCCTGTAGACAGATATGGTATGGGTCTTTTTAATAGCTGTTGTGTTCTTTCTAAAACAATGCCGTTTGTTCCATTATACAGTGGTAATCGGGTAACACTTGTATATAGCTATGCCTTATATAATTGCACTTCTGTAATAAAATAAAAACAAAAAAGAGTTGTTACATGCTTCAAATACTCTACTCTTATTTCTCTACACTATTTATGGTACCTTATTCCTTTACTGTTTGTTATATAGATCAGCTTTCTGAAATCTCCGGTAAAGTGAAATGGGTGACTGCCCGAAAAGTACATAGGAAACAGGATATTTTGCACCATACTCAGATTGTTTATCAGCTGTTCGCTGTCAGACAAAAAGGACATTTCCAGTAAGTACCAGAGAGGTCTGTCTTGAGTCTGGTATTATTGAATAGTTTTGTTAATGACTTTGACCTCTCATTAGAAGTGATTTGTAAAATTTATGGATGACTCCCTGCCTCACAAGTACTGAAAGACAGGATGAGAATTCAGAATGTCTGTGCTAGATTAGAGAGATGGTTTGATATCAACAAAAATAAAGTAGTGCAGACAAAAGCAAAGTGCTTCATGTAGGAAAGGAGAAATGGAATGCATAAATATAAAAGGGGACTCATTGTCTAGGCAGCATTACTGCAGAAAAGGGTCTGGGAATAATAATGACCACAAATTGAATAAGAGTCAGGAATATAATGCTGTTGTAAAAAGCAAAAACAAAAGCCACAAAAAATTCAAATGTCCATCTGAGATATATTAACAGCAATGTAAGCTGTGGGAAGGAATCATTTCCACTCAAATTTATCTGGTACCAGTGAGACTTTATGAAGAGTATTGTGTTCACCTTTGGGCACTGTACTTTGAAAGAAAGGTCCACACATTGGAAATGAGCATATCAAGGCAACAATGAAAGAGAAATCAGGTTAGACAATCATCCAAAGCTTAGTAACTGGAAAAAAAGGAACTTGTTTAGTTTAGTAAAGAGAAAGCTAATGGAGGCTATAACAAGTTCAAAATGCCTTTTAGAGAGGAGGAGGTGCTCAGTTGTTCTCCATGGTCACTGAACCTAAAACAAGAACTAATTGATGTAATTTACCTCAGTGGAGATTCGGAGTAGATATGTGGAAAATCTTCACTGGGAGGTTAGTTAGGCATTACTGCAGGCAAGCAAGAGATATAGTCCAACAAGGAAGATGTTAAAAGTATTTTTAGTGGGTATGGTTCAGGTGTGTATGATACATTTGTCCAGCCTCAAAGTAAATGAGCTTATGAGGTCTTCTCTAACTGTCCCTTCTCTTTCTGAAAGAAATTTGGAGTCACCAGAGAAAGCGAGTCATGTTGATCTCCCTGTGTTGAGGAAAAAATCCCTAAACATGCAACTTGACTTTCAGGTGCCCTGAATGTGTAAACAAGGAGGTAGTGAGTACGAATTCAATAAGGAATACTGAGCTTGCCTCTGTGTACAACTTTGATGAGGTAAGTATATAAATGAAATAATTAATGAAGATCATTTGATAAGATAGATATATATTTCTGGTCTCCACAAAATTAAAAATTCTAGAGAAAAGCCAAAAAAATAGTTCCTTGATTGGAGAGAAGGAAGTTGTGTTTGAGCAGGTCAACCTTATTAGCTCATTAAAAAGAAGACTCCTCGACAACCTGATTACAGAGTACATGTACCTACATGGAAAAATATATGGAGTTCTCGGGTGTGATATTTGCCAGGTTAACTCTCACCTCAGGAGCTTGCTTCTTAAGGGTCTGTCTCCAATCAGTATAGAAAGATACACTGCTCCTGGGGATAATCAGAGGAGAAGTCTGGTACTCTGAATTACTCCCAGGAGGGTCCTATCTGCCTAGAGATCCACCCAGGGAGACTAGCATCCCTGCAGTAAAGTTAGGCTCACTGACTACGATCCTGAATGCCTCTTTAATTTAGCAACTGACAGCCGAAAGCTAAAGACAGACAAATTCAGAGTTTCAAGCGGTGACAGTGATTAAGCTTTGGAAGAAGCTGCAAGAGAAGTGGCATATCTCTTGCTATTTTTAAATCAAAGTTAGATGTCTCCCTGAAAGTTTTGCATTAGCCAACACGAGACAGGATTCAGCCAAAGAAGTGTTACCGGTCTCACTACAGGAATGAGTGGTTGAAATGGAAGGGGCTATGATTTAAGAGGGTGATTTAATGCTTTAAACACAGAGGAGCTAGGTATAGTTTTACATGAACAATAAGAAACATGTAAGGATCTTTCTCTAGTATTCAAAAATAAAATGATAACTTCAAGTCTGCTCTTAGATTTACTTTTTTGCTTTCTTTCTAGGCACACAGCAGGATAAATTATCTATATCTGTTGCTAATTATTTGTGGTGTTAAAGAGTACTATGTTGTTATCAGTAGATGAGCACTGATGGGACTTGATGAGAACAATCCATGATATGTCATCTCCTTACCCGCTCTTTGTCTTCCTTTATTGAACTAACTTTCTTCATATTCCCTCATTTTTATTCTTACAGCTACTAAAGAACTAAAACTTTATAATAGATTGGTATCATAACAGTTTTTGCCATGACAGCCTAAAAGTAGTTTATTGAGCTCCTGAGGAAAAAAAAAAAATGAAAGCATAGTAATCTGTAAGGAGTGTTCTATCTTTCCTCACCTCTTGTCTGCTCAAAAATTTTTTGCCATATCCTGTGTGTGGATGCAAGAATCGGATTCCTGAAAGAGCTTTTCATCACACACATTTCTAGAAGCAGTTATTTGTCTGGATGGTCTTGCTTATTAAACAAGCATGCATGTAAATGGTTATACCTTTGACAGAGAGGAAACTTAGCTTGGATCACAATATTAAGGCAGTGATACTGGTTATAGTCTTGCACCTTAACGCTTGCTCTCTGCTACAAGATGAAGCAGCTGCATTCCCACTTATTGTATTTTATGGTAAAAAAGAGCTTGATATTATTCTGGGCAATGGAGTTGAAAAGAGCCTTCCTTTCTTAAATCAAACTGACAGTACTTGCGAGAGGAATGTGTTGGAGGCTGTACTAGGAATATTTGTGTTGTGAAAAGATAAGGAAATGGGAAAAAAATGCAATAGCCAGTTGTCAGCAAAATTTATATTCTGAAGAAGAAAATTCAGAGTCTTGAATTTCTTCATTGATTGGAACCTCATGTAAAGGTAAAAAACTATTTTGATATGCAGAAACATGATGAAAATATGGCCAAGAGATTTGCATCCCTTTTTAACTGCAGTGATGATTTGTGAAATTATTCAGGACACACTTTTAGTTTTGACTTGAAAGATATATGCTCCCTTCATTGGTGCCATATTGTATCAACTGGTGAAGGAGTTTCTCAGACTGTAGACAGCTTCTCCCAACCTATCTAAAGATATACACAGAAACTGAGGCTTTGGCAGCAAAAAATGGGTAGGCTGATGAATGCCCTGAGCACTCACAGCTCTTATTAAAACTTGTAAAAGTTGGAGATATTCAGCACTTTTTAAAATTAAGGCATGTATTGAGACATCTGACTTGAGTCCACAAACTTGAAAATGTTGATGCGAATTCCAGATTCAGGTTTTCCCTATATCCTAAGCAGAGTTTGCTGTTATCTCATGTGAGAGCTATTATCTTATATAAGAACTGCATTCATTTTTGCTAGCATTTCCTGAAAGTTTCTGTGATTCCTACCATCACTAAAGAAAATGCTGCTTTAATGATTAAGCAGTTAGGCTTTGAGCAGGTACTTGGACAGGTGTCCTCAATAAGAGGGCATAGGCCATTCTTGTTAAAAGTGACTGTCACTGTATTATAGTTACACCTATGCGTATAAGTGAATCTTAATTGAGTCAAAAAGTAGCTACTTGCATATTCCAGGGTAATGTCATTTGCTGGGATCCACTACTTATGAAGCAGGCACTTGACGCAGTGAATGAGATTCATTCCACATCATTTTAGGCATCTACAGTCAGATTTCATCACTTAGGCACCCTGGGGTTCCTTTATAGTTTGGTGTCCAGAAATACGTCAGTTCATCTGACTTGTTTAAGATATCTGATTTAGACTGTGATGAATCTCTACTCTTTCAAAGAAAGTAAAAGTAGCTTCAAAAAAGGTATGTCTGAAGGGACAGAGAACAGTCATCTAGCCCATTTCCCAATTTTGTCCTTGTGCGTGAGGAGAAATAGGAGTTCTTGGATAAGTTTTCCACTGAAGGAACTTTGTATTTGTGCCCTTATTCCCATTTCTTTGAGGAACTGGCAGCTCCCCCTTAATGACTTTGTCTCTTAGACTTGCTTCCTGTGATGTTTATTTATCAGTTCTCAGTTTATTGAAGTTATCTGTCCTGATGTCTGTAGCTTCACTCAGCTTTGCCTGCAGAATCACTTTTCATCTTCTCAGGAGTACTTCTGACAGTATCATTAGTGTCAACAAGAATGATAAAGATCAGTATGGCAAATGAGCCTTGGCAACCTGTCAGATTTGGGCTTCCGGGAGCGTGGCACATCTCCCATAGATCTCTTTGGCTTATAGGTTTCTCCATCACTTTTCAAGAGGGGTCAGCTTGTTTCCTCCTAAGTGTTGTGGGTGTGATCTCATAATCTTTAGGGTGCATGGCTTCTCCTCCTCCATCACTGGTAGCAGCTATGCCTTGTATCTTTCTTTGTCTGTGGCCCCTGCTATAATGCCCTCTTTCTCCCCAGGGTTTCACTGCCCTTGCACCAAGAATCCAAGCTCCCATATGACACAGCTGGGTAACCTTGACTCCAATGGCTCAGAAAGAGCGATGAGAAAGTCTCTGTGAAGATAAGAAAGATATATTACAGACAGAGATATTATTGCTGAAATTGGATTGTTACTAGCTCACAGATTCAAGAGGGAAAACATCCACATGGGAAGATGTAAAATCCTAAAGGAAAAAACAGGGGTGCTGGTCAGGCTAAAAAACAGTGGGGCAAGTCATCAGTGCCATCAGTCTTGACAGCGCAGGTAGAAAATGAGAATTCAGAGACACTGAGGACCCACTCCAAGGAACTGCAGAGCTCCAAGGGGCCAGCTCTTCTCCTCTTGACTGATGTCTGCCCATCCAGCAAAAAATATCTGGGTGCCTTATCAGAGTGGTGCGCATACCTATGCTTAGCCTAAAACCTCGTTAAGTCCTAGCTATCTTTTGTTTGTGTTAGCCAATAAATAATTTCTTTATGCTTTTAAGTTGTGTATATCCTGCTGCAGATTTTCTTTTCATATGGCTAAAGATGCCCAAATAAACTGGCCTAAAAGAGTGGCAGTAACAACCTTTACTAAAACTGCATGTTTGTTCTTGACTTCAACTTGCGGCTCAAACAATCTGCTTTTAGAGGATGCTCCATGCAGTATCCAGCTTCTCTACTGTTACTGCTGTTGCAAAGCTTTCCTGCTGTCTAAAGTCTTTTCCCTGGAGGTTCCAGTATATATCTTATCAAGAAGGTCCTCATGATTATCGGTATGCCTCAAACCTGACCTTCTGTAAGTTAGAATAGCCTTAAATCCCAGTTTAGTTTTAGCTCACTCCACAGTAAATCAGGACCAACTCCCTCACAGGGAATGAAAATGCACAGGTATAAATGCCCTGTGATTGAGGCATTTCAGTCAGAATCCCAACATCAAGTTATCTCTATGTCAAAAGAGATAAATGAGAGCAGAAAATAATCAAATGGTATCAGCAGTACTTCCTTCTGCTGCAGCTGAAGTCTATGATTAAACAAACCCTGAATGAACATAGATTTTATCCTCTGGAATTATTACTTTCCCTGCCAAAAGTATTTAATTCACAGATTTTGTTTTTCATTGCTGTCAAATATATTCATTTTTGTAAACTGTCATCCTGACAATTATGAAATCATTGTAGCACATTTCCTAAGCTTAAAATTGACCTTACATCTTCCTGAAGAATATTCAGTAATGAATTATGTCCCCATTTGTGTTTTCTCCACCTGAAAATCTAGTATATCTTTTTGTTTTCTCTGGTGAGAAGTTAGTGTTTATGTAGATGTGGAAGAATAATTGTCAATAACCTCTGTCGGTTCATCTGATATCTATGGGGGCTGAATGAATTTGAAGCTAACAGCAAAAGCGTGTGATCAGCTATGAATTCACTCACGGCCTGGCTAACTTCCACCAAGATCAGAAGAAAGTCTGCTTGGTAGTTGTTATTGAATAATTGGTTATTTATTGGGCCAGGTATTTGTTTACACTTCCAGCAACACTCTGGATGGCAGAGCTCAGAGGGTTGTGATCAGTGGCACAAAGTCTAGTTGGAGGCCTGTGGCTAGTGGTGTCCCCCAGGGGTCAATACTGGCTCCAATATTGTTCAACTTCTTCATCAATGACCTGGATGAAGGGACAGAGTGCACCCTCAGCAAGTTTGCTGACGATACAAAACCGGGAGGAGTGGCTGATACACCAGAGGGCTGTGCTGCCATTCAGAGAGACCTGGACAGGCTGGAGAGGTGGGCGGAGAGGAACCTCATGAAGTTCAACAAAGGCAAGTGCAGGGTCCTGCACCTAGGGAGGAATAACCCCTGGCACCAGGACAGGCTGGGGGTTGACCTGCTGGAAAGCAGCTCTGCGGAGAAGGACTTGGGAGTGCTGGTGGACACCAAGTTAAGCATGAGGCAGCAATGTGCCCTTGTGGCCAAGAAGGCCAATGGTATCCTGGGCTGCATTAGGAAGAGTGTTGCCAGCAGGTCGAGGGAGGTGATCCTTCCCCTCTACTCAGCCCTGGTGAGGCCACATCTGCAGTGCTGTGGCCAGTACTAGGCTCCCCAATACAAGAGAGACATGGAGCTACTGGAATGAGTCCAGTATAGGGCTACAAAGATGATGCAGGGACTGGAACATCTCTCATATGAGGAAAGGCTGAGGCTATTCAGTCTGGAGAAGATTGAAGGGGGATCTTATCAATGTATAAAGTATCTGAAGGGAGGGTGTCAAGAGGATGGGGCCAGACTCTTTTCAGTGGTGCCCAGTGACAGGACAAGAGGCAACAGGCACAAACTGAAACACAGACAGTTCCATCTGAATATGAGGAAAAACGTCTTTCCTGTGAGGGTGACAGAGCACTGGAACAGGTTGCCCAGAGAGGTTGTGGGGTCTCCTTCCTTGGAGATAGATATTCAAAAGCCGTCTGGACATGGTGCTGGGCAACTTTAATGTTTTTATCTCATCTAGTGAGTTACGGAGTACCTTCACTCCTTGTTGTATGGTTAAAGTATATTAAGGCTATAAGATTCACATGAAAGTCACATAAAAAATTCTGTGTTGAAGGAAGAAATATAATTTGAATTTTGCTGAATATGTGTGGATATGTCCTAGATACAGCCCTCATATAACTTCTCTGATTGCTACTGCAGAATAGGAAACAAGCAAGAAGTATTTTTTATTTGTACACAAAACATAACTTGAGATACAGGGTACCTCCTTCCCCTTCTTACTTTTTCAGTCCCCTTCCCTGTCTTGGTCCCTGTTCTTCTCCATAATTGGTGAGACTTCAGCATGCTCCTGGGGGCAAATGTCAAGTATGGCCTGCATCACCCATTCAAGAGCTCCTGCACCATGGGACTGGTGCTGTCTAGTATGGTCTGTGACCATGCATTAGTCAATTCAAAGAGTCTGATTTTGTTCTTGGTGGTGTCCATGTGACTTGGAAGTGCCTGACACAGGATAACTCTGGACTCATCCTGCCCCTGACTTTCTCACTCAGCAACTACATCTCTCATATCCTCCACACACTGCCCTTACTTCACCTTGACCAAGGCAAAAATCAACTTATTATTTATTTATTTTTTTTAGTTTATTAAGAGTACCTATTGATATACCATTTGCTGGGAAAATTCTGAAGTGTTCTGATATGGAAAAGGAGAATGCCTCTAAAGTGTTAATGGAAAAATTATTACCATCACTAGCAGACTAGCAAAATGAAGAAGGCAGGATAGATTTTTTTGGTTCACATCGATTAATCTCAGGAAAGCAATAATATCAGGTTCCAGTTCTGTGTTTCCAGAAAGTTCTGTATTTATTTACTCAACCAGTTAAAATGAGAAAATTGTAAACTATATTTTAGGATTTGCATTGCCTAATAAAACAGCTGGTTTCTTAGATAAGTCATAGCACAAGACTACATTTTATATTAGGAACAGTACAACAAAAGTGAAGAATAAATCCAAATCCACATCTATATATTGAAATATATGAGTTGTGTTGCAAAAGGGGACAATGTTAAAGGAAGGCAAGACAAAGGAAATAACAAAAATTGTTATGCATTGGTATAGAGACAGTCTGGAAATTTAGAGGAATGTGATATCATTGTTAGAACACCATCATCTGACTATAAACCACATTGATACTTTGAATGAATACATTCAAGGAAGATGGCTTTAATGATATCTGTTGAATGGCATTTCAGCTGGAACAGCTTTTAAGAAAAAAGTGCTGAAAACTTAGGGGCTTGATTTTGAAGATTAGAACAAAGTCTAGACCCAATGGCTGGAAATGAAACTGAGACAAGGTCAAACTGGCAGTAACAATTGTGTGTGATTAACCACTGGAACCATTTATTAAGGGATGTGGTACATTATCACAGGAAATCATTAAATTATCATGGCATAGGCTTTTAAAAATCTAGGTTTTAGTTCAGTTTCTAGTTGCTATCCTCAGTGAGTGAAATGTTATTAATTTATGATTTTATGACAGAAAATCACTTTAGACTATTCTAATGGGCCTTCTGGTTTTAAAATCTATGATCCAGATGAAAAATGCAATCTCAGAAAGAACTTTTATAAGCGATTAATGGTTTTTAAAATAATTCATAGTTTGGACCAGGTATCTTGAGACAGATATTTTCATACTGTTGTAAAAAATGCATTTTAAACAACAATGATTTCTTATACAGAGTATTTAATAAATTTCACTTTTTTTTTTTTTGTAATAAGCAGTTGGAAACAGCAAGGAAATCACTGACATTTGATCTCTGCTGCTCACTTTTTGGATATCACTATATAAGATTTCAGAATAAGCAGAATGACTTATAACTGACTAAACCATGAATTTACCCAAGCATTTTGTCTCTTGTGTTTTATAGCCATAAGAAGCTCTATATGATAAGTGTTATCCATGAGCAAGCAATGAATTAAAAATTTATTGTTTTCTTTTGTAATTGTTTAAGAATTATTCTGTGCTTAAATAAAAAAAGCTTTTAACAACTACGACAGCTTTTGTGATCAGTTAACGTTCACAAATAATTGTTCATAATGTAKCATGAACAATCATAATGTAAGTATTCATAACTCTCTAAGAATTAGTGGGCACACAAATTTTATATCAGTATTGTCAAGCTGGTTATGTTTTTTATTGATATAGTTAAAACAGTACAGTGCTGGGCATGCAAACATGTCTCATATATATAAATATAATGTAGACCTGTGTTGTGCTGTGTGATTTTAGCACCACTTGTCTCAGCTAGCCCAAGGAGTCCCTTCACTGTAATCTGTTGCTCGCTCTAAGAATGGGATCCACAAAACCCTAGCTCAGCATACAAGCCACCCAATAAAATGTGTCAGTATGATGGAGGAGGTTTAAAACTGGCCTTTTCAAGGACATGAAACCCTAACTGTGAGCTACAGGGAGTCACTTTCTTGGACAGCAAAATCCATGAGCTTTCTACTGGAATTAAAGACCTTTAATTTAAAAATACAGATGAAAATGGAGAAAATGGTGCCCGGTGTTTACTCATTAGAGTGAGGGTCTTCTCCTAACAGGTGGGTTCAAATCCCTTCCAAAGAGGAGCAGTCTGAACCTCCACCTGCCACAGCCCAGGTGCTTTTCTCTTGCCTCTGTTGAGACTGCTAGTTCCCTAAGATTTTTTGCTGTGGAATGAGTACCTGGGCATCCCAGAGCTGCTGGGACCTGCTCATCCTGGGAATGAAAAACAAATTTGTCAGGTAAGTGTGGAACAATGCAAGGGAGGCACATTTCAGCCCAAGGTTTAACTTGCTGAAAAAAATAGAGTTAGGTACCTGTATCTGTTTCTGGAGACTTATAACCTTTAAAAAAAGAAAGGCTCTGACAGAGATGCAGGAATGATTTATAGTGAAACAGTTCATGGGGTTGCTGTATCTAGCCAGTGATGCTCGCCCTGCTGTGCAGATTGCTAGCTACTCATGAAGTAGTTGATAAGCCACTTCCATTTACAGCCTAATGTTCTAATGTTTAAGTTAAAAGGAAAAAAAAAAAAAGAAGAAAAAGAAAAAGAGAAATAAATGGAGACTGCCAGCTGCAGTGAGGGAGAAACTCCTTCATGAACAATTCACAATGGTAAAGACAGTTGGGGTGACTGACTCCCCTTGAAGAAAAGAGACTTTTTTAAACATTAGCCTTTAGTTAGCTTTCATCTTTTCTTAGCTCCTAAGAAAGACTGAAAACATGTCAGGGAGCTTATTGTAAATCCAAAAAAAAAAAAGATAAACAAACTCTGTTGTTTTAGGAACTGCCATTTAAGTTCAGATCATTGGGCATTTTGTACAGCTTGATAAGTGTAACTTTTATATGATGTTGATGGTCACAGAACTATTCATTCCTTTAAAATCCAGCTACAGTGTTTGACAGCTGCATCTAAATGCCAGTAATTGCATTTGAGACAGCAATTATAAATGATAAACTGCTAAATTATATGAAAGAAGAAGGCACAGATACTGGAAACGATCAAAACCAGAGAGAAAAAGCACCTGTAAAATCAGATGTGTATGTAATCAAAATTTTAAAATATATTAGAAGATTAGCAATACTTCTCTAATTAGAGCTAAAGTCCTATGTATTTATTCAGGTTTCAAAACTGTTCATTCTGTCACTAGATTCTGTAGATGACTGATGGAATAAGGTTAAAAGAATCAAAATCCAGCAGCTACCTAATTTACCTGACTATCCAGTGTAACTGCAGCACCTGCATCGAATACCAGACACCACTGCAAATCATAAGCACAGCTCAGGCTTATGTTTGTCCAGTTTTCTCTAGCACAGCTTGTGCTTTATGCACTACAGGGTTATGCTCCTGCTGAATCAGTGAATAAAACCTTAGCCTAGCCAAGACCGGACAATGCCATGCAGAGGCAAGCAGGAAAAACAGGTCATAGCTCTCTCATAAGGCTCTTCCTTTCTCTGGGAGGAGAAGCAAGGAATTAGAGAGAAAGGGCATCACCTGCCCCATAGACTGGCCAGCAGGATCAGGTTACCCATCTTTTACCTGTAGACAATGTCACTACCATTGCCTGCCCCAGGGCCTTTGTTTTTTCCTGTGAAGGCTGCTATCTCTTCCAGCAGCCCTCCCCAGACACGTGGGAAAGAGTGAGGAAAGAATGACAACCTGCCTGGTAAAAATTATCACTGGACAAATCGGTGTTATCTCCAGAAGAATCAAATGTAGGCTGCTGCCTAGTTTAGCCCTGTCTCTTGTTTTTTTTCCATGTATTTGGAAAAAGAAGCACAAATAATTACCAGCTTTTCACCTAACAAGAGAGAAGCATGCTTTCCAAAGCAAAAGTCACCCTGCCCAGCTACTCTGCTCAGTACTGATCGAAGTGCTTTTGGAGCAGAATTAAACTCCTTAATTCAAACTCCTCTCTGAAAATGCACTCTTTGGCCTAGTACACATAAGTCACAGCATTTGTGCCAGCTGCACAAAAAGGACCAAATTCCAATTAAGACCTGTAAGACATACCAAAATTTTTAAAAGTACCACAAACCTCACGGCTCCATCAGGCACTCAGTTCTCTCTGTGGACACAAAACATGAGAATACCTGCATCATGACACAGGATGGTGCCGGTTATCCAAACCTTAAGTGAATACCTAGTTATTCAGCTGGGCTCCAGTGACAGATTTCCCTCTCAGCCTTCCTAGGCACAGCCATTAATGTGATACCAGAATAGCACAAATTTGCCTTTTGTTAGGACTTCTTTGACAATGAGTCACTATGACATATCTGGAGTACTGTGTCCAGTGCCGGGCTCCCCAATACAAGAGAGACATGGAGCTACTGGAGCAAGTCCCGAGAAGGACTACAAAGATGATTAGGGGACTGGAGCATCTCTCCTATGCAGAAAGGCTGAGAGAGCTGGGACTGTTCAGCCTGGAGAAGAGAAGGCTCACGGGGGCTCTTATCAATGTGTATAAATATCTTAAGGGAGGCTGTAAAAAAGACGGAGCCAGACTCTTCTCTAGTGGTGCCCAACGATAGGATGAGAGGCAATGGGCACAAACTGAAACACAGGAAGTTCCATCTGAATATGAGGAAAAACTTCTTTCCTGTGAGGATGACTGAGCCCTGGAACAGGTTGCCCAGAGAGGTTGTGGAGTCTCCTTCTCTGGAGATATTCAAAAGCCATCTGGACAGGGTCCTGGGCAATGTGCTCTAGGTGATGCTGCTTGAGCAGGGGGGTTGGACTAGATGATCTCCAGAGGTCCCTTCCAACCTCAGCCATTCTGTGACTCTGTGATTCTGTGGCACCACACACTAGTCTAGAGCTGCAGAGACGTTGCTCAGCTGTGCACTCATGTGAGGCAGCTATGCCAATATGAAAACATCAGGGAGGGGAGGAATGAATAACTTCTGTGCTCAAAGACTGAGTCTCTACAGGAATGTGCATTTTAAAACTCATCATACTTTTTATTCCAAAGTTGTTGTGCTAAAGACAAATTGAGAAATGACATCAAGTTGAGTGCTGGATTTCACTCTGCTGAGCAGAAAAGAGAGCATTATCTGGTCAGTAGGAACAGTAATGGTATGAGAAATTAAATCTGAATAGATAATGCAGGGAAACTTGGGCACATTTTATTATGGGTCTGTGGCATTTCTGCTTGTCATTTTCTGTTCATGTATGGAAATAGAAAAAGATTGTGTGGATTCAGGATTCAGTTTATCAGCAACAGACTTGGAAAAAAAAAGACTGAAAAGATTTCACATTTTTAAGTCTGGTGAAATATAGAAAGCTATTAACCTCATTGTTACTATATTTCACTACAACTCCTAACTGCACAACTTGTCAGTACCCTAGCGTTCTAACTTGCATTCTGAAAAAAAAATGCTTATTTGACCAGAATTAAGCTGCCCATATATCTAAGCAAATAAGGCATGTATTCCTCCACATTTGCAAACATACTTATGCAAATTTATACATTGGCACTTCCATTCCTTTGTGGACTCCTGCCACTGAAAGAATTATGACATTATCAGTTGTAGTTATCAAAATATAAAATAATTGCCTTTCTTGTAAAGGTGAAGGGAAAAGAAAAATTGCATACAAAATGTTTTTAACATAAATATTAATTTTATATTTTTGGTTCTAAGGTAGAAAACATGAAAGTACTCAATCATATGCTTGATTTTCAGCACATATTTGTAAGTTATACAAACTAGACTCTCTAAACTATATCTTTCATTAATGGGTATAGATGGTAGTCTTGAAATCAATGCTTAATTTAAAAAAAAAAGATTTCCCCAGAAAGTGTAAATATCTATCTCTATGTGTGTGTGTGTGTGTGTGTGTGTGTGTGTGTGTGTGAGACTGTGTGCACTTGTTTTCGATTGATTTTCGGTACAGAAGGCTGGATTTTCAATGTATGTTATCGAATTTCCTTGATTTCATAGGCAACAGATCATGTCTGTTTACTTCAGCATGCCCTTTTTGTTGCTGTTGTTGTGTAGTGTGACATGCATACACATATACATGTCTACAACAGATACTGCCGGTATCATCAAATTTTGTGGCCTTTTTTTTTGATGACTAAAAAGTCTTAGCTATTCTATAGATCTATATTTAATGAAGTGTATTTAACGTAAGAGGTGCAAGGTAAATAGAAGGATGAAAGACTCAACTGGGGTGTCAAACCAAAGTGATTTAAAAAGACAGCAGTTTGGATGGAATCTCAGCTGGAAATTGTGACTTCACTAAATGCTTCTCAATGCACAGAATAACTGATTGTAATAGCACTGCTTATTTGTCTGATGTCAACAAAAATATTAAGCCTGTGTTTCAGACCTGAGTATGTTCACAAGCCACTCCAATCTACTTTGAAAATCACTTAGAAAGTAGGTTCATGGTGAAGACAATAAATAGTAACATGCTAATTATGGGAAAAGGTAAGCAGACATGGTATCAGCAGCTCATTGTTACTATTTATTTTTCTTCATTCATGAAATCTGAGGAAAAAGCAACTAGTGGTTGTAGATATACCTGACAGTTCAGAGAGCTCCTTTTTACTGAAATTGTCAAAATTCAATTAAATCTGAATAGTTAGGAACAAACTGCAAGTAGCCAAATCAATGTCTACATTCTTAACTGATCTGAATCTAGACAGTCCTATTTACTTGCAGTTTGTTGGCTTATATCATCACAGAGAGATCTCAGGTATCTCATATATATATATATAGGTGTGTGTGTATATGTATAGGTATATGTATGTGTATAAGTATTTATATGTGTATATAGATATATATATATTTTTTGAAGAACAAAAGTCAAATGGCTGAGCTGAAAAAGACATGAAAAATATTTATAAAGAATAAAGAGGCTGGCTGTGGAAAAAGTGCAAGGTTCAGCACTTGCCTTTCCACAGTGGAGAAAGAAATAATTTCAGTTACATATTTTGTCCTGAAGACCAAGATTGTGATGAATGCAGAAATGGATTTTACATCATTCAAGTTCTATGCTTTTAACTCATTTCAAAATACACTGTGCTTATAAAAACTGATAGTCTTCTAGAAATAATAATTCTAGGACCTTGACATCTGTGAAGAAAGAGAGAAAAACTGCAAGTCCTTTCAACAAATGCTCTCATTTGCAGTTTAGAAAGAACAACAGTACTTGCAAAACCAGCTCTTGTAAATGTAGTCTTGTATGGCTCCATCTCTCATACAACTCTTTGCTTGCCCAATAAGATATGGCATTTTGAGGAAGTAATCAATTTATTAGGCATGCGCAGTCAGTCCTGATCTGTTTGCACGGTAGGTACTACAGGTCCTTGTCTAGTAAATCAGACCTGTCACTCACATCTGCAGTGTCTGCCTTAGTTCTGCTGGTAGCTGTTCCCTGSCTGCATGAGGATTGCCTGAAAATATCAGTGCCTTGAAGAAGGCTTCTGCCTCTTAAATTGCAGGGTCTCCTAAAACTACAGGATCCTGTGTGTGAATACAGCCCGTTTCTGAATTGAAAGAATTACACGGTAATGGGACAAATTTCACAAATGGAGATTAACATTCTGCACTTAAAGCAGAAGGGAGGGAAGGAAAAAGAAAGAAACTACAGAATTTCTATTGAATAGTCCGAGCTCTCCACAGTGCTTGTGGGAGGAGGGAAAAGGAGTTTCAGTTACTCTAGTAATTAGGGAAAAGCTATACCACAGCAACACTGCTGCTTTCTATGTTGGATGAAGATGCAGTCCTCTGCCCAGCCTAGCCAAATCTGGCAGAGAACAGGCTTCTCATCAGAGGGAGACTGTGTTTAGCTGAGCTCTGTAATTCTAAAATGCCTATAAAAGGAAAAACATTTTACATTTCTCTAAGTCTTTGTGTGCAGAATAGCTATCTGTCTGTGGTAAGGGAAACAGGCACAGCATGCTGGAAGGGATTAAAAGGAGGGGGGGAAAGGCTTGTTTTCTTTACTGTTGTAGCCTGAAGCAAGATATTCCACTGATAGTGACTCCATCTCAATGTCAGAGTTATGATGATTCATTTCATTTTGCAGGCCACCCCGTATCCTTGCTGCTAGGCCTCATACAAAGGCCACAGCAGCAGACAGAGCAACTGCTTGTTCCAGAAAAGGACTACGAAATTGTTTATTCATCTGAAGGTTTGTGATGCATAATTATATCTATATTTATATTCTAAATGGAGCCAGAAAAATATTTCCCCTGGGGTGAATTTGGGGGTTGGGTTGGGTATGTCATAAAATGACATGACRTAATGGCGGGACACACATGTTTAGATCAGTCATTTTTGCTCTTGTGCTTTTTAATGTCTAGTCAGTGATGCTGACAGAAATAAATGAGATTGTCCATGAACAGCCATCAGGGTCAAATAACAGGCAGCCTGGTCCTGCAGCCCTCAATCCTGTTGGACACATTTCAAGTGATTAAGCACTAAGGTATTATATTTTAATAGAAAGAAAATGAGGTGAGATAGAGGAGAATCAATATCACATGTGTGACCCCAAAAGGTGCTTTTCCCTCCAGATCCTGTCACATCCTTTCTTCATTTTAGCTTCAGTGATTGCTCTGAGATATGCAGCTTAAAGAAAAAAGCATGCTAGAAATATGCACAGCTTCCACAGGAGAGGGCTACACAGACACATATCTTGCCTTATGAGATGCTCAGTTGGCAGCAGCCCTGCTTGTCAGAGCAGGAGCAGCTTGACTTGACTGCCTGCTTGTTCCCCAAGGAGATTCCTCCCTTCTAGGAGGAGGGGAGTGGTTGCCGAATGTTTAACTGAATATCAGTCAATCTAGGAAAGAAAATGTGTATGCTAAACAGAGTAGAAGCCTGTAAAACCATGTTTCCACAAATAAAAGAGAACAGAAGGGCTTCCTCCAATGTATAGCATTTTTTCCCGCAATCATTCCTTTCTGAGGATAATGATGTTTATTTTTGAAGATATCTTTGCTGTTGCCCAGAAATAGCCCATATATGTGGAACTCCAGGATTTGCTATGACAAAACAGCCTCTTCTGGTAAGGCTTATAAGGAAAAGTTGAAGGCATGTGGTTTTTCTCAGACAAAATGTCATTAGAGTACATCYCTGCTTTAGCTGAACAAAATCATACGTTTTGGGTGCTGCCCTGGGATTACAGAGTTATTAATCTGGTTGCTGGCCGGACTCTCAAGGACTGGTGTATACATTTTAAAAAAAATCAAATCCATATTATTAAACAAGTGATTACTGCAGTTACTTTTTATCAGTTGCAGTCATAATACACTTAATGGATGGACAATGTGCTGATCCCTTAGAGGATAAATAGCTTGCTCAAGGTCCCATGAGAAACAAAGGTAAAAGCTGTGCTTAGAAGCCAAGCATCCTGGTCACTGTGTCCTGTTCTAACCCACTCCCCTTTTTATTTCTTTTGACAAGATCTAATTGTATATTAATAGTTTGTTTGAAGCAAGAACTAGATCATCCACCTTTTCCTTCACCCTTCTGATATCCTCAATAGTGTTAGTATTAAACAAGAAGCAATCTGTGCAGCCTCTAAGAGCAGCAGGATTCAAATCTCTATAAACCTGTGTTTCTTCCTGCTCCAACTGCGTATTTACCCGTGAGAAGGGAGGAGAATTTTGGGATCCATCTGAAGTAGTGTTCTCTTCTGTAGGTCAATGGCTGTATATCTATGCAATAAATCTCTTTTCAAAGGGGAAAAGTACAAAGCAAAACTTTCACTAAGTGAAGACTGGATTGTGCAATGATTTTGAGGCCTTTTTTCAGGCTTTGGTCTGGAGATAACAAATGTTTGCCTCATCTGCAGACTCTCACTGAGGTACTGGTGTCTTCCATTCAAAGAAATTTCAAGGCAGGGAACGTGAGTTTAGTAAAGGTGCACCTTCTGAGTTTTGCCACCAATTTTAGCGTGTATAACTGCTGTAAGTCCATCTTTAAGCCTACTGAGAATATTTAATTAAGTATAATACATTGTCATGTGTAGACTCTCATGCAGTGTAGGTGTTGCAGATCACTCTTCACACTTAGGACACTGCTGAGAGATGAAACCAGGTTTTTAAAGTGAAGCTGGTCATCAGGAGAACATAGAAAGATAGATGGACATTTTATCTGTCAAGCCTGTACATAAAAATAAAGACATTTGACTCAAATCAGTGCCATGTATAAATTATAACAGGATCTGAGGAAACTCAGTCATAGTGATGGTTGTTTTCAGTTTGTAAGTGTCCAGTTGCATTTTGATTAATTTAATAGTTTTAATTTTTATTAATGATGTATAACATTGAAACATATATATCATACAAAGATTCTTCCTGGTCTCAGATCTCTCAATACAGGATTTTTCAAAAATTTCCATCAGTTTTTTCTGGGTAACTTATTCTCTATAAAAATTAGACCATCTCAAAACACACTTTGGAGAAGAAGTCATCCATTTTGTTTTGTCTCTCCAGAAGTAAAATACAAGAAAATAAGAGTGACAGAAAATTTTTATGTTGTATTTTCTTGTTTGTGTTTTGTTTTGTTTTGTTTTGTTTCAGTAGAACTGAATTATTTGCAGCGAACTAATACAGTTCATTTGGGTTATCTGAACATCTTCCTACTCATTAAAAGAATCACTTGTCAAAAGAATACACTTGACAGCCTGCCAGTGAGTTAAGTGGCCAGTAATCAATTGATATCTAGCAAGCAGCAGCACTACTAATGGGCAATGATTTGAAAGGTTCCCACTACCATGACTGTTTATAAACTAGTTTTCCCTGTAAGACTTGTTGATCCTGATCTGCTGGAAGGTTTTTTGTTTTGTTTTGTTTTTCTGAGAAAAATGAAGAACAGCTTCAACAGGTAGTGTCCAACTTTCCTCATTTCCAGATCAGTAGATTTGGAATTTCTCAAAGATTTCAAAAATTTCAAAAATTCAAAAAGCTGTAAATTTCTATTACATTTTTGATGCATATCTTTGGATCAGGAGGGGCAGGGGAGTAATTGTTTTTAATCTTGAATGTGATTATATAAAGGCCATTTTACTTTTCTAATTTTTTTTTTTAGGATTGCAGTGATCACTAACACTGGGATTTCACGCGCTGCTCTTCATAGGTCCCTTGTCCAACAGCACCCATTGAGACATCTTGCTTATATTTTATTGCAGCAAAGGTAGGGCAAAGTTTTATTTCCGCTTTAATCTCTACTAGGTTTCTTATGTGCCCAGTGTAACTGAGAGAACAGGTATATTGCAGAGGATGAAATCTCAGTCTCAGTGTGAGGAACAGTGGGACTTCTGTTGATTTAAATCAAGGAGGCCAGGTTTTTACTTCATTTTTAAACAAAGAACGTAATCCCAAGAAGGACCCAAAGCTGAGGATGGCCTACATTATCTGTAATGTTGCTTCATAAAAACAGTGAAAGAAGAGAAGCTGCATATCCTTAGGCAAGCACACATACACACTCCCTCTCAGAAAATGAAAGCGTTAAGGACAAGGGCAGCAGAAAGCAAAAAAAAAAAGAGCAATGATTTTTAACAGTGTTGTGATGGATGATTTTCCTCTCTGACTCTGCCTCCCACCTCTCTCCCCGGAGCTCTCTCGGAGAGGACAGCACTGGCACGTGCTGCTGTTGTGAGTGATTTGTAGATAGATGCTTCACGCTGTATTGACTTGTTCGCTAGCCAAAAAGAAAGAGAAGAAAGAAGAAGGCTACAGGCTCGGGGCGTCAGGGCCCGGAGCACATCCCCCTCTCAGAGCGTCGCTGCAGAGCGAGGAGCTGAGCTGGCTGAGTCCCGGGTCAGCATTGCTGGTAAGAGCGATGCTGAAGCAGGAGGGGCGAGGGCGGCTCCTTTCCCTGGGGAACCGCTGTTAAGCTGGGGCTTTTCGGCCACCCCTGCCYGCGCTCCCTCACAGCAGGTCCGTCTGTGCTGCCTCCTGCTGCCACCATCCCGATCCTGCCCCGGACCCGCTCTAGGGCCAGCCCTGAGGGACGGGATCCTGCCGCGGCTGAGTGGCCGGGACCTGTTGGGTAAGGACCTGGGTAGGCAGGGAAGACTGGCCACATCTGACTAATAAATCGTTGTAACCTCGCTCAGTCCCTGCCAAATGGTTCGGCGGGTGGGGGTTGCTCTGGGTTTGGGGAATGGCGAAGACACCTGCAGGGATGTGGCCGGCACCTGCATGCGCGCCATAGCTTCCTGCAAGGTGTAGGAGCCAGCCTGGAGCTGGGGAGCCATGGGGCAGGCCCCAGCAGCCCGAGGGCCGGGCCCCGCGGCGCACGGCTCAGGGGAGCCATGGGGCAGGCCCCAGCAGCCCGAGGGC
>NW_020450812.1:538605-616817 GCF_003343035.1 Apteryx rowi
GCGCACGGCTCAGGGGAGCCATGGGGCAGGCCCCAGCAGCCCGAGGGCCGGGCCCCGCGGCGCTCGGCTCAGGGGAGCCATGGGGCAGGCCCCAGGTAGCCCGAGTGCCTGGCCCCACCACGCTCAGCTCAGGCGGTGCCTAACATTTGCCAGCTTGACTTTAGCTGCTGGCTCATGGCTTGCAGGGCCTCTGTCAGACACAACATAAAGAGGTAGAAAAATGGGAATTACAAGATTGTGTAGGTGGTTTCAGAAAGACAATGCTACAGAGAGACATACCCAGGGCAGAAGTGCCTTTGGGATTCAGTAGAAAAAAGGTTTATTATTTTGTCTGGCTCTTGTTTTAAAAATATTTTTCTCTTAGGTCAGATCAGTGTATTGCTTTCCATGTATTTGTTTATTTCAACTACTGTAAGGTCAGCCAGGGTGTGTTCACCCAGGTTATGATAGCTGCTGAATGTGGGTGTTGCAATGACATATTCCCACTGACTGTATAGGGGCCTTGGATGGATAACAGGGAGCCTGGATCACTCCTGTGCTGTCTTAGATGGAGAGAGCACTAGAGCTGCAGTTTCTGTGTTCACAGCAGAGGATGACTAGCACAGCCCCTATGTTCAGCTGTCTTACTGCTTTTGTTACAGAATTGGGTAAACCATTTTTGAAGCAGTAGCTGAACTACCACAGTTTTTAACCTGGAGTATTCAAGTAAATAGATTTCTTTAATAATAGCCATGCTGTAAATGCAATATATGAGCTTGCAACAGGAATGAGGCAGATTGCTCAGGGTACAATCCATTCAAGATAAACCATCCTTGTTTGTGGCTCAGAGACTGGATTTGGGAACCTATGTCTTCAGCATTCCATATATGGCCTCAAAACTGCTCATGTGAGAATTACTCCAGCTGGGGTGGGGGGTTGAGGGCATTTTAATGATGTGCACTGTGGGAGCTGGATTTGTAATATTCTTTGGTATAACCTATGCTGTTTACTTACATTCTAGAGTTACTCTCTTGAGACAGCATGTTGCCCTTTGTCCTGTCTGTTTACAATTGGCAGCTATTTGGTCAAATATGCTAATATACAACACAATATTAGAGATCAGCACTGATAAAATGATGGTCCTCTGTTGCCTCAGTCCACAAAAAATAACCTCAGTTGTTGGGACTTTTTCTAAATTTCTATCATAATGAGACCAACCCTGTTATTTTTCAATCTACTATCAAATATTCAGTCAGGGAAACTACAGTTCTGAGAGATTGCCATTAACTGTCCATCTCTTACAGGTAGTTGCCTCTCTTTATAAGCAAATATTCTTTTCCTTTCCAGTGAGTGACTGTATATTCATTATTCCTGCATTCTGCCTTTAAAAAAATTCACTTTCATCCCCTGTTTCCAAACTCTTACATGCAATTTAGCAAAACAACCTGACTGTTTAGACTTTAAAGTTTTCACAACTTATGTTCTAGCATCTGCTGTGGGGAACAATGAACAAAATAAGTGGCCTGCTATCAGAAAAGTTTAGGCCTGTTTAGCATTCAAAGCATTTGATGCCTTTTGAAATATGAACATATGAGTTTTCATCTGACACTTGCTCAGAATGCAAATCGATCCACATAAAACAAGACATGCCTGGAAAGCATTGACTGTATTTTTGCCCTATCAAAATATCTTGACAGAGAAATTCATGACAAATGAATTATGTTTGAGAAAAAGGCCACACACAAGAGCATGATTGATCTGATGGCAGTTAGGTATTCTGAATTGTGTAGGATCTGTACACTAGCAATTCATTTTTATAGAGCAATAATATTTAGGATATAGTAAAGTAGACTGACATTGAGACAAATATAACCACATTGTTGAAATCACACCTCAAAAGACTAGTCAAGTACCTCTATATTTAAGTCTTGTAGAACAGCCTTTCAACACAAGATGAGAGATGCATGATATAGAGTATGATGGTCATACAGACTCATTTTCTAACATTTTTCTTACAGTTTAAGGACCACTTATGTCATATAGAAACAGAACTATTTTAAGTTCCTTGTCCATTTGGTTATCACTTGCCAGGAAGGTAGAGGTGGCTTTCATGGAAGAGTTTTTCATTAAATCCCCTCATGTCATCACTAACCTGCTTTTCTGCTCAGATTAGGGAGAAAAGGGCCAAGTGGCACAATATCCAGTCCTAATATATATCCACTGATCYGCAGAAACCCCCATGCCTCTGTCATTGGCAAGCAGTATACTTTCTTGCTCCTACATCTCTTTCTTTATTCCTACTTTACCCCTAATTCCTTTCCTTTACAGTCCTTTAACTGCTATCACTTGTTTTAGTACCTATGTTATGAAGTAATTCATAATAACCTAATAATAACATCACAGTTCTGACCCGCAAGACTCCCACAGCTCTTTCACACATTCCTTCTTTAAAATCATTTCTTCCCAAGTCCATCCAGTTGCACAAGGTATACTAACTGAGTGTTCTATTTTTGTGCTAGATTGTAAGTTCTTTGCATCTGTGATAGGTCATAGTACTTTGGAAAGCACTGCATGGTTTTATAATATTGCATGAATATTAGTGCTAATGTGAAATCCTGTCTTGCTATGTGAGAAGTAACTGACTGTCAGATTCATTTTTCTCTCATTTGCATAGGCTGCCTACAGCCTGATTGCCACCACAGTAATAATAACTCTGGTAGTACCACATCCAGAAATGCCAGAACAGAGGAAGATCCTTGGCAGTGGGCTTGCACTTGTTGCTTTATCTTGTGCATAATGTAATCCTCTTCATTCCAGCTCCATGTCCGCTACATGGAACACATCCATGTCACCCTTGACCTTATGTCCTGAGCCTCATTAACCTGCATATTACAATGAACCGACTTCAACCACTGCTTACCTAGTTTGTTTCTGCTTCTCCACGACAGAACTCCATTGGTAGTCTGCTAAAAGTATTGTTTCTTGTCCATCTTCTTCTGCAGACACCTCCAATGTTTTTTTTTTCCTCAGCAGTTTTCAGAGGGCACCAGGGAAACCTCTGTTGTTGCTAAACATGGCCTGAACTTTTTCTCACTTCACTTGACCTAGCAAGTATTTGAATCTTTTCTTGCAGTTTTCTTCCCATATGTGCAATGGAGGCAATGAAAGCTTTCCTTTTCCAAGGAGAACTTCTCACTTTTGCAGCACACTCAGCACATCTTTTGACTTGACTTAAAGGGGAGAATTCAGATTCAGACACCTACATTTAAGTATCTACAATAGAGATAACCACATGTTATGTAAATGTCTCAGCTCCCATAGTAGTCAATGTACATTTGGTGAACACTGTCAACTGAGTYGAGAAAACTATTCATCTAGATTCAAAACCTATATTTGGTCAACTATAATTTCCCAGACTCTGCTGAGTGTACTGATAGAGCAGAAATAGGAATGAATAATATTTCAGTCTGAATAGGGGGAAGATGGGGTTCAAGAGGAGTGGAGAAATCATATGCAGGTTTGAGAAGTCTAGGGACAGGCTGGATACTTATTTTATCTCACCTCCTGATGTTCTAGGCCAATTGTGGATTAACTGATAAACATATGGAACTGCTGTGATCTGCTGGCCTACAGCAACTGCTTTGAGCTCCAACACTGTTTGTTCCAGTACTGATTTGATTGATGGGATCTGAAGTTTTGGCTTATGCATAAAGAAGGAGACACCTTTGTGTTTGCTAAGGACCAGATCTACAACTTGGATTGAGCATAGTCTCAGAACTCAGGATCACTGTTGATTTTCAAGAACTTAGAAACTTGCATTACACTTCTCATAAACACTGTCTTTTAGAACAGACAGCCAAGATAGATATTGTTGAAGAAGGGTTACGACAGTCTGAGGCTGACTCATAATTAACATATCTGCCAAACAGCATATTTTCGGTGCAAAGTGCTTATATCCTCCAGTTTAGAAATATACTGTATTGCCACTATAGTTGTTCATACCATGAAATAAGACTAAACACTGTGAGAAATCCACCTATATATATGAATGATACCTACTCTACGACAAGTTAGGCTGAAAATGACCTCCTTTAGGACAGATACAGAACTGAATGCTTTGTACTGGTCACTGCACAGGATAGATTATCATTTATTAAGGTTTTGTCTAGATTAGGAAAATAAGACATATCTTAAAACTGTTAGCAATCTTTGTTGCTCCTCTTGTTTCTTTAAAAACTGCTTAATACCAGAGCTAGCCCAGGACTGTATTAACTATGATTAGGTAGTATTTTATTTCCTTAGTTTAGCCAGGTCTGTAGAACAAAGAAGATTAACAAGCCTTTCTGTGAGCAATAGAATTACTGAAGCTTGGCTTTCTACATATTTGTGTGCAGTTGTTGGCTTTTCAGCTGTCTAATACTGTAGGCACTCAGAAATAACCTGTTCTGGGGGCTGGGGATCCATGCAATCAATGTATGACAGCCCTGTGACCTCCACCTGCAGCCTTTCTCTCTGCCAAGGCACATATAGTGCCTCTCTATGCAGTTGTCTGTGCTCATGAAATTTTTAAGAACTGTGAGACCTTTCCTGCAATTGCAGATTTGTCTGAAACTGGCCAGAAGTAATTAGAAAGTGTAGGCACACAGGCAGGCACATACACATTCAAAAGGAATGATTGCCTAAACCATGTTTATTTAGGAAAGCATCTTAAATAGTCCAAATATTATTTGCAAACAACCTCTCCAATAAGCAGGCACTCCACTTTATCCAAACAGTGCTCTTGTAATAAACAGTACAACACACACACATAAGGGTTTCTGTTCAGGTAAGAAATGGCTGACAGGATCTGCTTCTAATGACTCAGAATTTTATTCCTTTCAGTTATGCACTGCTGTGAACAATAGTGATAAACAGAAAGGGGACATAATACATAAAACCAGCTCCCAAAAACTGTCAGTCATACTTCAGCTGATGAAGTAGGGGAGCTTAAAGAAGAAAAATGAGACCTTTCATGTTTCTAGAAAAATGGGAGAGTGAGCAGCCAGCAAGAAATAGACCAACTAAATTAGATGGACAAAGCGTTTGCTTTCTTTGTTGCAGATATGCATCTGGCTGTGCTTTTCTGATGAGATATTTCAGATTTTGTTCACATTTCCAACTGCTTTGCCCCCAAAGGACAAAATGGTACCCCCCAAAAAAATAAAAAAATAGCTAACTGCTCTTTTCCAAAATGAACACAAATTTCTCTCAAGAAATCATTGTGCACTCTGTGCTTCTACGCAGAGTGAGTGGAGCTGCAAAAGGTGACTAGTTTTGAATTTCATGAGGAGGAATACCGTAAATCTTGCAATATGATATTTTTATGTGAAAAAAAGAAGTAGTGATTTTAATCATTTCCAAATTATTTGAGGAAGACAACATCTACATTGTAAAATTTTATTTTTGTAAAATGTCCTCCTCTCTGTAAACTCTAGTAGATGGGGGAATCGCTCTCTATATGAGAGAGCAACTGGAATGTATTCCCCCTGCCTAGGGGTGGATAGTGAGCAGGTTGAGAGCTTATGGATAAGGATTAAGGGTCAGACTAACATGGGTGATACTGTTGTTGGTGTTTGCTACAGGTCACCTGATCAGGGAGAAGAAGTAGATGAGGCCTTCCACAGACAACTGGAAGTAACATCACAATCACAGGCCCTGGTTCTCATAGGGGACTTTAACCACCCTGATATCTGCTGGAGAAACAACACAGCCCATTGGCCCTGACGGGATGCACTCACGAGTGCTGAGGGAGCTTTCAGATGTCATTGCTAGGCCACTCTTAATCATCTTTGAAAGGACATGGAGAACAGGAGAGGTGCCTGAGGACTGGAAGAAAGCCAATGTCACTCCAGTCTTCAAAAAGGGCAAGAAGGAGGACCCAGGGATCTACAAGCCAATCAGCCTCACTTCCATCCCTGGAAAGGTGATGAAGCAGCTCTTCCTGGATGCTCTCTCTAAGCATGTAAAGGATAAGACGGTGATCAAGAGTAGTCAGCATGGATTCACCAAGGGGAAATCATGCTTAACCAGTCTGATAGCCTTCTATGATGGGATGACTGGCTGGGTAGATGAGGGGAGAGCAGTGGATGTTGTCTCCCTTGACTTCAGCAAGGCTTTTGACACTGTCTCCTATAACATTCTCATTGGCAAGCTCAGGAAGTGTGGGACAGATGAGTAGACAGTGAGGTGGATTGAGAAGTGGCTGAATGGCAGAGCTCAGAGGGTTGTGATCAGTAGCGCAGAGTCTAGTTGGAGGCCTGTAGCTAGCGGTGTCCCCCAGGGGTCAGTACTGGGTCCAGTCTTGTTCAACTTCTTCATCAATGACCTGGATGAAGGGACAGAGTGCACCCTCAGCAAGTTTGCTGACGATACAAAACTGGGAGGAGTGGCTGATACACCAGAGGGCTGTGCTGCCATTCAGAGGGACCTCAACAGGCTGGAGAGGTGGGCGGAGAGGAACCTCCTGAAGTTCAACAAAGGCAAGTGCAGGGTCCTGCACCTAGGGAGGAATAACCCCATGCACCGGTACATGCTGCAGGCTGTCTGGCTGGAAAGCAGCTCTGTGGAGAAGGACCTGGGAGTGCTGGTAGACAACAAGTTAACTATGAGCCAGCAATGTGACCTTGTGGCCCAGAAGGCCAGCAGTGTCCTAGGTTGCATTAGGCAGAGCATTGCCAGCAAGTCAAGGGAGGTGATCCTTCCCCTCTACTCAGCCCTGGTGAGGMCACATCTGSAGTRCTGYGKCCAGTWCTRGGCTCCCCAATACAAGAGAGACATGGAGCTACTGGAATGAGTCCAGTRTAGGGCTACAAAGATGATGCAGGGACTGGAGCATCTCTCATATGAGGAAAGGCTGAGGCTATTCAGTCTGGAGAAGAGAAGACTGGGGAGGATCTTATCAATGTATAAAGTATCCGAAGGAAGGGTGTCAAGAGGATGGGACCAGACTCTTTTCAGTGGTGTTCACAATAGGACGAGAGGCAACAGGCACAAACTGAAACACAGGAAGTTCCATCTGAATATGAGGGAAAACTTCTTCACTGTGAGGGTGACAGAGCACTGGAACAGGTTGCCCAGAGAGGTTGTGGAGTTTCCTTCCTTGGAGATGTTCAAAAGCTGTCTGGACAGGGTCCTGTGCAATGTGCTCTAGGTGACCTTGCTTGAGCAGGGTGATTGGACTAGAATATCTCTAGTGGTCCCTTCCAACTCAACCATTCTGTGATTCTGTGATTCTGTCTTTCCATGAGAGCAGTAATCCTTTTTATAGTTGGAAAAAGATCTATGAAGGGACAAATTTCATCAAGTTTTTGTTTCATACAAAGTACAAAAAAACCCAGTCTATTTAACAGACTAACATGTTTAACCTGACTAGAACTCATGTATCACATCTTCAGTGCAGTAATGTCCCACTCTCGAAGGTCCCACTTGCTCCTTATGTCTGGCCCAACGAGACACTTCTGCTACTTAGAGTGTAGCACACTGAAAAGGGGAAAGGCACCCACATCGGAACAGATTCGCCTTTCAGGTACAACACATCTCTAAGAGGTGGGAACTATAACTGTCAGTCTCACAGGCAGAGGAGGTTATTGAACCTGAGCTTTCTGCATCTTTGGAGCGTTACTGTAACAACTAGAAAATTGTACAGGAGCAGCACATCATCATTGTTATTCTTAAACAATGGGTTTTGTGCTGATTAGGTGTCTGTAAAAAGGTAAAGTTTACTTACTTCTGAGTTTACTAGACTGGACATCCAGAGAGGGCTTGGGCATGATACAGATGCTGACTTGGCTGGGAGAGGTCTAGAGAAGAACTTTAGGGAATTTTACTGGAGAAAATAAGGATATCTGTGATGTTAGAGAATCAAAGTTCTGTATTTACACATCTAAATTCCACTTCAGACCCAGTTTAGGCAGCTCTGTGGATCTAACCCCATATGTTTTTTTTCTATCCAACATCCTCCTATGTGCAGCCACCTTATAGATGTCTACCTACCTTAGGAAGTCCAACTACATTGACGCACAATAAGAAAATGTAATTTCCAATATATTATACTGTTATATCTGTTACAAAATCCACACCTTCCTGTGTCCAATTAAAGTCCCTCAAAATTTGTAAATTAAATATTTCTCCTTTCCTTCAGTTGTGGGTGAATGCTTTAGACTGGAGTTCAAACTGTGCACTTTGCAGTTTGTTCAAAAATTACTTTATTCACTTCTTGATTCTGAACTCAGTAGCTGTAATCTTCTATAGAGAGGATATTTTTCTTATGAGATGAAAATGATTTATGTTATATGGATGCTTCAGGATTTTGTCTCCAGAGCTGAGGGAGGTTTCTTAAATTTTCTGAATTTGACTAGGATCAGAACCCAGATAGAGCCAGTTTTGGCAAAGCTTCCTCTTCTCTTTATTCCTTATTTAGTAAATAAAACCTGCAGAGTGTGGGGACATTGCTATCTCTTCTAAAATCATTGGCTTTGGTGTACTGAACTGGAAGTGAGATATATAGACCAAAGGAAACCTAGCAAAACAAAAGAGATTGCTTTTGGAAAGCAGCAAATATTTTTTTTAAATCAAGAAACTCTATCTGCAAGTTAATAACAGCATTAAAGATCTGCTGAAGCTTTGTAGAAAGCTTTACAAGCCATTTTGTTAAAAAAAAAATCTATTTTTCTAATCTTAGACTGATTGTCTCCTTAGGAAAGATAGGACTGAGCAAACAGAAAGACAGAGCTGTATACACGCAGGAAATCTTGCTGTGAAAAAATGAGGTACCTTTTATATAAGACAGCAGGTATGCAGACTTAGGTCATGTCTGTACTGCATGGTACAGTGCAGCATAGTTCATGAGTCAGAAGCACTCAGCTGTAGTGTTCAGTTCCACAAGGGCTAATTTACCCTGCCAGGTCAAGTATCTCTACCTCCACAGAGGGGCAAAACATAGATACACAGTCCTTCCACCTGTCTTTTCATGGATCCGTTCATTAGTCCTTGGTGGCTTGAATATTTTCATGCACCAGTCCTCATCCTGACTGCTGTCTCTGGGTTTTGCTTCTCCCTCTGCATTTCCACAGTCCATTTGTGTATCATTAGAAACAATAATATGCAGTTCTATATGTATATCAGCAGAGTGTAGGCTTAGAACTTTGGGTTTCAGCTATGTTTAATTTCTGGGCCCCTACACATTTCTCCTTCTAAAGCAGAGGTAAACACACTGACAATGAGCTTAATTCTTAGTAACCTTTTATGGATCTCTTAGAAGTGGTCAGAGATCCCCCAAAGAAGGCTTAAGGTATAAAACATAGAGCAAATAAGGACCTGTTTCCACACTAACATCCCTGCTAATAAAATACACCACAACAATTTTATGTGCCCTGCTGTTTGATGGCATGTCAGCAAGTCTTTTCCTAAACTCAGCAGGATAAAGAAGCAATGAYAGGGGAAGCCATAAGTGTAGAAGGATATTTTCAAATCGTACTTCTGTATATTCCATCCACAGAACACCCGTAAGTGCCCAGGATAAAGCTAGAAGAAATATTTCATTTAAATGAGGTTTATAGAATATTACTGTGCATGGCTATTCTAAAAATACGTGTCTGTAAGGCAATTCCATGCTGAGTGTGCAATTTTTCCTGGAAATTAAAAAACAGTGTTTGAAAAGATCATATAACTTTACATTTAATCATAATGGGAGCAATCACATGTGAAAAGAATTGTTTTGTTCTACAGAATGCTGGCAGTAATAAATTCAGAAAAGTCCTGGAACATGAGTATTAGTTCCTTAGAAAAACTTTTATTTTATTTTTCAGCAGTTACGCATATCTATACAGATCTGTTTTTATAAAACTAGTTATTAAATCAGATAGGGCAGAACCCACCAAGTGTTGATTCAAAGCTCTTTTGAGTAATCTGTAGATTAGATTGTCAGCAGTAACAACTGTGAGCCAAAAGTGTTTCAATCCCTTTAGTAAGGATTTTAAAGAACAGACTTAGCTCAGCCTTATTAAACTGAAGGCCTAGAAGGCACTTGTATTAACTTTATGAAACTGAAAGCCTGGTTCCCTGCTTATGAATCAGCCTAGTACCAAGGAAGAATATTTAGATGGGGAATGACTCATTAAAAATCTCTAAGTATTGACTTCACTCACTTAGAAATATAAGCGAAAGCCAGAAAGCCCACGGACTGTCTGCGTGCTTTAAAAATCGAGTCAGTGATCTCTGATAAGATGACTGTCATGAAATCTCAGGCTTTAACCTGTGACCTTGTGAATGGACTTCCTCCTCTTCAGTTCATGAATATTAACTGTAAAATGTGGGCTAAATACCATTAGCATGTTACAGTGGAAAGTTGGTTGAAGGATAGAAGGTGAGAAGAAGGATTTGAATATAGCCTTAAGTTTCAGGTATTCTAATGCAGCTCTCAGTTTGCCTAACCTTACTGTTGCCCAGTCTTTTTTATCAAGAAACCACACTCTGGAAGGTACTGCTTTCTTTGTCCCCTGCTGAGTTTTTCTGATCAGTGGCAAAGCATATTTAAAGAATTTCCTGCCTCTGAATTCAGCTCTCTTTGAATACTATGAAATTCTGGTAGCACTCATCTTGGGCTTAAGCACCACTTTGGAAGAGTAAATATTTTGCTTTTGAAGAGCACTAGATTGCACCAGTCTCAGAGATGCAACGGCTTTTTGCTTTCCTTTTTTGTTTGTTTTAAACTGACCCTTCCTGCGGCACAATCAGTGGGATTTGCAGTCTTGCTTCCCTTTCAAATTAAGTAGGTTAACCTTTATGTTGCATGTATTCAACATAATATTTCATACATTAGAAATGTGATAAAACATATGATGGCCAGAGGCTAACAAAGTGTTTGCACTCCTAAATCCTTTGACATTTTCCTTAAGGATGTATTTTAGGCATTAAAATTAATGGTAGCGATGTTAAGATTAAAATGTTCTGTTGAATCTGTACCTGAATGTATTTTGTGCTGTTTAAAAAGAAGTATTTAATTTATATGAATAAATACACCTAAAGATACTCAAGACTTTCACTTTTGTGAAACTGAAACTCCAAAATTACAGGGACCCCCAAACAACTGATTCCAATCAAAACAGATTCTCACTGACTGCAATAGACATTGGTTCAGGCTTTGTGCAAAGCTGGTATTTTAGGAAATGCCACTTAAAAACACTGGCAGAATGTTGGCTAGAAATGTCTTCTGCTGCTCTTTGCTACTGTGCTGATTCCTTCTAGAATGCCATACCAGGCGACTTAGGTACCTAATTTCCATTATGGGTAGCGTAGGATTAGACCTCCCTTCCTGTAACACAGACATAAGATCTGGGGATCTACGGAAAGTCTTGAAGCTCCTTTGAAAACATTAGTCTCCATCATTTAAGCCACTAAACTTTTACTTGTGTTTTGGATAGAAGAGAATGAATGCTATGGCTATTCTATCTGCCTTGAGTCTGCTTGTTTCCTGGCTCTTAAAATACCCATGCTTTGCTACTGCTCAAATATTTCATTTTCCTTTTGGATTCAATATAATATATCTGATCTTTACTGGTTTAGGTAACAGGTGTCAAGCTTTATGTGATCCCATCTACATCTGGACATCTTGTCTAGACTTCCTTTAGAGCATGCAGGAAGTAGAAGTAGTTAGATTACTCTGACTCCTTTTTAGGAAGAACTGAATCACTCCTTATGAGGGCATCTTTCTCTCCAGTGTAGATAACTACACTGCCAGTGCTTAATTTTAGCATCTATCCTATGTGATATATGCATGGCTGTTTTTCCCTGCCATGGGGTCCAGTGTCTTTTTTCCTTTCAATAATGGAATTTCTTCCTCTTTTCTCTGGCAAGAGCCTTTTTCTGTTTACAAAGCGTGCCAAACATAATTTAGTGTAACATATCTTGTAAAATGGGGTCTTGTCAATATGAAAGCATTTTGCCTGGGGCAGACTGTTGTAAAACAATTACAAACAAAACCCTGAGGTTCTTTCCAGCTGCCAGCCATTAGAAATTTCAGGTTCCAAAGTGACAGAAATTATTCGAAGGCATCAAAGACCTCAAGAGCTCAAACAACAGAAACCTTAGTATCCTGGCAGTGGGTTGTTGATAACTACCATTCTGTCTAATGGTTTCTCTCTCATATGAACATTAGAAGTTAATGACCTGACCCTAGACACTGGGACTTGTAAAAGATTTATTCCACTTGTCAAGGCTTCATTGAAGATCATCTCCAGGATAACTTTCCTGATCATGCACTGGATCGTTTCGGGTATCTGCTTGCACAGTTCTGCATCTCTTATAAGAAACTGAACAGTTTTGCACCTTGATTTGTTTGAAGCCTGTTGCCAAGAACAGCTCTTCATAGACAGTAGGCAGCTTGATTAGCAGGCAGCCAGTGAAGATTTAAAAGTGCCATTATGTGTCCTGACAACATTCTTGAAACAAATCACAGGCTAATAGGCTACAAATCAAAGCAAAAATGGATAAAAAAGCCTTACATGTACTAATTAATGTATCATGGAGGGTGGCTGGATAGAACAAAAAGAAAAATCAGAGGCATACTGTGAATCACTCCTTTGTGCTGTTTTAGACCTTTGTTTGTCATGTAATTAATATGATTATCTTTTCTATAGGAGAAGAACAATTAGTATTGCTGACAGTAGCTGAAAATTTAGTAAACTCTGATGGCAGGAAAAGAGCTGTGAACATGAGGGGGCTGACATTTTTCAGTAACTGCTAATATGTTCACAAACTGACTTGGCTGGACTGTTCAGTATCACTACAGCTGTAATCACACATTCATATTTGTATATTTGTAGCTACAATTGACTGGAATTTTGAGCAATTGACATATAGTACCATAAAGCAGGATCTTTAATAAATAAAAGGCATGCCATTATTCAGACCCATTTCTGTTTCCTGGTTATATCAGCATGTGTAAAAATGTTGGGAAACTTTATATTAAGAGATCCTCATATCAGTATTATTTTCTAGAGTCTCAAAACAGCTTCCATTTTGTATACATTCATGATTTCTCTTCTAGTTTTATAAGTAGAAGATCATTTTGAGAAACTAGCCTTTCTATGCAGTGTCTTTGAAAAGCACAGATTTAACAACAGCAATATCATAAAAATCTTAAAAAAATAGTCATGTAAAGCACACTGACAGCCCTTCCAGACCATCCATCTGGTCAAAAGCCTAAACCACTCCTGACTGATGAATGTATAACTTGTGTTAATGTTTAACTTATATGCATTAAAATAGTAAAAGCCAAGTGCAATCATGCACTCTTTCAAAATATCTTTCCATCTCACAGACATACATGGTATACATAAAATACCAGAATATAAGCATATGAGCTTCCTAATGATCTTAAATTCAATAATTATTTATATATGGTACTTTTATTCTGTAAAGATGGATTTGATTTAGCATTATATTTAATTTAAATAAGGGCATTCTTTAACATGTCTTTTTCACCTCTCATTGCCATAAATAAGTATTTTGGGTAGCTCAGACTTTTGCAAATCATGAGTAATAACTGACTTATTTATTTAAAGCTTGTAACCACTTAATTTTCAACTTTGGAAATGGATATTATGAAATAAAGCACAACATTCAAGGAATATATCTAAAGATAGTATACATGTCATCTTAATTTTATTTTATAGAAATAAAATGTTTTGTATTTTTTTTTTAACTGAGCCTAGAGGCTCCATTTGAGGTCTACTTCTCCCTGAGTATGTCCCTGCATATAAGCATAATCTACATAAATACCTTTAGAAATCCCATGTTTATGTTAGGGATAAAATCTTTCATGTACAGATATTCATGTGGGCTTCTTATATTGCTTAAAACATTCCATGTGCACATGAACTGACCCTAAAATCTGTATTCTTTCAAAATTAGGATTGCAAAATGCTATTAATTCAATAATTTGCCTATAACCTGTAATTTTTTGTTTGCTTTTAAGAAATTTAGTGCTTTTGTGTTAGCATTAAGTGAAGCAAAACACTCAGCACCCTCCAGTCTTGCAATACTAGTGAACTGAGGGTTGTCAGTGGGAGTGGGTTGGGAAGGCACCAGACTTCTTTAATAATGGGATAATCAGTCATTCCAGAATCAGAATTATTTGGAACCTAACATTTTGCCAAACACAGGCACCAGGRAGAATGCAGAGCAGACTTCCCAGAAAGCCATGGTCAAACACCTGCAGGCCTGAGCTTCAGAACAGGCTTTCAAAGCAAAGCAATTTAATTTGGTGAAGAAAAAGCTTCTGTGCTTACTGGATATCAAAAAGACTGGAGAATGTTCAGGTAAGAGCTTTTCCAAACATTTTGAAAAAAAAAAAGTCTTTGCTTAGTAAGCAATTTACTCTGAGTTAGGAATTAGATGTTTAATGTTTAAAGTGGATTTCAGTGGTGTGTTTAGTACTGATTTTGGCTTTCAGTCTGATGGTTTGGCAAAACACATATTAATAAAAAATATTTATTCTTTGGTATAAATTAACTTTAAAAAGATATTTTTAGAACTGGTAATGATATGCTGGCTACATAATTATGCATGCAGCTCTTTTCTGTTTTAAATGTCAATAGGTCTGTAAATATCTCACCCTTCTCCACTGTCTGTCAATTTGCAGACACATTTTTCAAGGAAAGATAGTCTGTAATATTGATTTGTAACAGGACCTGAAACACAGTGAATCRATGTTGTTACACCCAGAAGGCACAAATGCAAGCATTCATGTGAGGCACATCAAAAGAAAGCAATACCTGGAAATCAGAAACACAGTTATTACTTTGTAGGTTAACTGCAGACAGAAGAAAGGGATGTAATGTGAAAGCAGGCCAAAAACAAACAGCTGAATGTATTAGACTAAAACATTTTGTTTAATTGCTATTTAAAGGTCTGATAGAAGCATCAATTTTAAACAGCTGCCTTAACTCCAATGTCATCTTCACTGAGTAAACGGGGACCTGCCCCACACTCAGTAAAACAGAATTGTCCCAGGTGCTGGACTGGCCTTAAGCAACCCAGGAGATTTAGAGATTTATATTTGTGCAAGTCTGCAGTAGGTTTTCTCTGGAAAGGATGCAACCATACTAATTGTCATGTAGGCAGAATTTTGCTGCTTAAGTTGAGGAGGGTGCTCCGGAAACACCCTTAGTAATGTGCTCGGGTATGTTACTGTCCATATCTACAGGGCCAGCATTTTGTTAGCTGGCTCTCTAGGTGCCTTTTAGGCACCCTTTTTGTTAGGGATGCAGAGCTCCCTGCCTCTATGTCTCCAAAGTACAAAACAGCATTGGTAGTGATGGCAATTCTTGGACTTTTCATATCAAACTTCAGTGATAAGGGCTCTTAACAGGGCTTTCCCCTGGAGCCCAGCTCAGAGAGGGAAGGCAGCAGGTGTCCCAAATCCATGATTAAGTTTTAGGTTTCCACACTGAGTAGCTATGCAAAATCTATAAGGTGCCCTAAGAGGGTCTGGAACTGCACCTCCAGGCACTGTTTGCTCAGTGCCTCCAGTTTACAATGTCAGAATCCCTTAAGATTAATCCCTTAAAATTGTTTTCCTCCTTGTCCTATGATTTTAAGTTTTAGCTGCACTGAGGCAGAACAGAAGGAGCAATGACTCATACCTAGAGATGCCCAAAAGACTTCTGTCAGAGCCCAGAGTGCACCAACAGGCTCTGCAGCATCTCTCCCCCTCCAGAGTTTGGCTGTGGGTGCTCAAGGCCAGCGCTGGCATGGTGCAGTTGTAACCTGGGGTCAGGCTGCTGGGAAAGAGCCATGTGAGGAAGAGCTGTGTAATAAAGAGCCAGGAGAAGCCTCATCTGGGGCCTCCCCCAGGCTCAGAAGATGCATTTGGGCTCAGGCCCCAGCCTTCAGTCGGGGGCCTGCAGGGGTCCTCAGCCCTTGTGCCTTGCACCCCCAGCCCTGGCCCACTGGCTTGCCTTCCCAGCTTAACCTTGGACCTGCCCCATCACTGTGGACTTGTCAGGCAATCGGGACCATTGGCTGGTTACCATCACTGGACCTGCTCTGCTCCTCCTGTTGGAGTACCGGGGGCCTGGGCCCTTGTCTGTGGGTCTCTGCCTTGCCTGTCTTGCTGCCAGCTGCAGCTCTGGGCTCACCTTCCCTTGCAGAGCAGTCCTGCTCTTGCTGCTCCCTGGCACCTGGAGGCGGAGATACCCGTCCACATCATGGGGACTATGTGATTATACACTTTCAGACTGACATAGTCCTAATACTCAGGACCACCATCTTCCAGGCAAGTGCCTTAGCCATTATGGTTTCTATCACAAAAAAAAATCAGCGGGCAGCTTCCCTTCCTCCTTCAAAGAGAAAGTGTTAAGAGAAAGGCATAAACCGTGGAGAGAGTATCAGGAACTAACCTCCTGACTCACAGATGTGCCTTGATTAATGAATATGTAGGTAGATAGTAGCCCTGAGCTATGCACCTCAGTCCTGCAAGGGGTAGCCTGCTCGTTCTTCTCCTCCCCTCCCATGCTGTTATTGTCTTAGCGCTGAGCCTCGTTGCTGCTGTGAATCCCAGCAGAGGTCCCAGTTCTCCCATCCTAGGCCTAAGGATTCTGGATACTGCTGTGAATCCTAACCCCCCCCCCCCGAGTCCATGGCCTCAGCTGTTCAGTCATTGTAAAAGTGTCATAACACCTAGGTAGCCGGGACATCAGAAAGCCAAAGAGCTTTGGAAGAGCTGAGGTTTGGAATGTCTTTTTATTAGGATGACAGTACTAAATGCTTTCTATGCCCGAGAGGTAGCGAAGGCCACTCCTCTTTTCTGCCTCTCACAGAGGTAGAAAGTTTTTCACTGCAACACACTACAGTGCAATTTAAAATAATGCGTTAATGTAAAGCAGGTCTTGGCAGCACTGAGGTATTGCCATAACGTTTATGACAGGTCACCACCCACAAACCTGTCTGAACTAGAAGCAAGGACATTATGTATGCATGGGCAGCTGATATTTAAACCTGCTGTCTGTTAATGGCTCAAAGTGATATAAAAAGCAAGAATATGACATAAAAACACAGATCACCTACACAGTGAGTCAAAAGAAAACATAGACTTGGACTTTACTACTTAAGGGACAAGCAATGCAAGAAGGCACATACGACTGAATATCCTCTGTGATCAGATCTGCAMAGGGAAATTAATTTAGTTTCACACATTTAAAGCTCACCGGTCTTGCTATGGTTAACTGAAAGTCATATATACAACAATCTGCAGTCAGCAGAATCTGAAATTACATAAAGTAATTCCTCTTTCTAAACCCTATCAGCAGATTTAGAGCATAAATATAACCTGGATTTAGGGTGTGAATCTTAAGAGATAAATTGGGGATATATTTTTTTAGATTGCTTTAATAACAGCTCTACTTTAGGTTTTACATGGATCGGCTTTGATTTCTTTTGGTGGGTGTTACATTTTAAGCATTTTTTTTAACACACTGCTTTTCCAGTCAGCACAGACTTAAGCCTGGAACAGAAGAATGAAGATGCTGTAATATTAGGAACAGAAAAGATAGAAACATAGGCTCTGTGCCATCACTGTCAAACAAGTCCCTCCAACAACTTCCCTTTCACCTGAAACCAGAGGAAAAAGACTAGAATGATGTAACATCTCTGTTCTCTTTGGCAGCCCTGGGAAAAAGACACAGGTCTGTTCATATGACCTAGCTAACCCTTTTCAGCTCCTCCAGCTGTTGTAACCAAAGTTCAGCGACTAAAATCTTAAGGAAAGTCAGTGCGTCAAAATAAAAGTAGAATGGATGCTCATTTTCTATATTTTAACAGAAAATATTAGCTAAAAAGGCTGGTGACGCTTTTGAATGCCATTTAGGCTTYAATCTGCAAAGAAGGCTGGTGGGTAACTCATGACTTCAAACGTTGCAAAAGAATAAAGGCTTTTCATTGCTTTCCATATGGCCTCCCCCACCCCGAATAAGTTAGCAAGCGGGTAGCCGCTAACAAGAAAACAGTCTTTGCAGTACTCGGCAGCACAAAGAACTCCAGGCTGGAGCCTCTGCTTTGTTTCACTGAAATAAACACAAATGCTGCAATTCATATCTAGTGAAGGCTTGGATTTCAGTTAGGTCAGGTAGCCTGGGAATCTATGTCACAACACATCCCAGGTGAAATTATATTTCTTGCAGAAGTAAATGCAAGATGAATACATTTAAATATATCTGGTTTGGGGATTCTTCTAAATCTGAAGTAGATGGAGAATGGGAAGCATAATGTCAGTGCTTCTTTAAGATAAATTAGATGTTCAGTGAACTTCCTGCAAAAATGTTTCATTAAGGAATAATTAAATTACACTTCGATCAGCTCCCTACTATTTGCAAACAACTTGGGTAATGCAAATATGTACAAATCACTGTGCCATTGCATGCTGCATTGAGACTTGGCATCATAAACCTCCCCTGCATTACATTTTGCTTAGTATACTGCAACTTATATCAAAAACAATGTAACAGAACTAGACAAATAGAACATTTATTACAATACAATGCAAATTTACACAGCATTCTTTTCAAATATTGTCTGAAGGGTTTGCAAGTACCAAATGTCTCTGGTAACAGCAGGACACTGGTCCTGTTTAAAGTAATATTTAAATGAAACACTTTATATCATACTGCAAATATTTGCACTGTGAATGCATTTTTGCTTTAAACACATGCCCCTGTATACACAAAGACATGTTTTCCTATCAACAGCTGCAAGTCTTGAAGTTGAATCTGCCTCTATGTAGTAAAATACTGAATGGGTTTTAATGAATGCTGAATGAAAAATAGAAGGCTTCCAGTAATGTGTCACTGACACATTCCATCTCTCTGGCATGTTTCTGTTGATGGTGGTCATGTATATCCTGAAAATTAATAGTAGCATGTTCCTTTCTGACATGTAATTACTGATCTGACACATTAAATTAACAGAAAAATCAACACACATCAAGTGAAAGAACACAGTACTTGTGTTGATCTCTGTCACACCATGTCACGCATCCCAGTTGCTTTTCTTGCCTGCTCAGTCATCACTACTGCTGATTTCATTTAAATTAAATTATGAAGTATCTGACACAAGACCTATGTGAAACAGAGCCTACTGTCTGTAATTAACTGGATTTCTCTATGAATTATAGATCTGTTTTGACATAGGAAGCCATCATACAGTTGAGGATAGTGATGCATTTGTGTGGTTTATTAGATTGCTGGGTGTGTACCCACACAACACTGTTAGTGTTACAAAGCTTCTGTTGAAGTCAATGGCAAATATGCACTTTTTTTTCAAGTGAAATCAGCTTCAGGCCTAATATGGAAATGATTTCATATTCTGAGATATGCTATTAAATTGTGCTATCTGGTCATTAGGGAGCAAGCCCACTAACCACTAACTGCTGGAATATAGTCAGAATGAAGTCTGCAGGGAAAAAAAATAGCTTTAAAATGTGCCTCCTCTTTCAATAATGCTTAGAGCATATTTCACCGTAGAAATTTCAAATTTCTATATTTTGTTTTCTTTTACTCATTAAACCATAATTTAATTAGAAAAAAACAGCAGTTTCACAACTATTCCCCCAGCTCAGATAGGCCTAATGTCCATAGGAATGCCATTCACAAATGCTTAAAAATTACAAAATCCTTACTGTAGAACTCTCACTTTTGCAAAAAGAGCAGCTTTCTGAGAAACAAGTCATATCTCAGTAAAAATACTAGCAGATAATCATTCTGACTCCCACAGGTAACTCCTTAGCACAGCAATATCTTTGGCCAAAAAATAATGATAATAATAATAATATAATTCTATTAAAAAGTATTGAAGTAAATAAGTAAAAAGTAAAAAAGTAAAAAGTATTGAAGGCATTTAGAAATGAAAATGAAAAAAGAGAATCTATAAAATTATTTTTCCAGTCCAGTCAAGCTTACCAATTTAAGTCCAATCTTTTGATCAGTCAGCCTTCTAGACAAGGATTTTCAATTCTTAAAGGAAAAATTTACCTTTTGAAATCAATATTTAAGTTCCTAGTGGAATATGAATTGTTTTAATAGCAAATGGGCTTTTGTAAATCCTATCAGATTTGTAGATTCTCGGTAGCTGATCAATTAATGGATTTCTGTGAAAAAATTTATTTGCATAGGATTTATGGCTTGTTTTGGTTTTACAGGGCTTGTGGTTTATGTGTGTTTTACAGGCCCAGAAAATGATCTGCAAGAGAGCACRCTGATCTCACACAGCTTTCAATGAGACAGCTCCATCACCTACAGTGAAACATCTCTGRTACATGCCAGGGTAAAAGGTGAGCCAGGGTGGGTTTTCTAAGCCTTTATTTGCTCCTCACTGGTCTCCCAGTGCTTCTGTTTCTTCCTGTCTAGTCAAGCATCTGCTACCAGAATAAGCTCCAAAGCTTTAATGAATCATGTTTTTTTGCATTATAGCCAAGATTTTCACCCTCAACGTTTTGCCTAATACTGATCCTCTCTGTTTGCCTGTTCTTACTCTGCCTCAGTGTCTAATAGCCTTTTGCTGCTTTTGTCTGCAATAGATTGTAAGATGCTTGGTCAAGATTATTATGAAAATTAGAAAGAAGAAATTCTGGCATGTAAGGATGATGGATTTAGGAAAAGCCAGAACAGCTATTAAGAAAACAGCAACAACAACAACAACAACAACAACAACAACAACAACATGAAATCCTCCAGGATTTTGATTTATTATATACTTGGGCCTAATCCAGTATTCTGGTCTTTTAGCGCGTATGTATGCCCCCAGGAGCAGACCTAATGTAGTCAGCTAATGAAAGCTATCTCCTTTCCTTTGTAACCTCTGTGTCATTCTCCTAAGTTCAAATGACAGTGGTGTGCAGCCTCTAGCCTGTGCACTCCTGGCTGCATGTACATGGCTATCTAGGTAGGGACCTGGGCTGTCAGATCTAATTATGTCYTCAGACCCTTTTATTTCAGTGAGGAACAGTAAAAGTTTTGGGAGCAGAGATGACCTTTTTTTTCTTAAAATAATAAATGCACTGAAATTACAGTATTTGGAAGTCCAAATTTCATAAAATCATCAAAAAAATTAAGAAAATATTTAAAAGTCAGAACATGTCATTCAGACATTTTGAAATTATGGTTTTAACTTTTTTTTTTTTAAGTATTTTCATTTGCAGATGGAAAAAGCTTTCATTTTACTTATATTTTACTGCATTTTTAAAAAGACAGTCACCTAAAATATCTAGAAGCTCATGGAAATATGCACCACAAAATATCTAATATTTATCATAGAAAATATTTGGTACCAAACCAAATATCTTCTTTTTTTCATTTTTCCAGTTTGGTTATGAAAATAGAAAATCTCATGATTCATATAACTGCAGGTCCAGGAATAAGAGTTTTGCATGTCTCTGCAGGAAACTGGCATCGCAACATGAAGGTTTGTATCTTGAATTATGTGGAATCTGCCCTTGAACTCTGTTTTTATCAGCTAATCATCTGACCCATAAAACTGCTTAGAAAAAAATGACCAAAGTGATATTGAAAACTGTAACACCCCCCCACACACACACACACACATTTAGATCTACGGAGAGAATGATTTAAAAAAAAAAAAAAGAATTATTAACAAATCAATAGATATTGTGACTGTAGTTTTTGATTAAGATTATTAGATATGCTTCGAATGTATACGGTGCCAAAAACTGCATTCTCTGACATTATCACTGATTTGAATCACTCTTCTGAGTTTAGACAGACAGCAATCACCTAAGCCCATTTTAGGTGCTGTCATGAATAAGTTGAATATGGTCTTTAGATTCTGAATTGTTTAGATTCAGAATTGTGTTGTCTATAAATAGTGGTGTGCTTAGACTCCCTTAATCTGACCGAAATGGAAATGAACATGTAGTATGTAGTAAAACATATGCTCTGTGGTGGGATAGGAATCTTGCTTTGAAACAAACTTCAGTAAAACATGTTAGTGAGAGATGGGTGTTTAAACAAACATACCCCAGGATGAGACAAAGCATCTGTAAATAGCCCATAGAAATAAAATCAATTTATATAAATAGAAGTCCTATGTAATACTTTACACAAATACTTCATTGAAAAATAATTGTACTGAAATGGTTCATGAATGCTTGCATTTCATGATTTACTGACTGGTTCTTGTTGAACTCTACATTTGGATACTGCAGGCCTTTCATCTCCTTTGTCTTGTATCTTGAGGGTACAGCCCAGTATTTATTCTGAATATACCAAATGATTATACTTTTTTGACATACAGTCCAAACACCCCATGAAAGATAATCTTTTTAGATTGTAGCAAGTCATTTTGCTGATACATGTTGTGATTCAGATTTATATATAAAGGATGTGAAACAATGTGTGGGGATGCATTAGGATTACAAGGAAATAATCCTTGTAAAATGCATCTCCTGGAAGGTTCAATGCAGCTTCAGAGATTGCCCAGAATTAGTTACCTTTGCTATTTTCTTTTTTATGGAGACAGTAGGAAATAGTTTTAGTTAGGAGAGGTTGAGATGAGGTTGAGATTTTCAGACGTATTTTTCTTTCTCTAACTTTTGATTGCTCTGAATTCTGAAAATAAGCATTTTAGCAGTGATTTCAGGAGTACTAAATTAGATGAAGAATGAGTGCTTTTGAATATTGGTTCTCAAATAATTTAAGAAAAAATAGTACTCATTTATTACAAGTAACTGTGGCTAGAAAGCTTCTATAAGGTAGTGTGGTCTATCTAGAAAAGGCATAGATCAGTAAATCAAGAGAAACTGACTGTCTAAGCTTGGATTTTTTTTTTTTCTTATGTGTAAAATTGAAGATGCTGAGAACCACTTCAGTTTAGAGTTTTGAGATACATAAATGGTAAGTACAAGGGAAATGGAGCTGTAGTGCTATTACAAAATTTATATTTCATCTGTGAACAGAGCTTCTGAGAGTGGGCTGCTGTGTTAGTGACAGGGGAAGAACTGGTGAAAGAAAGCACAGAACAGAATTTCTATGAGGCTGAAAAACCTGTTGTGCCATAAGAATGATCACTGGAAGAAATGACTATGGACTATAATGTAGTTGAAAGAGGTCGGTTTGTACTTCTAAGACTCAAATGAACAATACATAAGGCAGAAATTAGACTGCAAATGTCTCATATTTATTCAAGTGCATGGTGATATTTGCAGTACAGTTTCTGCTATACATATTGTTTCTCTGAGACTTGCATACATTTCATTATTTAATCTGTGTATTTTTTTCAAAATGTCATTAACTTTTTTGAGTAGCTTAATGGCATCCCAAATTTGTTATGCCATTATATGTATCACCTCTCAAATTGTGATCACTTCACTCCAGAACCTGGAACAGCTGTGTTTTACTTGAGTGCTCTGGATAATGAGGGGTTGTGGGCCTACTGTATGGAAGATCAAGAGAAACAGTATATTCCATGTATAGGGGCAGCCTTAAAAATGGTCTGGCAATTATCTTAAAGAAGCCCCTGATTAAAATATGGTGAAATGAAGTTGTAAATTTAATGTTTAGTTGGTATCCATATTATTGAGGGTGAGGTTAAAAATTAATTGACTTAAAGGGTATGTTCCACCAGGGTTTGAGAGAGAGTGACAGTTATATCATGAATGAGATTCTTCTGGTCTTATGACATATCTCATAGGCATAATATTTATCCAAATTTTATAAAAGAACAACAATGTATTTAAAGTTGAAAATCTGAAAGCCTTATAATTTTAGGTACTTACACTGTATATACATTTAAATTTTGTTAAGTATGGCCTCTGAAAATAAACCACTCAGTTTCAGTGTTGTTCTAATAGGTTAATCATTCTATCTGAATCATGAATTGGCATAGTATTGCGCCTTTCTGGATACAAAGTCTGCAAGGGATATTTCAACCCCCAGAATCAAATACTTTACTGTAATAAAATCTAACAAAACAACAGTAATCTATTGTTCTGCATTTCAGATCTGAACATATATGGCTATTTTTAAGCTCAGGATTTTTCTACTTTATATAAAACCAATTTCTTTTACTTTTGAATAATTCCTAGGAAGAATTTCCTAGAAAGAGGTGGTAGATTCTCTCAGATTAGACCTGTGAAGTGTATGGAAGAAAAAACTCATCATAAATTTTGCTGGCACATCATAAAAAATTCTAGTTTGTCTGCAACCTTTCTAAACTTATTGTAAACTTTGCATTACTCTCTCCTCCCCAAGTCAAAGTCGGAAAATATGTACCAAATGCCTTTCCAAGTGACTCCATGTTTATGTCATATGACATGTTCATGTCATATGACATAATGGACAGCTATAAATAAATTTGTTTTGAAAGAAGTCTGGATGAGGCTAAGGGCCAGATCCAAAAAAGGATTTATGTGCCTTAAGTAAGACTTGGGCAGAATTTAGGCCCCTAGTGATCCTGAGAACTGCTGAGCAGCATCTGCTTAACCCTAGAAATGCTTAAAAATTACATTATTGCCTATTTTTGAACATCACATTTCCCCAGATACCATAGCCTGCTTCTATATATGCCCGGAGTTGCCCTGATTTGACTTAATGGCTATGCCACTAAGTGCTTAACTCATGCTTACTCCATGTTTTCTGCATCATAAAAAGTCTCTGAGTCCTTCAAACCAGGAAAGTAACCCAAGCTTCTCTCTCAGGGAAAACACCTGAACCAGAGAGTTATGTTCTTTTGTGTCCTATTCTCTGGCCCAGCTAATACTTTTAAGTAGTGGCACCATTTCAGAGGAAAGTGAGGAAAGTGCTCCAGGGCCAGGTAGCCTGGTGAAGAGATCAGTCAGTAAGGAGGAACGAAAAGTGGATTAATAATACCTCAGAGAGCAGAGGGAATCAAAGCTGTGTCTTCCTATCTTGTTTTAGTGCTATAACCACTGAGCTACTGTGGAAGAGGCAGCCCTGACAACTCAGATTTCCCTAGGTTTTAAAGGAGTGACCCTTCATTCATTTGAAAAGGAAGGGAGTATGCTTCAGACGTCACAAGAAAGCTCCACATGTGAATACCAAGGCAAGGCAAATGTCCGGAGTATAACATATAGGGCAGGAAAATTTATGGGACACTGCCTTCTGCCTTCAACATTTTCCTTCTGGTTGTTTTTAAGTGAGTCCCCAAATAGCTTATAATTTCTGGGGAGCCAGTTCTAAAGCAGCCAGATCCTATTAACTAACTATAGAGAGCACCTGAGTACCCATGTGGGTGCTAGATCCTCCTTTGGTAATTAGGAACCTTAATTTTTTGGCATCAGAATGATCAGTGTTTTGGTTTTCAACTCCCCTTTTTGTACAGGATCTAATTGTAAATGTTGATTCAGAGATTTGTCTGGGTTAACCTCGTGTCTGTTCTTTAACATATAATGAAGCTTGTAAAATTAGTGTGCTGTTTCATTTACCATTCTGCACTTAATCATTCTTCTCAGTGGCATTTTTTCTCCCTTAGTCATGCTGACACCTCAAAGAGCATTCTCTCTCTGCTGGATTTTAGTCATCATGTAAATGCATGAAATCTGACACATTTTTTGAGGGTTTTTAATTAGGATCCCTATTTTTCCAGTGCTTAACAATCTTCAGAGATAATGGTCAATATATGTGAAATGGCTGCACCATTTCCTAAGGAGATAAATACAGGCACAAGTACACCAAAGGGAACACTTTCAAATGAGACTTTCTATTACTTTTTTGTGCAGTTTGTCTGTCTAAAGTCTTTGACAATTAGAGATGCATGCCAGCTGCCTTCAAACGGCCCCTTGTCATGCCTCAAAAAAATTATCAGGAAGACATCTGTTTGATTTCAGTGTTTGTCCCCACTCTTTTATATCCTTGCATTAATGGAGTAGCTTCCATATTAGTTTTCATAGGTCTAACTCATTCATGAAAAGTATACAAATGATATGACCAAGCCAATAGTTCCATTTTGCATCATACAATCTTTATATATGTTACAGAAGATTAAATGTCTCATCTAAGCCAGTAACTGAGAGTTTGAGAGCAGCAAAATGCAGAAAAAGCCAGCAGGAAATTTGCAGAGTATACAGTGCTGGAAAGCAGCAACTCTGCCTAATGTGCCAAAAAAAAAAGGAGAACTATATTGTAAGAGATGCAATGGACTTAGCATTTGTAAGGCTTGCTTATGTGGACAGGTGGCGTAAGAATCATCGCACCTACATCTGGACAAACTTACGTGTAGCATAGACATCTGAACTAATCACCATAAAGCTTCCAACAGAGAGAAATAAGCCCATGAAGGGTGCAGATCATCTAACCTGTTTTAAACTTTTAATTTTTGTTCTAGTTCTAGACTCTTGTTCTAGTTCAGCCTCTCCTTAGATTATACAGGGAATTCAGGGAATTCAGAATAGCCAAGATGTCAGTATCTACTTTGTCAGCATTTAAAACTAAGTGGGTCTGCACCCATCTGTATCAGAGATATGCCCAAATTCTAGTCTAAACACCCCAGACCCACCAATGCTGAACTACTTAGCCTGATAGACAAAGCATAAAATAACTGAGAGGCCAAAGCTTTACCTAGTTGTAAGTGTATCTTTGTGTAAATCCAGTTTAAAAGCTTTTTTCAAACCATTTTGAAGCAACAATTAGATGAAAACAATAGCTTTTGCCTCTAAAGTGCACATAATTCATTACTTCCATTTCCTTTCTTCTTTTCTGCCATTGCCACTTTCTATAAATATTACAATAATAAATCCCCAAAGTATTTTTAAAGCAGTTCACTATTTTTTATGCATGCAGCCTAGCAAACATCTGAATGGCAAGGGACATTTCTCAAAGTACTACAGATATAGAGCTGATAAATGATGGCAGAGGAATATGAAGAATTTAATTCTAGTATTTAAATTGCCTCTTAAATATAGGTGCCCTTTCCTGGTGCTGTCATGCTAAGCAGTGAAGTCAAAGAGATGAATGAATTAAATTTTGACTGATGATAAAGCATAAATGCAAATCAAAACAATAATAAATAAAATCTGTGCAGAATGCTCATAATGTACAATGCAAATGTATATGAACATGCCATGCAAATTTATGTAGAAGATGACAAACATAAAATGCATTTTCTCAAAAGCAGTCATTACTTGTCCATTCAGAAGAAATTGATTAATCCAGAGTGCTAGTTCACAAATACAGAATGCCACTCCCTTGACAGCTAAAATTAAAATACACCTAAGTAAAAGCAGATTAGTTTATTGGGCAATTTCATATTAAGCCCCAGTTGCCCACACCTGGGAATGGCTGATCTAAGCATTATATTTATATATTTAGATTTCCTGGTATCAAATTTTACGAAAGATATGCTGGCCTTACAGTGCTGTGATAAAATATGCCCAGCTCTCTACAGTTCTTCGAGTTAAAACATTAAAAAATATTGTTTTTAATGTAGATCATGGAGATTAAATTGTTGCAGTTGAATATGTATGTATGTATGTATGTATGTATTAGAGATCCTYGTGATGGGAGTGTTTAGAAGACAGATAGATGAGGCTAGTTTTAAATTTTAAAATAATGCTTTGCAAGGTCGACATTCATTAACAACACACCATGCTAATAGTTTTTACCCATTACAGTCATATCACTATGTAATCAAAGCAGTCAGTCCTTAGCAATCATGTCCTACAATACCATGGAGCTAATCCCATATTGTTAGTACTGATGGCTACAGCCCTTGATGGTCTTAGTTGCTGAGGTCAAGATGATTAGGTTAAAGAGCCTGTCAATAAGAGAAGCCAGAACAGAAGTGGATGAGTGCATGGGTGGGTGCCCACTTCTCCACTCTTCCCCGAATTTGGAGTCTTGTCCTTTTATAACATAGTTGAGTTTCTAGACAGTTCCCAACCCTTGGCCTCCACCCTGGACTATGCTGCACGATTCTTGGGGTGGGGCAGAAGAGGTAATTTTCTCACATTGCAACAGGTGTCTTATTCAGTTATTGGCTGTTTTATTGCCCTTGCTTAGTTACTGCTTCTTTTTTAAGAACGCAAATAGTCTTTTCCCATCTGTCAGGGCTGTGCTTTTTCAGTGACCTATAGTGGACCATCAGCAAACTGTTTGTAATTCTCAGGGCTCTGCTTTCAGCCTGTGCCCATATTTTCAAGGCCTTTTGAGTTACCCCATGCTTAAACTGTACATCTGTACATGCACAAGAGACAGCTGGTATCCAGATCCCATTTGCACAGCAAGTTCTCATAACAAGTTGGTAATAAGCCTCACAGTCCAGGGCTGGGGCCTTGCAAAGTTAGATTATATGGTTATATTATGTTAGTGTGCTTGTGTTCAGGTTCAAAACAAGAGAATATTAAAGTCTGCATAGTGTTCTTCACGTATGGGTGCAGCAGGCCTCTGCTCTAGCTACACAGTTACTGTAAAGGTAGTTTCCTTATCCTTCCTCAGGCTTGTGCTCTGCTGTGCTGAGTTTCGTGCACCTTCCATCACTCAGGCTATATAACAGAGGACAGGTAGAATGGACAAAGCGATTGTTAATACCTAGGTAGGGGAAAGGTTTTTCCTCTGTTGTATGTACCAGGTGGGCTTAGCCTTTGGAAAACTCTGACTGCAGGGATGTTTTGAATATGCTGTAGAAGAAAGAATTATTTTCTCACCTTCCCACATTGTTCAGTTCCTGAGAATCAGAATGTGGCATGGGTAAGCCTAGTCATGGAAAAGAGGGGTGAGAACTGCAGTTTTCACAAATAGGTCTACTGTATATCCAAGTACCCATGAATATGTTTTTTGTTTTTTTCATCTGGAAAATCTGTTGGGACAAAATATAAAGACTTGATGTGTTGCTAGAGATTTGAGGTATCCCATAGTCTAGTCAGATCTGAGATGTATGTGGGCAAATAAACACTGCAGTTCAAGCAGAAAAAACTAAGAATCAGAAAAAGCAGTTCCAAACTGTCAGGTTGGTTTGTATGTATCAAGATAAGGGACCATTAGGGTGTGATAAACTAATGGTGATGTACAGAGACTGCTAGATTATCTCTGGAGCTCACTTCTGTTTATCTGCTGGGCAATCTGTTCTGTTGCTATTGCCAGGAAACTAATTACTTCCATGCCACAAATAGATTTGGTTGAGAATATGTGCAGGTGGGGTGAATGGGCTTTCAAGATCAACCAGAAGAATCCTATAAAGATCAACTATATACAACTAATGTGTAAGTATAAGTGTTGGCTGTTAAGCATCAAGCTTTTCCCCAGCAATATAATCTTGAGTCTCCTTTTTCCTATAAAGGAGCATCTTTGTTCACTTCTGTGAAATATCTTTGAGTAACTGTGTCTCAGTAGGATGTTAATGCTAAACCTACCCTGAGAGAGTTTAATTAAAGACTGTATTCTGCATCTTTAGTTAAAAGCAAACAGAATGGCTATTCCAACTTTACTTGCATGCTAAGGGGTACAAGTTGCAATGTTTGAGTAGGTTCTTTTTTAATCAAATATGACATTTTGGTTTGATGTATAATTTATTCACATGGCTTAGAAAAGACGTGTTACTCTATAACTCAGTGGGGTAGCCCAAAAGTAAAGCTAAATGAGAAAAAAAGATACAGTATACAGCTCAAAAGTCTTTCTTTTTATCCCAAAAGTGGGTGGACTGGAAAACATAATTCATTTTTAAAAAAAGTGAAGTGCTACATTTTTATCAGTATACATAAATCACTTCTTCCTTAAAATCACTTTCATAAACCTAAATGGAAGTCTGCATAAGAAACTCTTGTCAAATAAGAAAGCAGAAACAATTGTTAAAGGTTTTATGTACAATATTCGTATATACTTAGAAATAGTTTGAAATACATAATACAGAGGAAAATACAGTGCAGTCATCTTAATAAATGTTTTGAGTAAGTTCTACATCATTACACTGCAAAGTAGAAAATACTAAATAATGAATTTGACAGTAAATCACAACCCTAAATTCCCTATCTAGGGGCAAAGAATAAAAAGAATTGAGAGAATAAATGCTGTCAAATATGAAATGAAGAATAAGATCTGTTATAACTCTTTGTATAAGAGCTTTAAACCATAAAGAATAAAGTGAAATCTGTTCTAAAACTGAGATATATATTTAACTTACTATTCATAGAGACCAAGCTCTCTCTTTTTTTTTTTTTAATGAGATACCCATTGTGTCCTAATTCATACAAATACTTCATATCAATCTCACAACATCAGACTGGAAAAGATGCTTAGTTAATACATCTAAGCATTGGGTAATTTTTTTTTTTCTGAACATGCTCAACATACTACCTTTGAAATTCTTAAAATTGCTACAAGAAAAATTCAAGCAAGAAACCATGCTGTTTTTTTGAAACAGGCAATTATTTCTTATTATTTTAAAGAACAAATTATTTTTGATGCTTCATGGACAAATGCTTCCCCTCCACCTCAGTACTGCAAATTCCTTGTTATATCAAACAAACAAAGGGTCTAGATACTTCAGCAAAAGAGAAAAGGTTGGAGAAAAAAAAAAAAAAACAGCAGTATTGGATGTGTGTAATTTAAGCACTTTAAAGTCTTAAAAGTTAGGCCACTGGCACAGAAACATGAGCTCTGCTATTGCCTTAAGTGATGACCTTGAGTAGGTCATGTTTGCAGTCTGTGTCTCAGTTTCCCCTCTTATTCCTTTTCTTCTCCCCCTGGAAAAATCTTCAGGACAGATCCTCCTGTGCATGCAGGCAGTCTGATCCTTTGGGGCCCGTAATCAGAGTATGACTTGAGCACAGAGAGTGATAATTTGAGATCGAATATTTTTACTGCGGTATTTCTTTCTGTCTCTTCAAGTTACTCCTATTATTTCACCTATCTTTTGATTATTCCCTGAAACTGGTGTGGTTTAGGAGAAAGAAGAAACTAGAGGCATGACAGAGGTGGCTGTTAACAATATAACTCTATTCAACAAAGCAAAATTGGTCTGACTTTTCTTAAATGAACCTTTTCTAATTGCTTATGAGACATCCAGAGCCCAAAGGTGTAAGAGACCTTGAAAGCTGTTTTGTTGCTAGGCCAGAGAATTCAAGATAGAGGCTGGTCAGTTGTGAAAACCAATTAAAAATACCTCACAGCTCTGTCATTGCAAAATAACTGAAGAAGGAAAAGCTCATATAGGCAAACCTATGGGTCCTGTGTTTTCTGGCTGGATTTTCTCGTTCTCGTTGCCATGAAATCATTGGAAAGGGATTAATGACATAATGGTTTTACAGACAGATCTTTTTATCACCTTGGAKAGGAGTGAATTATCAATTCTCATGAATCAGCCAAGCCAAAAACGCAAGACAAAAAGACTGGGAGTGTGTTCTTGACTATCTACAGGCTTTGACTCATGTGCAGCATGTGGGGGATTTCTCAGGCTTGCAGAGGTATCATCCATAGCTCAGGACTGTCACTATTGCCACAGGTTCCCTTGTAAGAGGAAGGGAAGTATTCTATGTGAAAGGGAGGGAAGAGAGCTCCAGGATGCAAAGAAAAACAGAAAAGTTGTTTCATTGTTCTGAAAAAAATCAAAGAAGATTTAATATTCTCTTCCTTTATCCACACTTCTCAAAGAGTAGAAGCTGTTCTTGGAATTTCTCAGTCTTTTCCACTGGTGGATGTCCGAGACTGTTTAGAGAAAAGACATTCCCAGAGCACCTGTTTGCTTGGATGGGCCATGAATGGGCAAAGTGTGGCAAGGATAGCCCACATAAATTGCAAACTTTTCAAATTGGGTTGATAGAAATGAATATACTCATATGTTCAGGTGAGGATCACTTCTACCTATGCATTCCAAAATGATTAATAGAATATTTTCTCAGAAACAGTTTCTCCTCCTTTTTCCTTTTTTTTTTCTTTTTTCCATTTCTCCTTTTATATTTACTTTTTGGTAGATTCTTTTATTTTCCTCTTTGTGCAGGACTTCACTAATAACAGCTTATTTTATAAGACTCACCCTTGTCTGAAAACATAGGGATACTGTGAGGTATATGAAATGTTTATTTTTAAATTCCAGTGCTTCCAAATGAAACCAATGAAATCGTTGAAATTTTACAAAATTATTACAGCTGTGGTACTTAATTTGATCTTGCCAAGGAAGCTGGAAGATTATACACTTACCTTAACTCCACATATTTATTTTCCTAGTTGTAGAATTATAAGACTGGTGGGAATATGGGTAATCCAGTCTGGCCATTCAAGATATGCCTAAACCATTCCCGATAGAAATTTGTCTAACCACCAGTGATGGAGATTTTCCAAACTCCCCAGACAATCTATTCTCATACTGTGCTATCCTTAGAACACTTTTCTATTGTATCATCACATTCTTCTGCTCAATGTTAAAATCTAAATATAAGTAATGGCCCCCACTTGTCTAATTTATTTCTTCTGAGTAGGCAAATTTAATAGAATAGAAATTATGTCATAAATGCAAGTCTTAACTGAATGTACTGTACCACCCAAACTTTCATGTAGAAGTCAAAGGAACATCAGAGGCTGAGCAGGTCTTAAAATCAACCCATCCCATGTTCAAACTCATTTGACAGAGATTTTGTTTAGGTAATTTGTAATTACCTAATTTACTTTCTTGGGAGTAACAAGCCACTCAACACACCTAAAAGTAAGCCACTTCCACTGAGCTACTGAAATATTGAAAGAAATCCATAATTATACGTGCTCAAATTGAAAGTGTTAACTAAAGCACATATCCTAATACACTGCCTCTTTACTTCTGTGAGGTTATTGGATAGCACAAATGTCAATGATAACTAGGACATCTGATATGTGTATTACTCAATCCTTTTTATGGAAATATTTCACTGAATAATTGACTATTCAAAAACTTAAATTAGCATATTTTGAATAATTTTGAAATCTTCAAATGATAACTACTGTGTTTCTTATTGTAACACTATCTTTTTGGCATGTGTACTGACAGTTCTTTCCAGTTCTTATGACTGGAAAGAACTTGTGACACTCCTCATCTCAATTTTGGTTGTGCTTCGGTTCAAACTGGCTGATAGATTTTACTGACAAGAACAACGGCTACCTTGTTTGCAGAATCATCTCTCAAAGTATAGTCATGTGTAGATTTTAGTAGGCATTTATTTGCACACATCTTAATAAAACTAAAGGACTCTATCCAAGGATTGCAGTTAGGATAGACCCTCGGGAAGTATGGAATTAAAAGTCTTTCCCCTTATCGGAGCACTGATATTAGTAAAAGTGTTTGCTATCTTAGGAGTTGCCCAATGCCTAGCGTAGGCTATTCTGGGGTTGCTTAGCTGCTTCCAATGAAGTACTGGCAATTCATATAAACGTTTGCTGCAATGACTGTTTAAGTCTGCGGTTCTCTTGGTCCTGAAATTACTTTTGAATAGTTTAAGTTGACAAAAAGAATTTTTCTCTAAATGAAGTGTTAGTTAAAAACACAAACAAATGGGATGTTGTTTGGCTCAACATCTGACAACACGGTGCTTATGAGCTTACTATAAATATTTTCTTTTCAGAGACATGGAAAAAATCTGAGTGTAATCTTATACCAAAGCATTATTTATGTGTCTGCTTCAATTCTGCTGATGCCAATAGAATGCAAATACTTCAGAATGCTTCAGAGTGTGTCAGACTGGATGGAATCTTTAAGCGGGTTTCAAAAACTCAGCTGTGAAGGCCAGCATTTATCCACACAGCAAACAACACAGGAGAAAATGCGAAAGCTTATTTGCATTGCACTGCTCATATGCTTTGGTACCAGAAGACCCAAACCTTGGCTCTTCTGGCTCCAACAAAACCAGAATTTCACTTGGAGAATACCAGGGGAATGCTGTGCACACCCTTCTGGTTCTTGACCTAAAATCAAGATTATTGTTCTATGCATATTGGTTACTGGATAAGCAATTTGATAGGACAGATAGTCTTTTCTATCATTCAGATCCTTAGTGGATATCCTAAAAGCTATATGTTCTGAATCTTTTTTTATGAATTTGCTAATCTTTCATTTCCTAGTCTTCCTCCTGCCTCAATAGATATAAGAATGAGAATGATATATTTATATCAAAAAAATATGTACAACAACTTATACAAATGACTTGCTTGCCTTTTTGTAAATGAATTTTTATTGCTGCACATTTTTAGGACTCCCTAGTACAGCCAATGCCTACTAAGAAGTATGTTTTGCACTAAAAAGATGAATATTCTTTCTTTCTTAGAGAAAGGAGTAATATTTAACATTTGCACAGAAATGTAACCCAACTTCCATGCCATTTTATAACAAGACTTATGTTCATATTTTAAGACAATGTGAATACAACATACTGAAAATTGTTTTTCCATAAAATATATTAGTTAGCTTCTCACTCTGGGCCATCACCATACCACCTTCTGAGCTCCAGTCTCTTCAAAAGAATCTTAATTCACAGAATCACATAATGGTTGAGGTTAGAAGGGACTTTTGGAAATATCTAGTCCACCCACCCTGCTCAAGCAGGGTCACCTAGAACATGTTGCCCAGGACCTTGTCCAGATGGCTTTTGAATATCTCCAAGGAAGGAGACCCCACAACCTCTCTGGGCAACCTGTTCCAGTGCTCTGTTACCCTCATAGTAAAGAAGATTTTCCTCATGTTCAGATGGAGCTTCCTGTGATTCAGTTTGTGCCCGTTGCCTCTTGTCCTGTCATTGGGCACCACTGAGAAGAGTCTGGCTCTATCTTTTTTACAGCCTTCCTTCAGATATTTATACACATTGATAAGATCCCCCCTCAGTCTTCTCTTCTCCAGGGTGAACAGTCCCAGCTCTCTCAGCCTTTCTGCATAGGAGAGATTTTCCAGTCCTTTCATCATCTTAGTAGCCCTTCTCGGGCTCCAGTAGCTCCATGTTTCTTTTGCACTGGGGAGCCCAATACTGGTCACAATACTCCAGATGTGTCCTCACCAGTGCTGAGTAGAGGGGAAGGATCACCTCCCTTGACCTGCTGGCAATGCAACCCAGGGCACTGCTGGCCTTCTTGGCCACAAGGGCACATTGCTGGCTCATGGTCAGCTGTTGTGCACCAGCACTCCCAGGTCCTTCTCCGCGGAACTGCTTTCCAGCAGGTCAACCCCCAACCTGTACTGGTGCCGGCGGTTATTCCTCCCTAGGTGCAGGACCCTTTGTTGAACTTCATGAGGTTCCTCTTCGCCCATCTCTCCAGCCTGTCGAGGTTCCTCTGAATGGCAGCACAATCCCCTGTGTATCAATCACTCCTCCCAATTTTATATCATCAGAAAACTTGTTGAGGGTGCACTCTGTCCCTTCATCCAGGTCATTGATGAATAAGTTCAACAATACTGGACCTAGTATTGGCCCCTAGGGAACACCACTAGCTATGAGYAACTAGACTTTGTGCCACAGATCAAAACCCTCTGAGCTCAGCCATTCAGCCAGTTTTCAATACCTCTCCCTGTCTCCTCATCCAGCCCATACTTCACCAGTTTGCCTATGGGGATGTTAGGAGAGACAGTGTTGAAAGCCTTACTGAGGTCAAGGTAGACAACATCCACTGCTCTCCCTTCATCTATCAAGCCAGACCTTTCATCACAGAACGCTGTCAGGTGGTTAAACATGATTTCCCCTTTGTGAATCCATGTTGACTACTCCTGTTCACCTTCTTGTCCTTCATGTGCTTGTAAATGGTATCCAAGATTAGCTTTTCCATCACCTTCCCAATTAATTGTCAACTTTACATATAAGGGATTCTACATATCTAGTATGTGAACCATGATTCTCAAAAAGCAGCTGACCTAAATGGATATTCTTCTTTTCAGGATTTATAATTAAATTTACACTTTCATGTTTTAAAATAAAAAATATATATTGCTTTTAAGTGAATTAAGCACTTTTTTATTTCTTTCCCAAAAGGAAAATTTTAAAATGAAAACAAATTATCATTTTGCTGCTCTTCAGTGTCAAAGGGCTTATCTTATTCATGGTAGTAATCATCTTGGGATATTTTCTATTTTTTACTTGATCCTTCTCAGTAGCTTTTGAATACTTTACCTTAGGGAACACAAGTATGAGAAAGTTGTATTTTTAATAGCATGATTTCAACCTATCTCAAGAGTGCCCTGTTCATTCTGCTCCCTCACACAACTGAAATCAACTCACTTTTATAGCCTTTATATAGGCTAGTTTTACAAAATATATGAAGTCACCTGGCAGACCTAGAAAGGGAAAAATCTGTGGGTTCTATGCCACTTGAGTGGAGTTATACAGTATTTTACTTCCAGATTTAACAGAAAATATACTTCTTAGCACTAATGTCTTCTCAGTGGATCCAAGTAAACAACAATAAGGAATATTTTCAGGTTTGATTTTTGCCCTTCCTTTCCCTTCCCTTAATTCCCTTTTCCTTTCTAGTACAGTCTACTAAAATGCAAATCCAATACTGTTTATTGATATGGACTCAGACTGAGCAAAATATTTAGGCTCTTAGGAAAGGTTAAGGCAGATATCTCATGGTTCTTACTCCACTCCTACTGAGCGGTCAATAGGTATTTATTTATAAAGAACTATGCTAATTGAAAATGTTGCCACCTTAACTAGTGTTCATATTCCTAGGCATTGCTTTTATCACAGCTCTCCTGGGGATAGATTTTACTAGGCAAAAACAAGGAAGCTGTTTCGGGCATGTCTGACGCATATTAGAAAATATTCACACGTAGTCCATTACATGAGCAAAGCTATAGAGCTGGAAATCTCCAAATGGTGATAAATGAGGAGCTACTGGGACAGGTAAAAATCTCATTGCTTGATCCAGAAGACTTCATCTATCCACACTATTTTGATCCTTCCACTCCATGATTCTTATTGAGAAATTATGATTGCAAAGGCTTTGCTGGACTGAGGTCCTAATTAACCTCCTGGCAGCTGCTTTGCTGGATTAGCACAGTGATGTGTGTCTGTGCGGAGTTCYGAGTTGGGTAGCGCAGTCTGGTACTATGCCCTGGATTTCATTTATGGCAGGGATTGGTCTGGTTCATTCTATTTGAAGAGCTGAAAGAAAAGGATGCAAGGTTGTATTGTCAAATGCAAATTCACTCAGCACTTCTAAATAGCTGCCCTCATTCTTTTGAAGTCCTTAGAACAGAAACTCATTTAGTCATGGCATAGAAAAGTTTGGTCTGCTTACATGTTTCCTTACTTTGCAAAATGTCTCACTGACGCGCAGGGACATATGTAGTATGAAATCTCATTGCAGTTTGGCCTTAACACTATTCTGGGCATTGGAAGGCTCAAACATGATACCCATTAATACAATAGTTCAAAATGAGACAAATCTACCTACAAAATGCATTCTTCATATTCAGATAAATGGACTTTATTTTCAGAGAAATCTTCTAGTGAAATAAGGAATTAATAATATAAACTAGAAAGTACAATAATTCAGTCTTCCACCTGGTTGTTTGCTTTTTATCTGAATTTAAGCCTTGCGCACAATGGCTTCATCTCCTTCTGTCTCTTTACAGTTGTTAATATGATTTGGGAATGTTCTAAATAAATGCTAAAAGAAATCCCAGTACAGAGCTTAGGAGGAGGACTCACAGACTAAAGAGAGTACAGAAAATTCACTACAAAGTGTGTCTTACCACATGCAGGGTGTATGCTTGAACGCAGCTGACTGGAGGTGCAGTGTCAATTGGGGAGAACTTCAAAGCAGAAGAGGGAACATGTACAAGCTATGTTCCTGAGAGATGATAAAGATGGACCTTGGGGAGAAGTGGATCATAATGTCTCAAGGCTAGTGAGCAAAGTTACTTTTTTTCCATTTGCTCCATACCAGTAAGCCTTGTGTAATACTTAGAGGGTTAACTGTTCTGAGTTGTTCTGTTTCATACTGGACATACAGGGCACCGAGTATGCTGGGCTCCTTGCCTAACTTTCTCTTGAACACTACAGAACATTTGAAACATGTATTACCTCACTGCCTAATTATCCTATCTTACAGAAATGGGAAGATACAGGAGTCAGTGCAACGCAGAATTTTGTAATCTAAGGTAAACAGCTAAAGTCAAATTCTCTCCTTATTTATTCCTGCTTACATAAGGAGTAAATTCCCTGAAGTGAATAGGATAATCCTGGTGTAAATGTGAAGAAAAATATGCTTTTTCAGTTCTAGTAAATATTCCCTTAAGAAAATACCTTTAAAGTGTAGAGCTGATTGAACTTTGAATGCTAAAATGTTTTCATTATGGAACAAACAGCTTCTTTGAAATAGGCTTTTTTACTGTTTCTCTGTAATGTTCAAAATTACTCTGTGGGAACTAGTTCTTTAAAAAAAAACCAAAACAAAACAAACTGAAATCTCCCTCTCCCTCTCCCCCAGAACCTTAGGGGTTCAAATTAAGTCAATCAAAATCAAGACCTTTTGTGGGCTGAGAGAAAATGTTGTTTTCCTCTGCAATCTGTGACCTCAAATAGGCCCTTTTCTTTCTAATCTGATGCTTTACATGCTGTGAAGAATGAAATACACTTAATTCTTTGACTCAGCCTCCCTTTATGACTATGTAAAAGAGCACAGAGCTGGTGAAAACTGCAGGTGAAGTTTAGCAAGAAAGATTGAAGCAAAAAGTGGCCTCATGCATGTTCTCCTATTCCTAGGGCTCTTACAAGCTTATACGCAGCATGGGAGACTACCATCAGTGATAAAAATCAAGGGTTAGAAAAAAATTAAGCTCTGGAATAAGAAGGGAAGTTATTCACATTTTGTTTGCTTAGTGTGGAAGAGGATCTTGCCATGACTCTAGGACTACCTCTACACTCTCCATGGCCTTTCCACAAGAGCACTCACACCATTTCCCCCTAAACATGACTTATAGGAAGCTGCAGCTCCTTTCTATGCTGTTTGGCAAAGCAAATTGTTGTGTGGGAGACTCTGCCAGTGGGAGAGTGGTACACTGTCAGTAGGAGAGTGGTACAGGTTTCCAGCATGCTCACGTGCTAAACTTTGTGCCTCTTCAGGGTTCTGTCAACACCATTCAAGATTTTCTTTGAGAAGCAGTATTTTGTGGCATGTGGCATCCTTATTTCAGGAATAATAAAGGCAAATCACAAGCTGGCTTTTTAAGCTATATAGTATGTCACCTTTTTCTAAAAATGTATGACATGTTTTCACTCCACTCCACATGTCTCAAAGTACTGCAATCACCTCTGATTTATTTATTTATTTATTTCTCAATATATGTAGTCCTTGTTCTCTCAATAAAAATGCTGTAACATAAATAATTGCACTTGAATTAGTAGCATGCATCAAATGGCAAGTCAAATACATATTAAAGGAAGATTTGTTATAATCATTATTGAACAAATGGACTGAGAGATGACTATGCTCATTGGCTGTATATTTCTGTTCTATACATTCATATCTTGCGTTATGCTTATATTTGTTTTGACCTAGGATGGATCTAGAATTTCTTTAACTGAAAGTTGTTCTAAGGTTATAGTACACAGTATTTGGCAAAAAGTAGAAAAAATGAAAGTCAGTCAGAGAAGGGACAGAAACTGGTGGGTGTTCGTAATTGCATACCTACATAATACCTATGCTGCTCTTTTATGATCATATCTAAGTTGTCCGGAAGATCTATAATACAATAAGAAGTATCAGTCTTCTCACTGCCAACACCCCTGACTCCACTCTTATGTAATCCTCTTTCTGCAGTGAAATGTATTGCATTTATGATGTGTCAAGAATATAGTTATATTTGACAGGAGTTCATGAAGAGCTGACAAATAACTTGTAAATATTTACCTTTTAGAAAACCAAACCTTTTTAGCAATATTTTTGAGTACAAGCAATGCATAATGTCTAAATGGTAAGCAAAAAAGTAACCAAACAGAAGTATTTCTCTTTATGAAACCCATAGCTAGCAACACCTAAAGAACAAGCAGGTTTCAACCTCTGGAGACTGTTGCATGTTCAGATTGCCAAGTCACAGTGGCAGTTTTCATTAAAAATTCATTTCAGTTAATTTTATGTATTGACAAATTTTGCATCTGTTCTGCTTTGTGTGTTGAGATTTCCTCTATAGCAAAAACAAAAACAAAAACAAAAACAAAAAAACCCCAGGCATCTCCAACAAGATATTCTCCCCTCAATCATGGACACCTTAAGATGCTCATTAATGGAGTCTATATTCCCCCACTAACTATCAGGAAAACCTATATGACATTTGAACTAGATGCTTGACTTTTGGCTCCCTGAAGATGAATCTCACCCAAAGTTTCCTGAACAAATAAGAACGATTATATTACACAAGAAGATTAAAAGAGTTTCTTAAGTAATTTAAGGTATAAATTCTTGATCAGCAGCAATGGAAGCTTTCCTAACAGTGTCTTGACAATATCCTCAACTCACACAATTATTTTCATAAACACTAGAGGAATCTCCATGTTAATTCTGTCCTCAGTTTCTTAGAGATGACTTCCAGTTATGGATTTGGTGAGGTGGACACTTAATTTAGACTTGATGGAGACTGCCAAATCCAGACTACAAAATCTCTTTATAAGAGCCATTAACTAACAATTGAAACAAAATCACTTCTGGTCATTACCAACTCTCAGTTGGATTTAGGCCAGTGACAACAAAAGAATTTGTTCCAGTTCCCCAGATCACACTGATTACAGTTTACATGTTTTATTTCAGAAATAAATAATATCATAGGTTTCCTGATGCGCAGARAAACTCATGGGGTCATCTAAGGTAGAAGATGTCGTAAGTTACCCAGAAGCTGGTACCAGGATGACTCCTGTCCCATACTGACAGCAAATGTCAGTATTTCTTAAGGGTTATGTATATTAGAAAGGAGAAAGTGCCTTGATACCTTGAACAGGATTCTGGGTACTTGTGAGCACTCCAAGTGATCTAAATTTGTGAGCAAGAGATTTTGTTGTTTTCATCACCTTATTTTAAAAATGTGTTGAAGAAGGTGTTTGATACTGAACCAAAGGAGCAACAATTTAAATTTAGGTATAAGCTCAATTTTGAGCAGTGCTGAGTAGCCTGAACTCATACATGGTTTTAATTGGGGTTGGAGGAATGAGTTACAGTCATTTCTAAGCAACTTTCATTGAAGAACACTCAGTGTGGGTATGATCCTGGGAAATGGAGGATGTAATTAGGTCATGACACAAAGGCAACCTGCTAATTTCAGATGGGGGTGAAAAAGACTATGTAAACAATTAAAAAATTTAGGTTATTAAAAATAGGATAAAGGCTGAATATAAATATTTCAAAGCATATGATGTTATTGCCAAACAACTTTCAAATGTGCATGTAAGAAAACAGGTTTTCACCCAGATAATTCAGCCCTTATGTCATTTACTTAAGTACGTAGACCTGTTGAAGTCTTTGAGACTACTCCTCTGAGTAAATATGTATAAATCAAAATACATTAAAATTCAGCATAACAGTTGTAGAATCTTTCCCTATATCATATTGTCTTGAGTGACATGTTGGATAAACATGTTTTGCCTGTACCAGCTGAGCATCTGGCCCAATGTCAGCTTATCAAAGGAAGAGAAATTTATATTCACTTCAAGGATCAGCTCAAAAGGTACCTAGAAACTGCTGTTACTTACTAAGAGTAGGGGGGCTAGATCATAAAATCTGCTGTGCTACCCACAAAAAACAATTATAAAATGAATGTAGTTCCAGCTACCACTCAACATTAAGGTCACATCAGAAATATTGTGCACTTTTCCAAAATACTGTTTAATTAGGAGTGTATTTGTACCCACTGTCGACAAAGACATGACTGCAACCTTCCCCTATGCCAAGAGAATCAATTATGCATGTCAAATGAAATGGACACAATTTTAAGATATATTTGATTTATACAAAGCTAATTGTTTATTGGGATTTCTAACATGTATACTGTATCTGGGTTCATTATATGTAAAGTCAGAAGACACTTTTTGTCTGAAGAATCCCCAGCAGAGGGAAAGATAAGAGTTATAGGCTTTCTTTGAGCCACTTCAGCTTCTTGCCAATGCAGTTGTTCTTAATAGCGTATTTTCTTGTGTTTTGTATAGCTGAGTTAGGAAACCCCCTGAATGATGAGATTTCCAGCATTTCTGGAGCCACTAATCACAAACACAATTATTACTACTGAAGGTACAAATCGGATTCATATCACCTAGCTGACTCTGCTGGTCATCCGAGCTTCCCTTTATAGTCAGTGGAGATAAATAAGCTCTTTTGGACTGTGATTCACCTGACCTAAGGCATCTACTTTAGGAACAAATGGTTCCACCCTAGAAGTGTTTGTTTTCTCCACTAGCTATAATGAAAATGACTTTGGACAACTAACACAGATGTAGATACTTTCTGTGTAATCTATAATGTCATATACGTACGTGTGTGTGTGTGTGTGTGTGTGTGTATGCGCAGATTAAATTCAGATGACAGACTTTGTAACAGAATGGACAGCAGTTAAGTAGTTGGCAGATCAGAGACCATTCCGTTTCACATACCCTTTTACTGAACTTTTGTGCTGGGCTTGACTAAAGCACAGCTTCCCAAAAGCCATCCAACTTTGATTTCAAAATATGAGATACAKGGAATCCATATAAGGTTTGGGTTTTTTTGATTAATACTATGCTATCTAAAAAAACCCTTACATCTAACTTCTATTTGGAATTTGCCTGATTTTACTTTGATTTGGTGTTTCTCTCCTTAATGGATTAAAGAGCTGATTAGTAAAAGGTAATTTCTCCTTTTAAAAATGTTTACATGCTGTAATCAAGTCACTTCTCAATCTTCTAAGCTAAATATCTTGAGCTCTTTAAGTGTCTCACAGACATTTTCTCCAGCCTTCACACCATTTTTGCAGCTCTTTTTGACCTCACAATGTCCCTTTGTGGACGGAAACCAGAAGAACCTAGAATCAAATGGTCTGGTGAACTGAGGGGATCAGATCTATTACAAATTCAGTAGGAATTCAGTACTGATATTCACAAAGTATTTGCCATCCATATAACAAAACATCTTAAAATATTCCGCCCAAAAGAATTACTTTAAATATATAATTTACGATACTGATGTAGTATCAACCAGAATGGGTGAAGTGAGTCTCAATTTACCATATTTTGAGGCTGTTTAAACATCACATGCTTGAAATTTTATCTTGAGCTATTGTTTGTCAATATATGTGAAAGAATGCAAAAAAAGCTAACCAGCAAAACTAAAAATGAGCATAAATACAAAGAGAGTAATACAAGTGCAATGTTCTGTATACTCTGTAATAAATGCCATCAAGGGCACTCAGCTGTGACAACCTAGCTTGAAGTCTATGTTCTAATCTTAGTACATAGACAGGGTAAATAGAATAATGCTTTTAATAACCATAAAATGAAATCATTTTCTAAGTCCATTCCTGGTGAAACACCACTGACTTGTTCTCTTTATCAGAAACAAAATTGGCTGCATGAGTTCAAATGACAGATTAAAGATTTACACATTTATATTAGTTCTGACAACTCAGCCAAATATCTCCCTACATTTGCAGATATCTCACTTCCATGAGATACACTCAGTTCTGCTTACAAGCTGTGGCTAGGATACTGCTTCTTTTGTCTGGGAGTAGGATTAACTCTCCTGATTTTTAAGGACAACTCTCTAGGCAGTTTTAAAGCAAAGGGTAGATACGAGAAAGGTTTTCTAAACAGTCCTGTTATGTCTTAATAGGATCAGAATGATTACCCCTCCAATCGCATTGAAAATGCACCCTTAGAGAGATTTTTCTTCATGCTATTTATACATAGGTAAGCCCTCAGCTGAAGTTTCAAATCAACCACAAGAGCTTTAAAGTAGTAGAAGCCTGCACAGAGTGAAGAGGATGTTATGGCTCATGCAGTCTGCAACAAAGGAATAGGCTTTTATATAGGCTCTCTGCAACGGTGTAGGCTTTACATCATCTCCCCCACCCCAGTTTTTGTTTATAAGAAGTGAAAAGAAATGATGTCCAGAGAGCGGTGATCTCTGTCTCTTCTAGGGTAGTAGACAGTTCTCACAGATCAAACAGCCTGGGCTGCTCTGACAAGTACACCACAGAGCTGGGCAGGGAATCAAGGAGCAACAGCCATCCAACCTCTGCTTTTCTCCTTCAGCCAAGCAAGAACATTCTCCCTGAAGCATGCCACAAAGTGAAATTTAACCAAGTCAAGCTACTACCTCAGGAAAGATCGCAAAAACCTCAGTTCCAACAGACAACTGTAAAAAGGAAAAGAAGTAAGGTATTTTTAAGTTGTCTGCTCCTTTGAAGTGGTGGGCAGTCTACCATCCTCCCACCAGCTGTGCTTACTACAGGCTTGTCACACATCAATGAGAAACCCTGCTGGGGAAAATGCAGAGACAACTCTCACACACATGTGTGAGAATACAAAAATATACAAGTTCACACACATACACATACCAATACTTTGTACACACACATGCACACACGCACACACACACACAAACACAGACACACACACAAACATATACATATATGTTAGGTGAAAGGAAATGTCTTTCCAGGCCACTCAACAGAGCCACTGTCACACACAAAAGGATCTTCAGCAGTTATTCTCAAAGTCATCAGTGCAGAGTTCAACATGCATAGCTAACAAAATAGGTCATGAAGCTATCAGAATCACTTTACAAGCAAACAACACAATATTTGTCACACAAAGCAGGAGGAAAAAAAAAGATTTGTAAAGTTGCAGTAATGTTCTCTGTACGTGTCCAGAGAAATCACCTTTTGCATTTTGAATATAATACATGAACTGAATTCTATAGCCAAGGGATTCCACTGATAACATTTGTATTTGGGAACAAGAATGGAAAGTTCTCCAGCTGCTCAGTCTGGACATCCACTCTTTAACTTCTGTGCACAATATTCCTGCCTCCGTTCTGATGCCCTTGCATAAGTCAGACAACTTAAGGAATTTCTCACAACAGAAGGCCTGTTCCACCAGTCCTGATAAATTCTTGGTGTGCTTCATAAAACATTATTGGATAATGACTACAGGGAACAGTCAGTCTAAAAAGTAGATTTTGTGTTATGGTCTGTTACTTAGTCTTTCAGCCTTGAGCAAATCACTTAGATTAGAGTTAAAATTAAAATTTAGAAAGGCTAAGACTTGGGCAAGCAGCTGTGAAGGTTGAATGGATCCCTGAATCTTGAATAGGGAGACCATAATACGGGAATTTCTTATTGTTATCTTTCAGAAATATAAGTAGGGAAAATGAGCTCCTGAGAAGCCTAGCTCATTGAGTTAATTAACATATATCAAAGAGCTAAACTGTGGATATGACAGTATATAGCAGCTATAAAATTATCCAGAAAACAATAACAGGCTTCCTTGGCCATGTTATTGACTAGAAACAGAAAATATTATATTTTTGTTAAGCTATAATGTTTAGATTGCTTGAGAAAATAGCTTAAAAATATCTAAGTATGACTTTCAGATGTAATAACTATATACAAACAATCAGATAATACTAATATATGTTTGTCCTACATATGAAAGAATAATTTGAGTAGCCTAATACACCTCAAATAGGTGCCCCATTGTATTAAATAAATATGATATTGGGAAAAATAAATAAGTACAACTTTTAAAATAGGGTATAAGAGGCATAGCCAGTTAGTTCAAAACTTTTCAGTTCAGGTAAAATTGAATGTTGCTGTCATAGAGGAGCAAGTGGAAGACTGGGATGGAACTCCTCCAGTTCCTCCATTCCTTCCATTCCATGGCATGAATTGGGAAAGGGTTTTTGGAACAGAACTGTGGAGGGTCAGGGAGAATATTTTAAATAAGAACCTAACTATCAGGCTGAAGCTGCTCTTGTTCGGCTGCTTTGTCTTCTACTTGATAAGACACAAATGCTTTGACTTTTATAAGCAAAGAATGTTAATTTCTGCCTTGGCTTTTCCTGTGTGAAGAGAAATGAGCTTTAATCTGACAGCCAACATTTCTCTGTGTGGGATTTGTAACAGGCAGTGCACTGAACAGAAAACACTAGAGCTCCCCAATAGTTAATGATAAAGAGATCAGCCTGCTCCGTACTCACCACACATATTTCTGTGGGAAGTTAGGAAACTATGGCATTAGCTGCAGGAAAATACAGGAGCTTCTGATTTTATTTTGGGATCCTAACCCTGAAGCCATGCAAAAACTGTTTTTTGAATCAGTATGTTTATGTATCATTTTGTCCCTCTTCTTGATATTAGCCTGAGACAGGAAGTTATCTGAACAAGGGATTTAGACATCCAAACCCCTGTTTACACTTACAGGCAGGGCACATTCTTTGAATGTGGATGACTGATTCTTAGTTATCTTTTAAAGTCCTATTGTGATATAAAAGACATTCTGTAGACAAGCAAGAAAATATCAGAAAAGCCTCTAGGTGTGCTGTGGAAGAATCAGACATAATAACCAGTAGTCCTACTGCAAAACATTTCCAAGAATATCTCTACTGAGACTTAAAAAACTCCTGGTTCTAGTGCCAGAAATCTTAGGGTCAAGCCAAGATACTAAAGCACTAATGTAGATAAAACTATATATCTTCTGATTGTGGTTTGCTGCAGATCCTGCCAGACAAGATTATCAACGTTAGCTATCTACAGCTGGGATCCCATTCCTAATCAGATCATAACATGTCATTTAGAGGAATCTGCATATGGCATTTTGTTAACAGCTGATTATGTGGTATATTTTAAAAGAAAAAAAAGAATTTTGTTAAAAGTTTCTTACATTTTGAATTTAGAAAGGTGGTCAAACAACACCTTTCCTGCTCCTTCAGTGTTATTCAGATTCAAAGTAAAAGCCTAATCTTTGGGTATAAGAACATGCAAAAGCAGTTTTGAAATATGATGTTTCCTCTGTTGATAAATAGTAATGATCCAGTACTGAAAGTCTTTCAGGTAATTTTCATTAAGTAGAGTAATTGCTAGAACCAAATAATCATTACGAAATCCTATTTATTTACCAAGAATATATTTAGCCCTTTTTCCTCAGGTGAAGCAAGAATCAAATATCCATTTTTTTAATTAGTACCCCATGTTGGTTTGGAACCAGACTTTTCCATTCCAAAGCATCTTGTTGTTTTGCTTTCTGTCAGTTTTTCTTAATCTTTTACTGGCCTYATAACCTCTTCTTCAGATGTCTATATCTTCACATATCTTTTACTAGAACAATACACAGGCATGACTTTGTGTCTGGTCTTCAGTAGAAGCCCTTCAGGCAGATTGCTCCATTTCTAATTGGCCTCTTCTATACCCTGTGTTAGGTTCATATCTCCTCTACTGCTCAGAGTTTAACATTTCTTACCTTTATCCTGAAAAAAATCTGGCTATACTATGGACCAAAAATAGTAACACATAATATGACACATAACATGACACATAGTATTCCAAAWGTTGAATGTGAATAGACACCACGGAGTGAAATACTAGTCTCTTATCGCTGAGTTCTTCTAATTGAGTTTGGCCTGACCTCCTAAAAAATCTCATAGAAAGACTAGGAGACTAGTCCTAGCTCTGTAGGATTCCAGATTCCATCACATTAACATAAGGAATAAGTATAACAATCAAACAATACATTTAAACTGTTTAATTCAGGACTCCAGGTCAGCAGTCCTCATAAGTAATCAATGCCTTGAACAGTATGCTGCAGGGAATTCGAAACCTTTGTAAACTCTGGAAATCAGGCAAAATATCGTTCCTTGACGGGAAAATTTAACAGTTAGGCAAACAATGTACTTCTGCAAAAATTGAAATTCTGTAGACATTGATCCAACATGTGAACCTTTTTATATTCAGCTTAGAGATAACAAAGGTATGAAAATCTGTGGGCAATCAATAATCAGGAGAAAGTAGTCAGACTTTCTGACCATAAAAAGATGGCAAAAACACTGGCAAATATAGTTACATTCCTTACTGAAATCTTCTCACAGGAAATGAGAGCTTCAGGAATGGATCTGAAAGAGGTCTCTGGTAAATTTACAGATATTAACGTGGGAAGCAAGAACAAGAAGTAGCAAAGAAGAAAGCATGAGGTGGGTTTGCAAAATATAATGCACAGGCAATGAAGGCTGACAGCAGGGGCTGACTGAAGATAATAGTTAACATCTTGAAAGTGAATGAGGGATGATTGCATCAACTTAGGGACTGAAAGAGACCTGAATGCCATACAGGCCACTGAACTGAAAAAGTGATTATCTTCACAGCACAGATCAGGAAGCGTAGCAGTCATACAATATTCTCAAGAGCCCTTTCAAACAGAAGACACTAAAGATGCTCAGGAGTAACACTACTAAATCCTGCAAATTTTTACAACTATGTTTAAGTATTGAGAATTCTTTCAAAGTCCTCTCCCAATATCAGACATTCTACTTCACTTCTGGGTTTTTTTGTTTTGTTTTGTTTTTTTTTACTTCTGATCTAATCTTATTTACACATAGACATTCACTTAGCAAAGTTCTGACTTGCTTTCTAGACCTTCTTAGTTCTCTTATTCACTATTTAGTTTAATTTCTTCATCTGGTACTCCCCCCCATTTTATTTTTCCCACAAAATGTTGAATTCTGATAAATTATTTACTTATGCCTCCCATTACATCTTGAGTGTTTGAATGTTAAAATGTTGGGCAAAAATGAAATTTAATAAATGTGGAGTGTTTGAAGAAGCACAATGTACACATATACTCCATGATCAGAAATCAGGCAAGASATGAAACCCACTGGATTCCATCTGTTTAAGGATGAAGATGGCATTTTATGCAAGCATTTCTCCTAGAAATCCAAGAGAACATTAGAGGCGGAATGAAAGAACTATGCATTTGCCAAATACTAAATCATTTTTTTTTATGGTAACATGACTCAAATATCATGATAAAACTTTCTCAGTAAGTTATCTAAAAACAAAGAATTAGGTACCTAGAATGGGCCTTTCAAAATGCTCAGCATTGCCTGAATCTTCTGTTTTGTAAAGTCAATACATCTTACAGCTGATTTCAGTAGTAAGACAGAATTAAAATAACAGTAAGTTTTTCTAAGAATGTCTTCCAAATCTTGAAGTTCTAGTTTTGGCACGTTGAATAAATACAATATATCAACCCTAAGACATATGAGATGGGAAAAAAGAAACATTGAAATGAGTATTTTAGTGGTTTTGTTTTGCTTCACATGTACTCATGAAAGAATAAAGATATGAAATCTCAAAACAGACAATATGTGGGTGTTTAAAGTCTAGAGTTAGGAACGTAGAACTATCATCCTTGGTAATATCAACTGTTTACCTAAATAGCCTATGCTGATAGCATCAGCATGAATTGCCTCACGAACATACAAGAAATGCCTCAGAGAAGAATTAAAAAAAAAAAATTAATATCTGCATTTTTTATATCTTTTCTACTTTAATGAAGTAGAAGTTTACATGAATGATATGTGTGTGTGTGGATATATGCACAAAAGTTGTAAAAATGTCCAGAATTCTGCTTGTTCTGCCAATTATTGGAAAGGGAAACATACTCTCCAGTATTAGCTGGAGAACTTACTAAACTGAATATACCTAGTAAAGCTAAGTTAATAACAATTTTAAAGTTAACACTTCTGATATTAAAAAAAAAAAATCCTGAATTGAACACATTGTGTCTGAGTAATGCAAATAGTATCATTAGCCCACATAGCCAACTCCTATTGGCTGGAGATACTCATAAGGTCTGAGTAGCTGAATGACTAAAATGGTAATATATTTATGCTTCTCGATGAGTACAGAAAGTGTTATCAGGCAGAAAGAAACTTCAAGATTAGGACTTGCTAAAGTAAAACAGCATAAATTGTTCTTATTTGCAGACTACAAAAGATTCTTATAAATGCCAAAGTTCCGAGCAATATTATATATAGATAACATTTGGAGAGACTGAGAGTTTGCATGTAGCATCAAAGATAAACAGAAGCAATTAGAAGTACTTGCACAGTTGAAGGGCTATGATCTCATTGGGATTACAGAGATATGATGTGATAGCTCACACGACTGGAGTGCTGGAGTGGATGGACACAGGCTTTTTAGGAAAGACAGGCCAGAAAGATGATGGTGAGGGTTCCAGTCAATATGAAGGAGCATCTCAAATGCATGGAGCTTTGCTTTGGAAGAGGTGATGAGGCAGTTGAGAGCTTATGGGTACAGATCAGAGGACAGACCGATATGGATGACATTGTGGTGCGTGTCTTCTAAGACTGCCTCATCAAAAAGAATTAGATGAAGCCTTATTTAGACAACTGGAAGAAGCCTCATGGTACTTATGGGGGGACTTTAACCACCTCAATATTTATTTGAAGGGCAATATGACTGGGAGCAAACAGTTCAGATTTTTGGAGTGTGTTGATGGCAATATCTTGATGCAAGTGGCTGATGACCTGACTAGGGGTGATCCTTTGTTTGAGTTGTTCCTCACAAACAGATGATTGATGAACTGAGTAGGAGAAATACTCTGCTGGACCTATTTCTCACAAAAAAAGGAAGAACTTTTGAGGGATGTATAGGTCAATGGCAGCCTTGGCTGCAGCAACCATGAGACAATGGAGTTAAAAATCCTGACACAAGTGATTAAGACAAGTAGAATTACCATGGACTTCAGGAGAGTATATTTTGGTTTGTTCAGAGATCTGCATGGCACAATCCCATAAAAGACTGTCCTGAAGGGCAAAGGTGTCCAGGAAAATTGGTTGATTTTCAAGGACAGCCTCCTCAAAACATAAGAATGGTTCCCTCCTGGGGTGCAGACAGTTGGGCAAGCATGGAAGAAAGCAAGCATGGATGAACAGGAAACTCCTGAGAGAACTAGGTTTATTCAGTCTTAAGAAGAGAAGGCTTAAGGGAGACCTAATTGCTATCTACAACTACCTAATGTAGGAGTTGTAGATAGCAATTAGAAGGGTGTAGAGAAGACAGAGCCAGATTCTTCTCAGAGCTGCATTGTGATGGGATAAGAGAAATGGGCCATAATGGAAAACAGCAAGCTCCAATTAAATAGAAGGGCAAAAAAATCACTGTGAGGGTGAGCCCAGGGAGAGTGCAGAATCTCCATACTTGGAGACAGTCAAAACTTGACTGGGCCAGGCCTGGGCAACAAGTTGTCCCTACTTTCAGCAGGTGGTTGGACCAGATGACCTCCAGAGGTCCTGTCCAACCTAAATTATGCTATTATTCTGTGATTCTGTAKTGAAAAAATCCCCAGGAAGGTTACTGACGTTGTAGGACTTGTTTTTTTTCAGAAAATGCTGGACAACGCATCTACTACTGGAAACCACAGGGACTCAGAACCCCAAACCAACAAGACAGTATATGATATCTTCAGACTGAAAGCATCCTAGATGATAGCAGTCAGTCAGGGAGAGAAAGATCTGATCAGAAGTGGATAAAAACACACTAGTTGTCTACACGCTTTAGTCAAAGCAGAGAAATAAGCACTTTCAAAGAATGCTCCATAGGCATACCATCTGAAATAGGTCATTGCCCAGTGGTGCTTATTTATTTCCTCCTCAGATTATAAGGCAAGTGATTAGCTCAGATATCTAGAGCACAGTTGTCTAAGGTTAGGTGGAATGGATCTGAGTCACATTGCATGAAAGCAGATTAAAAAGCTAAGGAATTAAATATGGGAACATGAATTTTTGACTTTATTTACTGTTGCATGTTCTTTCCCACAAGCAGTGCTGTGGGGTAGGGCATGTAAACAAGCCTGTAAGCAAAAATCAGAACACATGCTTAGCATTTATTGCCAGAGTTCAGCCTTAACAAGAATCCGCACATGTTTACAGTCGAGCTGATTAACAAAAATAATAAACTAACAGGAAATTAAAAATTGAAGTGGATTTTTAAAAATATTTTTCTCTAAAGTCACTTAAGGTACACATATGGACATCTTTTGATTTTTTTTAGACTTTCAACCTCCTCTAGCACCTAAATATTAATGCAATCCAATGATTATTTAATTTAGGTGATGATGGTGACATACTAGCTACCAACAGGGCTCTCAGAACACCCCAGTATTGTGTGTAGAGGAAAGGCCACATAGAGAACAGAAGTTATCCATAATCACATTACAGATAGCCACATTACCTACATTTTATTACAATTATTTAAAACCAAAAATGGCTGTGCAACTGAATTTCTTTACTTGTCTTTGAATAATACAGAGGAAGAATATTGTAACCTGGTTTTCAGATGCATGGAGACTTGAAATCATGCAACATCTGGGGTAGAGTTTAAAATATCTTAACAAAGATTTGTTAGATCATTGGCTTTTGAAACTTTGTAGTGGTATGCCTAGAAATAGACTTCTTTAGTATACTCCAGATATGAAAAACTCTTCATCATTGTGGTTTCACTGAATCATGACATACGCTTTGCACCTTCACAGAGGATAAGGTTAATTTCATAAAATTTGATAAGCTGCATATTTCTTTTTGTTTGTACACCAGATAAAAACAAATATGCATCTTCCAGATGGATATTCCAGCTATTGGATCTGCAGAAATTCACTCTTCTGGGAGATACTGTCTGAAGAGAAGCTGAAAAGAAAGTGATTTCTCTTACAACTATTAAGTGTTGWGCCAATATGCCTAACAAAGATAAGTCAAACAAGACCAGCACAAACATAGAAATGAAACCAGAATATATTTGCATTCCCAGTATTTTCATCTCTGTCTTTGTAAAAATAGATGAAATGCAAACACAGATCACTAGCTATATTAAATATCTATGAAAACTCATAAGAGTAGCTAATGTTAAGATTAGAAAAGACACCTACCTACTCACTATTTTACTTTTCTCTCTGTTCTACCAGCACAGTTAACTTTTGGTGAGTGATTATTATTCTCTGCTGCTATGCAGGAAAATTATATCCCAGAAAGGGCTGAGTCTCAGATCCCCTATGGCATTAAGTACCTAATTCATGCTGGGCTCTGCCAGTTAGATCTAACTGCTACTGAGGATTCAAGCCTGAGAAACCGAAAGATTTCCTTGTACGATATATAGAGTTTCCCAGAACTGCTGTAATATTAAAAAGAAAAGCTAGATGCAAACCATCAAGGTGAATTAAATTTATCTTTAACATACAGAAATTAGAAGCAGAAATAAAGGAAACACAAATGGGGAATGTATGCTAACTAGTAAGCTCAGTAGCTGTAAACTGCATCATATCAAGCCTGCTGATTAAAGAGATTAGATGAGCCATTTCCCTACAATTTTAGCATCATTCATACTGATCTATTCCTCAGCAGAGGCCCTCTTTGTCAGGGGGCCAAATTTCTTTTTTTGGAATGCCATTTATGTCTATTGGGATTCCTGTTGAGTCTGTTGTATTCCATATTTACTTGGCAAGCTGAAGTAAAGCACAGCTCAGCTCTCCTTGGCGGTGATAAAGAAGCTGCAACAAATAGGTGATAATTGCTACAAGTTTATTTTACTTTCCTAAGCGCATCTTGCAGTCAAGAGTGTGTTTTTCTTGTCTATTCTGCTTATATTGAATAGTGGCTAAAGGAATGTTGTAGAGAGATTGACACAGTCCCTGATGCAAGGAAAGTAAGGGGGCTCCCTGTATAACCAAGCATTAATGCCTGTCAGCATCTTTCCCTGGCTGCACAAGCCACAGCCTGGGGCTCTCCTGCCCATGGAGCCTCCTGCTTCGATTTTGCTGGTACAGCGAATAGTTATATAGTTGTCTAGGGAGGAAATGAATGACTTACTGGTCATCATTCACAGATTATCACTTGCCAATATTTATCATCATTTGCAATCAGCATGCAAAGAAGATCATAACTGTATCCCTGAATTGATTCCACCACTGTAGGCCAGATTTGTAAAATGTCTATTTTACCAGAAACACATGAAAATCTAGCTTTCCTTTCAAAAGGACAGGGAAACCTAACACCAAAAGAGTGCTACAGGTCAGACCCTGCTTTGTGTGTCCTTCTGCTAGGGAAAGGAAAAAACAGCAGTATGCCTCAGCAAAGAAAAATGATATTGGTTCATGTGATATATTACGAAAATGCTGACTACCCTCTCTGAAAAGGAACATGCTGACTGGGAGGTAGTTTACATTTCCATGGACAGCTTCCATGCGCTAAAACTTTTCGTGGAGAATTTTATGCACAATTTTCTTATTGGAGTTACATTTATATCAACAAGGAAAGGTTCCCAGACATTTAAAGAGGAATGCAAAAATGCCCTTCTACACATAAAGTCTGACCATATTGCAAGAGAAATGATATAGCAGTGTGTCCAGGTAAAGCTTTCAACTCAGCACCTGTAAATTATCCACACAAAGACTTAAAACGTTTGAATGAATGAACTTTCTCATCCATTGTATTCCTCGTTTCTCCAGTGTCACTTTCATTAGAACCACGTGAACCAATTTTTTCTCAGTCCCTTGTTTCCACACACTCTGGATTGCTTTGTTTTACCAAATACTGATTTCCAAGCTGAAGGCTGTAAATCTGAGCAGATCTTTATTAAGAAAAATGATTAAGAACACTATATAGAGAAATATGGCAATTGTAACTAACATTCACGACGGCTGTTTTCCTGGTACTTCCTTCAGAGGTCTCCCTGATGCACTTGAGCCTTTCCTTCCACATACTCACAGGTTGCTACTTACCAAAAGCATGATCAGTATGGAAGGCTCACTGTGAGAGAGATGAGATTCTTACTTAACTAAACGTCTTTTCTTCTGATATCTCTTAAAATTTTCCGTATCTATATGTTCTATTTTACCATATCCAAGTCAGCTGTTATCGCATGAGAATTCTTAAAAAAAACAAAGGATGGAGGATCTGGGGGGCTAAAACACCTCTCAGTAACAGAAATAAATCCATAAAAAAACAGCAAAAGAATTCAGTGGGCTATTTCTTTGATGTTTATTTCTGCTGGAGAAGTACCAATGAGCATCTTTTTTCTGGTGGCCCCTTGGCATCCAATAAGCCCCAAAGAACCCCTCTCTGTAAGTTAAATGCTAGACTAATGCTCAAGCAACTTTGGAAGAAAAAAAAAACCCTTCTCTGTATATGCCTACTTCATTACATAACAATTGTGAGTTTAGTGAATTAATGCAACAAATAAGAATAGCTCATCAACCTGAGGAAGTTCCACTGTTACTTTTCCTTAAAATGAATCTTCACATTCAAAATAACAAAGGGAGATTGTTTAAAGTCATTTACTCTCACTTGGTGAGTTTCCCACTCCAGCATACATTGAAGCCAGTGATCACGTTTTAAAGCTACCCTTCAATAAATTGCTCCTTTTTTGTCCTCCCCAGCAGTGTTTGCCCACCCCCATTCTTGTTTTAAGCCATCATTTCACAGACTTACTAAAATGAAAAAGCCTCCTGCTCTGCCCACCTGCTTCTACCAGGAGCTGCTGAACACCTCCCACATTCCCTATTTCATGCTATAATTAGAACAAATATTTGAAATACAAATATTCTTTCCTTCTTCTGCTGCAGTCTCTTGTTGCTCTCATGTCATCTTCTGTCATTCTCTTGCACTGCCTAGAAAGACTTTGGGCACATATTGAAGATCCAGTTTTCTGCATTTTTACTTAGGGTCTTGGTTAAGTACCTCAGCAGAAGAAATATTGGCCTAAAGATGCTTTTGTTCTCCATGCTTGTGGGTCTGTGCAGGGCCTGTGTAGTACCTAGAGGCCCCAGCATCTCCTCTAGCTCATTTTCTACTTTGCCTGCTCCCCCTGTACTCCCACCTTTGTGAGCCCTAGCAAGCAGATACTGTTACACTCTGATTGTTCCCCTTTGAAGCAGGCAATGTACTGTAGTGCATTTCAGTATGACTAAAATATCCCTTGGTTACTGCTCCGTCCCATTAAAAAATCCCTGTGCTGGAGATGGACCGTAGCTAGCATAAAGCTTTTTTATTGCTGTTAGATCAGTCAGCATAGCTCTGGATACGGCAGGTACCCTCTGTGGGTATCTTTAAAGCCCTTTGCTGCTGCCAGACCCACAGAGTATTAATTGAGGGTCAGACCCACAGCCTCAGAATGTGCTCATAGGCACATTTACTGTTCTGCCTGCCTTGCACAATTGAACCAAGTGCTTCAGCACAGGGCAAGACTGAAGGCCAAGCTTTGGTATCAGCAGCCTTCCTGAAGACAAACTGAGGAAGGCTAAAATTTAGCAATAGAGCTGCCAGTAATGAGCAGAGGGACAAGGTTTTTTTGTTTGTTTGTTTGTTTGTTTTTTAATCAATCATCTGTTTGCTTTGAAAACAAATAACAGACTAACAGCAGCATATCATGCATCTACTAAGATGCTTGCTGGGTCTTTCCACCTACATCATGATGACTTTTCTACAGACTTGCTGAAGTCTCACAGATCAGCCAGCCTGCAAGGTAGCAAGAAGATATTCATGGGTGCTTGGAACTTTTATTGTCAAGTGTAGTTTAGGCAACAGAGGCTGCTTTTCTTTCCCATCGTGCCTGTCACTTCTCCAAACCTTTGTTTAATGCATCTGAGACTCTGACACCCTGCAGCTGTCAAAAGGAACCAGGCTATGAAGGAGAAAAATGCTGAGGAAGGAGGAAGGAACTGCATTGGTCTGATTGAAAAGACACCATAGAGCTCCAAATTTGAGATCACACTACTGTATCTAGTTTAGAGCATCTTTCATGGGGGCAGCTCTGAGCACACTCTCCCCTGTTCAGAAGGAAAGGGTGGGCAGGTGTTCTTCTGCCTTTCCTGTAGTGATTGGAACATCAGGGAGTGGTCCCTGAGCCATGAAGGACACAAATGAAAATTATTGCTGTTCCCATCACTGAGGGCTGTGGACACTTCCCCTTTCTATGCTTCCAACCATATGAAAAAAATCATTGTTTGACCTGGAAAAAAGAAGTCAAGGAAGGAGTCTTCCTGAATCCTTTGAAAAAATAGCAGTTCTTGTGAGGTATGACTGTTTAGGAACTCACTTAGATCATATTCAGACCTCCTACTAGGAAAGTCCAATGAACTTTCAGTTGATGATCAGTAAATAAGCCCTACGTGAGTCCACTGAGACTATGAAGAATAGAGGTTTGGAAGGCATGGGGCTCTCAGTCTTTGCTTTCCTGACTCCTTATAGATATTTAAGCATATCTTAGGAACTAGAACAGGTTGTGGAAGTACAGTCCTCTACCTAAATACCTGTATTTGTTTTTCCTCCTTTGCTTGCCTTATTGAAATCTAAAATTCTTCCATCACTATATCTGTATAGGATTGAGAACAATGGGGCCCTCATCTTGTTTGCCAGAATAGTGAGATGAATTCAGCTGTACGTGCATGCTCATAATAGTGATAAACGAACACTGAGAACTGAACATTAGAAATTAAAAGAGTGGGGTAAAAATATTTGTGAAGTCTTGAATCAGCTGTATTTTGTGTTTGTATGCTCCATGATTACAGCTGCATTTCTGGTATGTAAGAGATGTTATGTTATGAAATATAGCTTTGACTCAAATCAGACCAAAATTGTTTTTTCCTGAATTTTCTATTAAGCAGAAGTAAGACACTGACATTCTTGTCAGTTTCACATTTAGGATCTTTGGATAAAGCTTAATGAGTCAGATATGTTTTGCAAGAAACATTTGAGGCTCAGCAAACAGGAATGTTCTTACAAAAACTTTCTGTCTGCCCAACACTAAGCACGCTATGGTATTTGATTATATAATTTTGCACAGTCTTTTGCAAGATAACCCTGGCTCACTAAGGCTTCCGTTCAACAAATGTGTCTTCATATCATTACATATCAGATTTGATCAAAGCACAATACATTTCCTTTCTGTGGTTGGTTTACCGTGGTCTGGCCCCATAATGGATCTGAGATATGGCTGTGGTGCACACCCAGATCTGGGACTTGGGAACACTCCCAGAATCTCAAGATTAGACTTAGAATTATAAAGTTAATAATCATCTATTTACCACTTCAGTTTCTTAAATCCATTTTTTAGAATTTATTTCCACTAATCAATCAGTGCTTTAAAATGAAATATTCATTTCCTTATGGATTATTTTAAGGTGTTCATCTATATAGTCATGAGTCTTCTACAATTTCAGAGAAGACAAAAAGAGCTTAGCTTGTTTTGCCTAGTGAAATTAAGTCCGAAAAGGATATAATTGCTCTCTATAAATACATCAGGAAAAAATACACCAGAGGAGAGAGGAGCCCTTTAAGTTAAGGACAACATTCATACAGAAAGAGAGGGAAAAAAAAAAGGTTGTGAATACCAGGTTTACAGCTGTGAGATCCTGAATGGTTTTCCAATTAGTGAGGGAAGGGTTGAGAAAGAAAAAAATATAAATTTTGTAGGAYTCTGTGACATATTTGCCTGAGATAGCAGAGTTAAAGTCAAGTATCCAAGAGGTTCCCTCCTGTATAATGTTCCTAATTTTATTGTCTTCCGAATGGTTGATACATCTGGCTGAAAAATATCAGCACAGAGCAGAGATGCTCAGCTTAGAAATACCAATCCAAATGGTTCAGTGCAAAAGAAAATTGCCACTAGTAAGCATCTGACAGTCTTATAAATGAATGGTACTAAAAACCTCCCCCACACTACCAGTAAGTGTTGCCTGCACAGGTTTGTCTTAAAATAAGAGAATCAAGATTTAGGATGGGGTAGATACTTAAAAGTAGTACCCTGAAATAACATCATTAAATCCAGCTGCATTTTCTTTTAAACCAAATCTAGACTCCCAAATCTTATGTCTGTGTGGCTTACAGATCAAATTCTGTTCTGTGAGTGCACTGCTCTAAATACATGGGTATTTCTACTAAGTGACTCCTTATTTCTTTTGATATACATGTAGGGGTGGCTGTAGTTGATTGTTAAGGCCATCAAATAGGCTTGTGAAGTCTATCCAGTGTCTCTAGAGAAACACTGTTTTTTTTGTTTTTTGTTTTTTTTTATGTTGGGACTGAAATAACAAGGGAGTCTAACACCAGGAAGAATGAAGGCTTGGTGTTACTGTGACATTAGTGTAGTGCAGACATACCTGAACTAGTTTGAAAAGATCTAGTTCATTTTCTCAGTCATAGATCATACCACTATTAGCACTTCAACCAGGACTAAAACTGGTAGAACATGCACTGTTAATCCCAGCTAAGCATGACTTTTACATTTGAGAGAGGTAGTGGGGGAGAAAACAAAGGTGCAGAAACCAACTGGGAAAGGAACAACTGACAGTGTTGTTTCTATTTGGAAGATGGACAGTTTCCTCCTATCCTCTAGTTCAACTAAGAGCCCTTCTGGTTTGTTCCCGTGTGCAGGAAGCAGGATAAATTTGTTCATGATATTGTCCCTAAACTTCTGCCCATATACAGGAAAGCTTGTTTAAAACTACCTATGGTACATCTCTATCACTGATAGCACCGTAGCTTAAATGTTGCCTTGTTTGACCTTGCCTTCAATCAGCATCATGCACTCAGCGTAGTACATCAAAATAAAATACAGAAGCCAAGTAGAAGATTCTGTCTATGAAGAATGAAGAAACACTTAAGAATGCAGACCAAGACAGCAGAGGAAGACAACACTGCTTTGAGTGGCTGTCTGTTGACAGTGAGACTCATCCTGCTCCGCACAGGACAGAGGCCAGTGGCTGCTCCCTGCCTGATGAAGGATTAGGCTGCCCAACTTGAACTTCATTAGGCTTCTCAGGAGGGTGGTAGGCATGCCAAAGCATGTGCATTTATATGCATAAAGACTGCATTCGGTCTTGAGAGCTGTGTAGTAACTAACTGGGAGCAGAAATTTGCACCAAAGTCATCAGGAAAACCTTTTAGGTTTACTGGGAGAGTCCGATCACACTAGGAGAGGAACCATGTTCAATAAAAAGTCTGCTCATAGGTAAGGAAACACTACAGTCATAAATTTATTGTCCTGGTAAGATGAAAAGATCCATTATCACATTAGCATTGGAACACTTGGCTTGCCAAAGAGTACAACTGGTTGGTTCTCTGAGCTGTTCTTCATGGTATTACTATTGATTTCACCCCAAACCTTACCAATTAAAACAAACAAACAAACAAAATACAGCACTTCAGTAGTATGTCGGCTTTTTGTACTTAAAATAGGAATAAAATTTGGCTGTTGACTGCATACATCTGACTGTACTTTAACATTATACTTTAACATACTTTAACAATCCTGTCTCTGAAGCATTTTGTTCTTTACTCATCCTCTTCCGCAGAATGCCATTTTCATACTAGGGAACATTAACATATATTTACAAATTTCACTCTGTGGGCTTAGGCGTTATCACATCTCTCATTCACCATCAGTCCAAGGACAAGTAGATAGTTTTTTAGTAGTTCAAATGAGTTCTAAACTGTCTGGGAGAAGTAAACAGCTGAGTCTGCATAGCAGTCAAAGATGTTCTTGACTGAAGGGACATTTCCAGAGAATATAACTCTACTGCAGACCTCTCATCTTACCCATTATGTCCTGTTTAGCATTCTTAAGTGCCACAGAAATTCTGTCACTAATTTCCATTTTTATAATTCAATCTGAATGATAGTATATTCAGAGTCCCACTCATAAGATCTCTTACTGATCAAAATAATCTTACACATTAGGGTGCATATAAAATGTGTTCCTGTAATACAGAACTCTGAAGGCAAATAATTATATAAGTTACCAACAGTGCCTTCCTAGTAGTTTTTCAAAGAAAAAAAAAACATTAAAACAAATAATTCTAGGGACAACTAAGCAGGAAACACTTTTTATAATAAGAAAATACATCCATTTTTTTTCTTTCATACATTTCCAGGAGAGGCTCTGAAAGCATTTTAAAAGCTTTGCTGGCTTCCCAGTGTAGCTGTCTGACAGCTGCAGGACTTTGACAGGAGCCGGAAATGCAGCAGCCTCTGCAGGGGCATACAAAAATCATTATTAGCATTGTACAGCTGTTTAGCCTAACAAAATCTGAAGCAAAAAAAGTGCATTTCAACAGAGAGTACATGTACATGTTGAAAAGCAAATCGATGAATGGATCTAATCAAGACTGTGTCTCTTTTAAGAGTGTGTCACCTAAGTTGTTCAGGCAGCTGTATTGATCGAGTGAACTAGGACCTCAGTTGTAATAGCTAAGCACAGTCATCTCTAATTAGCAATACTGCTTCTGCACCTGCTTGCCTCAGGCACCTTTTCAAACATCTGAAGTATTCCTGGAGCTTTAGCAAGCTAAACTGATCAGGAGGAGAATAGCAATGGTCCAGCAAAAAAAATCATTATGAAGGGGCAAGTGGAAAATCTAGAATAGCTATCACAGAAGTCTTCAGTGGTAGTCTGAGGGAGTTAATGGTCTTGTTCACTTCTACTGAGCTCAGTGGAAACAGATTCAGGTTCATCAAAAAACAAAACTGAGGTGTCCTGTCAAACTTTTGTGACTTCTAAAAAAGTTAGAATGATCTCATGATTTTTGGAATATATGTGTTTGTTTAAATAATTTTCTAAGATCAGGGGTTTTTTAACTTAATATTCTGGTTTTTATTTAAATAAGTGATCATTCTATTTTTGAGTGTTTATATATATATACATTCATTTTCCTACATTTATAAAAAATGATGGCTCCAAAGCTGGCCCTAAAGCCACTGAACTTCTGTACAGATCCAAGGAGCTGCTGCCAGAAAGATCCTTTGTGTCCTTAGTCATTAAGCCTTCTTCCAAAATAGCCATTATTCTTTCTTCTAGCATGCCTCATCAGTTGATTCTTCAGACACTATGGTTGCCCTAAATCATAATACAAAAAGTACATTTTCTATTTTATGTTTTACTTGAGAAATAAAATGTAAAATCTCAGTATCTGATAGCTAGATGATGTAATGTGTGTTTTTTAAATTTTAATTAAATTGAAGGTTTAATGTGCCTGAAATCACATAATAAAAGATACCTTAAAAGAAGTCTACAATTCACATGCAGTCAGGTGTAGAAATATCCAGAAGTTTTAGGCTAGCTGGCTTGGTACAGCTATTCATGATTCTCTGTAGTATGGTGTAATTCAGGGATTAATTTGCTTTGCCAAGAAGCAAACTGTGCTAGATGCATCTGGTTATTTACACAGTGGATGTATGTATTCTGTACCGTAGCCTGCTCTGTGGCTATACTTACAGCCAGTGAATGGCAACATTCAGTTCAGACATTCTTTTCTTCCTAACCATGTAAGTGGTGGCAAGCTGGTTTATGAGGAAAAGGTTCATGTTGTCACTTGTAGTGAAGGTCATCTCTTGCTGGAGAAACTTTGCGAAGTTATGCCGTATCCTTCACAAGCTGCCGGGCTGTCCTGGGCTCACTGGCAGCCACCAGCTGTGGGTGACAACCCCATGATGTCCAGGTGGGCTGTTTCACAAGGGCAGCATGTCCAGCCTGACCTGCAGGGGAGGATGCCGCTGTGGTGGGCGTGCGAATCTCTTGGGCCGAGGTTTGGGAGTGTGGAAAGCTCACAGCCTAATGCTGTTCCAGGGCAAGGGGTGCATGGCCATCCCTCTGCTTTCTCTGAGAGCTTGAGGTGAAGAAAGCCCATATCCGCACAGGTGTTTTGAAAAAATTATTTATTTCAGTGAACACAACATTTCTTTGCAGTCTGGGCTGCACAGGCGAACTGGTGAATTTTACCTCTGTATAGGGATTGAACTGTCTCCTTTTTTTTCATTCAAAATACCTTCCTTGCTGCCAAGGAAACCTCGTGTAGGAAGAGCAGTTCTGAAGGCTTGCACATGGCTCCTGTTGCTAAGGAAACTACCGACTTTGCCTGCAAACCTTCAGTTCTCTTACATGCAGTTGTGCTCTTGTAGGGTTGAGAACCACTTCGGTGAAATATATTTAGTCTATGGAGAACACAGAATACAGAATTGCTATTTTTAATTTTGTTTGATTTCATAAAAGTCTCTAGTATTTAGTGTTTGAGATTGATTTCCTAAAGATATTGTGAAAAGAGTATCTCCTATATTCCCCTACCTCTGCTGCCTACCCGTGTTTGCAATCATTCACACACAAATAAAATAATCAAGCAACTACTATAACTGCAATATCCAATTCCCCTCACTCTCATCCTAAGTTATTCCGAAGAGATATATAGGAAGGAAACATAGATAGATGTGATCTGTTTGGAGATGCAAATGATGACTCTTCAATAGTTTTTGTACATCTGTCTAGCTGGTATGCAAAAACAGTGACAGCTTTCAAAGAACAGTGGAAATTATATGTATTGCTAAACCACATGCTGGAAGGATATTAGATTAATTCTCAAGAGTCCCAGTAATATTTCAAGTGTGTCTATTTTTGTATATATTCAAAATCACAAAGGAAATCTGATGACATTTCTAGTCTCCCACAAGGATTGCTACTTGTATGCTTATTAGTTGACCTTCATCTGCTTATTAGTTGACCTTCATGGACTTCTCATCAGATATGTAAGGGCACATTAAGCTTTTTGACTATAATGGTATCTTTTTCACTCATTTCAGCTCATACTCCACACAAATTGCTAACCTTGTAGCTTAGTCAAGGTTCTTATATTAATTCAGTAAAGATTCAAAACTAATTGCTTGAATGAATTATTGATTAGAAATAAATTGAATATGGAAGGAAAATAACAATTTAAGATGTGAAATAAACAATGTTTTATATGTCAGTCCAGCATGTTCAGTACATATGCTGAACATTTTGTTCTGATGGGTACACAAATTCTTAAGCCATTCCCACACATTATTTAAAACATATGAGCTCTGGATATACAGTTCCTTAGATTCCTCTCTCTGCCTCTGTTTTTGAGGCCCTCAGTACAAGTCCTAACATCTACGCAAGCCAGAGTGCTCTGCATCTCGCAGGACTGGCCAAACAAAAAGCAACGGCATAAATTAATGACTTATACAGAGGGTTTTGTGAGCTTCAGGATTGTACTGGCAGCAGAATAGGAGGCAGCGTCTGGAAATTAACTGATAACCCAGTTTTTACCTTTTCTATTAGAAAAGTAGTTGGGCTTGCAATTTTAGAATGTTTATGTTTTTTAGTATGCCTGTCAGACATGGAAATACTGACCACATCATGGTAAAAAGAATTAAGTTCAGCCACATGTTCTGTACCTCTCTGCTTGCTGACCACAAAACTAAGGAGTTAATCAGACCTTATTTTCATGTTCATTGTGAGCAGTCATTTTATGAATCAGACTCATCCTTAGCAGTTTTGGACACCCACCTCTCCAAAAACTTGCTGCTGTGATCACTTGTTACCACACTGCAGTGCCTGGGGACTGTAAAGAGTAGGAAAAAGTTTAGCGATTTGACAGGGTTTTAGAATTTTGAGGGAATACCTTTCCAATTTGTTTATATTAAAATGAGGTATGTGCTGGGAACAGCTGACTCTTTTTCCTCAAATAAGCTCAAATAAGAGGCAGAAAAGTCCAGAAGAAGTCAGAAGAAAATGGTTTCTCATCCTGCAAAGACTTCAAGTTAAAAAAAATAAAACAAAACAGAACATAAAATTGTGTTTTGTACTGTGGCAAAATCAGTATCTTTCAGAGAATCATGCAAACTAAGTGAAGCAGTGACCCATCATTTCACTCTACTTCTTGAGTAGAGTACTAGGTAAAGAACAATACAAGGCAGGATCAAACCCTTGGTCCAGGTCTGCCTGACCATGGACTTTAAAGAACCTTGGTCTGCCATAACCTATGCAGAGGAACTAACCACAGGGCAGAATCAGGCTCTTTCTTCTGTTATAGCATCCTAAACTCTAGAAAGTTCTCATGACAAGAGCTTAAGTGAAACTGGTACACTCTAATAAAAACCTTTTGGATTGATTAAGAAAGAAAAATGCTTTGCTAAAAGCAAAACCCAGCTCTGGAATCTAGCTGCTGTCACTTCTTTAGATGTTTGTAATCAGAGGATCCTGACACCCTGCTTTGCATTTAGATGTTGTCTTGAGGAAACAAAGGGTTAGACAGTTCAACTGAGAGCTGAGATGCTTTCCTCCCCCTCTACATGCTATATTTCCATTTCCACTTCCTTTTAAATCAGGTATAACTATAGGTCCAGAGAGCTCAAAGATTTAGTATTCTAAATCATGTGACTAAAGCAATATAAAGACAGGGAATACAGAGACTTTGGATAATACCAAAAAAGCTCATTTTATGCTCCTGCTGTTTTTCTCTGTCTGTGACAGCATAGATAAAGGGGATAAGTAGGGCTTACCAGAGTGGCCACAGGTTGAATGCCAGAATAAAGTGAAGTGTCATGAAAAAAATACAAAGCTGYGTTTGAAGATTTTTTTTGTTTTCCACTATTTCAAAAAAGTAGTTGAATTCAGGGTTATATCCCATATTGTCTGTACAAAGAATCTTCTTGTCCTGCTGAAGGATGGTTTCCACAGAAAGAAAAACTAATTGTGACCACTGTACTCAGAACAATCCTGTGGAGAAGTGACAGTAAAACAAGCAGTGATCAGTCAAGTTCAGGTGCTTGCATACCTACCAGAAAGGCCAGGAATTCCTCTGGGGAAGTTGTTGTTAGTACTTTATCTCTGTGTTCTTCAAAAATCACGCAGCCAACAGAAATGACTCAGTCTAAGTTTGAGCCTTTTATTCAGTCAGTGATTGATTTCTAATTAGTCAGCACTGTGAATTTATTGTAATGCAACTCTTTTTTTACCCCTGGTGATCCAAGAGCATCTTGAACATGCCGTTCCCCACAGTCGTCAATTCAAAGGGTTGGGAACTGGTTGGCATTACGCCCAATGAAAATTACATGCACTTTTCCCAAGGATATAATGACTTCCAACAAATGCTTGTGAGGTTATTGTGTTGGATACACTTCCCCATATTCTTTCATGGTTTACACAAAAATTTCTTATTTTCATTAGCTTACAAAAATGGCCATTTTATTTATCTATAAAACCTGATTTTTACTTTTCTCATATACATCCAAAATAAAACTCCATTTTCACACAATTATAAAGCTGAGGTGAGTGACTTCAGCAGCTGTAGAGAAAAACAAAATTATTAGTTGTGAATATTAAAGCAGGTGGTTTTGAACTCCCGTGGTTAGGGGTAAGCAATAGTTATGGCTACAATTATGATTACTTATGCACAGTTTATGTCAGAACCTGATTAGCAGGCAATAAGAACAGATCCCATAATGGCACAAGGCAAGTGTTTTTCTCCAATGAAGCAGAACTACAATTCTGACTGGGAAGGAGAGAACTGTTACAGAAGTTGAAATAGGTGACAAAAATGAGCAAAATATTTGACTACTTTTTTAAGATGTTATGCTTCACGTGATTTTTCAGCTGCTTAAAGATTTGCATTTTCAGGGGCCTAAAAATTATTCACCTTGAAACACTGGTAAATGTCAAGCTGCTATTATGCAAAAATTGGTTTATCCATCTTGAAGATTGTCCTGAAATGGAGATGAAAAACACATTACTGGAGCAAAAACTACTGATAAAAGCATGTGGCTCAAAGCCTGGTGATCTGGGATTCTATTCCTTCTCTTAGCAAAGAATAGTCTTACCATATCTCACTTACCAGATACTTACATCCTTTCAGTAAGCAGATACCACTGATACAGAAATAGTGACTATCCAGGAGATCAAGATTATAGCCAGATCTCTCAAGCTGTGACAGTACTTCTATTAAAATGAATGACAGATCTCCCACTAAGATTTGGGTAGGAGCCAGCTGTTAAAGAAGTGCCTGTCTGGTTAATTATTTAATTTCTCTCTCAGAGAAAAAGATATGGATGAGGATGTCTCAAATCTGGTGAGAAGTCCTTGGCAAACTATCAGACCTCTGTGTCTCAGTTGTCCTACCTGAAAAATGGGAAAGATAGTTTTTCCCACATTTGTGAAGTATAATGAAACTTACTTATGAAAAAGCAATAAAAAGATTAATTTCTTTGTATATGAAATTATAAGCTAAAAAAGTGTAGTACAAAAATGTCCAGCTACACACAGAGCTTGTTAATGAAGCACCTTTTGCGCTTAGGATGGAATAACCCCATGCAACAGAGCAGGCTGGGAGCCATCTGGTTAGAAGCAGTTTTGCAGAGAAAGACCTGGGGCACTCATGGACAGCAAGATCAACATGAACTAGTAGTGAGCCCTCGTATTCAAAAAGACCATCTGTATCAATAGAATGTAGCCAGCAGGTCCAGGGACATGTTCCTTCCCCTTTACTCAGCTCTTGTGAGACCGCCTGCATCTGGAGCGCTGAGTCCAGTTTGGGGCCCCTCAGTGCAAGAACAACATGAATAAACTGGAGTGAGTCCAGCAGAGGATCATCAAGATGGTCAAGTGCCTGGAGCATGTGACGTACAAAGAGAGGCTGAGGGAGCTGAGTATATTTAATCTGAACAAGGAAATGCTAAGTGAGATCTTGTTGCTGTCTACAACTATTTATTCACAAGGTGTAGAAAAGACAGAGCTAGGTTCTTCACAGAGCTGCACAGTGAAGGGACAAGAGGCAAGCAGCCGAGCTGAAACACAGGAAACTCCAATCAGATATTGAGAAAAAAATTAAAATGAGGGTGGTCAAACACTGGAACACGTTCCCTGGAGACGCTGTGGAATCTCCAGCCTTGGAGACATAAAAGCTTAACCAGGCAAGGCCGTGAGCAATTTGATCTAACTTTAAACTTAGCCCTGTTCTGAACAGGAGTTTGGACTAGATAAATTTTAGAGGCCTCTTCCAAAATAATTTTTTATAAAATTCTATCATTCTTAACATAGTTTGAGGAACATGACTCAAAGTAGCTATGGGGTAACAAGGGCTCCCTTTTGTGGCAAACCAACAGAAATAATTAAAAATCAATAGTTGCAAACATTTCAGTCGGGCTCTTTTCCCTCTCATTTACTTTTGCACTTGAAACATTTACATGTGTTCAAAATTTGGAGGGAAAGTTAGTGAAAATGTTTGATTCATTTTTGTTTTGTTTTCAGTACTGTTGACAAACTTTTCCGTGTCCTAATCAAGAAGAGAGGACTGTGACTCTTCTCATCTTGGAGCCCTGAGGACTACTGCAGTCAGGGTGGGCAGGAGATAAATGCAATTGGGGATAAGTGATAGGCAGGCAACAGCAAAGGATTTCAACTTTAGTTATGTTTTGAAAGGAATAGACATGGCTTCCTGGCAAGATTCCTAGAAGTGCATCAGTGTTTGCACACTAGGAGGTTTCTTACATCTCCTCAGTGACAATAATGGTAACAATTATAGAATGAAAGATAATTGTTTTGCTTGATTTTTATCTACATTTCTATTTATTTCTTTACTTTTGTTTGTCTTGAGATTACATTCACCATGAATGAGAGAGAGTTAGTCTTACAGTTCTATTTGTAAAATTTGCCTTATGCCAACACTTCTGTCTGAGATCACACTTCAAAACTGCACCCAGCTGGTTTAACTTGGAGGATTTGTCTTCCCTCCTAGTGGCATAAAATCACTACTTCTGACATAATGACTATGTACTCTGTTTTCTGCACCCTTATAAATCTTCCTTAAGCACTAATCAAAATGTCCTTGACAGAGGTCACAGTTTGGACACCTGCCTTCCAGAGATCACAGTGACTGGAAGCTTGCTTTTTTTTTGAAACTCTCAGCATTTTCTGGATATGGTACTCTGCCTATGTCTGGAAACACCCAGGTCTGAACAAAAGGATGGTGACAAATAAATTATAGCAGTGCTTCGTGAAGAGGAGCAAGTGCTCAACAGTCCTACCAAAGTTAGTTATTCCACCATCTCTTCACTTACTGCGACAGTCTCTTTGCTATTACGTACGTATTTACCTCTCAGGTCTCCTGGCTAAAACCTTGCTTTACCTTGCCTTGCCTTCACCCTCCCAGCTCTCACACACATGGACACACACACATACACACACACACACACAACTCAAAGTCATTGTGCTGGAAGCTTCTGTACTACAGTGAAGAATGTCTGCCTCACATCATACTGTCATGAATACCTTTATGAGAAAGTTTTAGGGAGTTTCCTTTGGAATTTCAGGAATTGGCCAGTGCCTCCTGCACATTTTCATGAACTGCTTGCATCATCCATATTTTCTAAATGTTCTCATTTTCAGTAATGAAAAATGTTCCACTTGATATCAAAAGATCAGCTAATAAAGGAGAATCAAATTCCCTGGCTGTTACAGTGTGAGAATTCTGCATACGTATTTATTATCCATATTTTGGATAAGAAGAGAAGTGATGGAAGACTGAAAAGTGACATAAAGTTATGAAACAGATCAAAAGGACTTTGGCCTCAAATACTTACAACCCAAGGGAAGAGTTTATTTTTGTCACATATGCTATCTGTGGGACTCTGGACAATAGCAGGGGAATACTAGGATATCCACTACATCCGATTTTTTACTGACGGAAGAATAGCATGTCCAGTATCCAGTGGCTTCATACAAGGGAGACAGGTACATTACAGGGAAATTGTGATGTTGGTAGCTATTTGCTAAATGTTATGGTCAGACTTGCTAGTGTAGGTCCAGTGAGTGTGTGTGTGTGTGTGTGTGTGTGTGTGTGTAGTGTGTATTTGTGTGTATATACCTTTCAGCTTCATGTTCCAAGGAAATGACACAGGTTATAAAGGAACTCTGGAGGTCTCTAGTCCAACATCCTGCTCAAAGCAGAACTATTACCAACAACAGAGTCTGTCTACCTGAGTCTGAAAAAATTCCATGAATGAAAATGAAAGGTGGAGATACTGTATTATACATTTGGCAAAACAGAAATATTGTAGTCAGAGTGAACAGAATCCCTGGATCTCTCTCTATCCACCCATGAAGCACCCTAAACCTTTTGCCTGCTCTTCTACTGAACTCATGAATCATGACCTGCTCTATTATGCTTCTCAAATCATGTATTTTGCATGGCACCTTCTTTTTTTTTCTTATTGGAGCTACCTTGCTTGACAAAATTACAATCAAACTTTTTTGTCATTGTGCATATGTTTAGTGACCCTGAGGATCTGAGAAAAAATTCTTTTTTAGAAAGGCAAAAACTGTGCAAAATAGTTGTATGTTCTCATTGAGAAAAATGCAGGTTCAGCATTTTTCAGTACAGCAATATGGTCACCATTTGCAAAATATCTTTTTTTCCTTCACTTCTTTCTTAACTTTTCTTCTTTTTCAATTATGTTGTACATATTGATATTGGGTACATTGATATAAGGTACATTATAAAAATAGATCAAGTAGAGGAGGTAACATAAGCAATGATAATAAGATATATTAGAAAAACAAGTCTTATTGATCTTTGTGTCTTTGGTTTGGAGGCTACTTAGCATCTGCTTGATTCTATCTATCTTTTCATTGCTTAAATTGCAGAAGTGCCAAAAACTCATTTAACGTGTATAAAATTGTAATTCAATTAAAAAAAAATAACTGAACAACAGGAGTTTTATGTTTTGGGGTGTGGAGGGGTTGTAAAATGCATTTTAAAGTAAATTATTGTTTGCTCCATCACAATTTTATCTGTACTAAATCTATTCTAGTCTTGCCAGGGAGTAGTTGGAATGAACTAATTCAAAGTAAACAAAAAATTAAAATACAGCTGATGATCTGCCCATAGTGCTACATGCAGTTCAGCTATAACAAACTTTGCAGTCAGCAGCCACTGAGATAACACTGATTTCCCAGAACATATTCCATCCCATTCCAGTCCTTATTTAAATTCACAAATCATACAGTAAATAAACTGCCTAAAGCAAATCAAAACTGACTGAGTTGCTTTAGGTACGACAAAAATGCAGCATGCAGAGGCTCAGAACATTTTAAAGGTAAGATGATAAGATCTTAATTATTTTTCTTGTCTTGAGTCATGAATAAAGCAAAATTTCACACAATGACCTTATTCAAAATGTTAGATTTGACTGAAGAATTATGTTTTGGATTCTTGCTTAAAATAATATCTGAAGCTTACTTTTCCTCATTTAATGTCTATTTACCTCCATGCAAAGCTTAGGAAGATGCTCTCCATGAAGAATAAACCAGCCACAAAAATGACAGACACCTGTTTATCCGATCTGTCAACATTTATATTGGAACTGAGTATGTAGCAAGAAGTTTATTTCACCTGTAAAATTATAGCTAAAGAATCAAATACTGTTTCTAATTGATGCAACCAGGTGCTGAAAATATGTTTTTATGGATCCTTCTTTTCACAGTCTATCAAGTTTTTTTTTTTTTAATGCAGAATATCTGTGAAAATATGATATACTGAAAAAATGCCATGTTTCCTTACCTTTCAGTTGACAATTCCAGCAGTGTGGAATACTAGCCAGGCTAGTATTACAATTGAATCTCTCTCTAGATTCTGTTCACCAGTAGGTATATCGTTTCATTAGAAAGGAAAGCCTTTTGCTTTTTTTTTGTGAACATAATGAATACAGTGCTATGGCAAATATATCACATATCCTCTGTGTCTCTATTCTCACATCCCTGTTCACCTCACTTAACACTAAAACATAGCCTCATAAAGATTTTTCAATGTTTTCCAGTGCACTTTCCTATCACCTAATATCCTCCTAATGGTGTGGGTGCCCTGGTGACGAAGGGTACAGAGAAGGCAGAGTTACTGAATACCTTCTTTGCTTCAGTCTTTACTGCTCAGGCCAGCCCTCAGGAACCCCAGACCCTGGAGGCAAGAGAGAAAGTCTGCAGAAAGGAAGACTTTCCCTTGGTAGAGGAGGATCAGGTTAGAGATCATTTAAGCAAACTTGACGCCAACAAGTCCATGGGCCCTGATGGGATGCACCCGCGAGCGCTGAGGGAGCTGGCGGACGTTATTGCTAGGCCACTCTCCATCATCTTTGAAAGGTCGTGGAGAACAGGAGAGGTGCCTGAAGACTGGAAGAGAGCCAGTGTCACCCCAGTCTTCAAAAAGGGCAAGAAGGAGGAGCCAGGGAACTACAGGGCAGTCAGCCTGGCCTTGGAAAGGTGATGGAGCAGCTCATCCTGGAGGCCATCTCCAAGCATGTGGAGGACAAGAAGGTGATCAGGAGTAGTCAGCATGGCTTCACCAAGGGGAAATCATGCTTAACCAATCTGATAGCCTTCTATGATGGAATGACTGGCTGGGTAGATGAGGGGAGAGCAGTGGATGGTGTCTGCCTTGACTTCAGCAAGGCTTTCGACACTGTCTCCCATAACATCCTCATAGGGAAGCTCAGGAAGTGTGGTCTAGATGAGTGGACAGTGAGGTGGATTAAGAGTTGGCTAAATGGCAGAGCTCAGAGGGTTGTGATCAGCGGCGCAGAGTCTAGTTGGAGGCCTGTAGCTAGCAGTGTCCCCCAGGGGTCACTACTGGGTCCAGTCTTGTTCAACTTCTTCATCAATGACCTGGATGAAGGGACAGAGTGCACCCTCAGCAAGTTTGCTGATGATACAAAACTGGGAGGAGTGGCTGATACGCCAGAGGGCTGTGCTGCCATTCAGAGAGACCTGGACAGGCTGGAGAGGTGGGCAGAGAGGAACCTCCTGAAGTTCAACAAAGGCAAGTGCAGGGTCCTGCACCTAGGGAGGAATAACCCCTGGCACCAGGACAGGCTGGGGGTTGACCTGCTGGAAAGCAGCTCTGCNGAGAAGGACCTGGGAGTGCTGCTGGACACCAAGTTAACCATGAGCCAGCAATGTGCCCTTGTGGCCAAGAAGGCCAATGGTATCCTGGGGTGCATCAGGAAGAGTGTTGCCAGCAGGTCAAGGGAGGTGATCCTCCCCCTCTACTCAGCCCTGGTGAGGCCACATCTGGAGTACTGCGTCCAGTTCTGGGCTCCCCAATACAAGAGAGACATGGAGCTACTGGAACGAGTCCAGCGAAGAGCTATGAAGATGATTAGGGGACTGGAGCATCTCTCTTATGAGGAAAGGCTGAGAGAGCTGGGCCTGTTTAGCCTGGAGAAGAGAAGGCTGAGAGGAGATCTTATCAACGTGTACAAGTATCTGAAGGGAGGGTGTCAAGAGGATGGGGCCAGACTCTTTTCAGTGGTGCCCAGCAACAGGACATGAGGCAACGGGCACAAACGAAACACAGGCATTTCCATCTGAATATGAGAAGAAACTGCTCCACTGTGAGGGTGACAGAGCACTGGAACAGGTTGCCCAGAGAGGTTGTGGAGTCTCCTTCTCTGGAGATATTCAAAACACGCCTGGATGCGATCCTGTACAACATGCTCTAGGTGACCCTGCTTGAGCAGGGTGGTTGGACTTAGACAATCTCCTGAGGTCCCTTCCAACATCAACCATTCTGTAATTCTGTGTGATTCTGTGATTCTCTACAGGAAGGATTAATCAATCCATATTTTGCTTTCCGGTGGAGTTCCCATATGGTGTTACAGGGGACCCAAGATAGGGAATGGCTTTTGGGAGGTCTTTCTCCTGGGAAAACTAGAAAAGGGATCAGGAAACAGTGATGGTAGGAGTTGGTGAAAGGGCCAAACCGGAAAGGCAGGGTGTTGGAGATGACCTGGACATGGATGAACATGTAGATCTGGTCTCAGATGTGTGAAAGGTGAAAGGTTTCCTTCACATTGCTGCACATTGTGACAAAAAGACAAAAGAAGGTTTTCTTCACTCTTGTTGCTCCCTGTGCTATAGGAATACGTAATCTCCAGTCTGCTTATCTCATGCACCAAAGGAGCTTGCTGAGATGGCAATGTTGAACCATTTATGCACTGTGTATCTAGGGTACTGTGGCATGAACATCACTGTAAGATAAAGCACCTGTAACCAGCAGTTGCAATACACTGCAGAGAGCAATCAGCTATGATGAGACCAATAGCATGCAATTAGCACAGCTCCCACCCAAAACCTTGTTCAGTTTTGATCTAATGCTAGCATGAGATGTATGTCATGATGACATACAGGCCATTGGATTGCTATTGGTGTTAAGGCACTTTTAAGCACTTCACTAATCCTGACTATTCCATGAGACACTAAGGTTATGACTCTATAGTAAATTAAACATAGTCAGAATGACTTCAGTTACTAAGGCCAAGCAGCGTGGAACAGCTGTCTTCATATTCTTAAAATTCCTTAACCTCCAAATAATAAGCTACTGTCTTTTAGAAATAGTCCCTGGTCTGCTCTCTCTCTCAAATCGTTCCCAGGAATTGTTTGAGAGATTTTGCTGGTTGGCAGAGGTGAAAATTATGGCATGGACTATTCTAACAATCTAGATGGAAGTGATTTGCACAGTCCTGTGTAAGTGTTTCCTGCCACCATTTAATTTACTAATATACTAAGACTTAGTTTTGCAAATGGATTCACAGGAACAAGCTTTTGCTTCTTTGCAGGACTCCAGTAATTGAACAGCAGTTCTGCATAGCAATAAAGTACTAAAATTGCAGATACAGTCAGAACACTGAGACCAAACTGAGAAGAAAGATAAAATATCAGTGAAAGATGAGAAAAAAATGATGAATAAATAGCTACTGCCCCAAAGGAAAACTGAAAAATAGGGCAGCCCCACTTAAATCAACAGAAAAAAATGGTTCCAGTAGGTGTTCTGTGTGGTCAGGATTCCACACAGCATCTATAATTTTAGTATCTATATAGTTTTTTAAAGAAAGAGCAATGGGTGAAAAAAAATGTTACTTATTGTGCTTATGTTTATGGCCTGTCATGGATAATAGTTTAGAGATCTGTTGGGTATTTTTATCCATTTTGGGGTCCATTTTATTTATTTATTTATTTAGGATCTATGAGTCATTGAAGAGACCTCTGCTTGATTTTTTCATAAAATTAACAACTAATTCATGTGAGGAAGAAAGGTGTACTAGAGAAATAATAAATCTATTTTCAAGTGAGATTAGTGGAGTGAACTTCAACTTTTACTGAAGAAAAAATACTTAAAATGGCAAGCAGCCTATGATGTTAATGATAAATCTACAATCATTCAACAGATGGACAGACCTGGCTAATGATCTAAAAAAAAGGAAAGATGCTAAGCTGATCTAACAGGATGCTGTTCAAAGGTTCATCATAGGAAAGAAAGGAAGTGTTCAAAGAAGAGGATCCTGCCTGATAGAGGTGCCTGCAGAGCTAAATTTTGAAGTGATCATTAATTAGGGATGATCAGATGCAGATGAATTTACCTTCTATTTTTTGAGTAAATGCGCTTTTAGTACAAAAGTCTATCTTTTCACGGGCAGAACCTGAAAACTGTCTTAACAGAGAAGAAATGTTATTAATAACAAAATTATCTTTGTGGATACTTACGGATCTATAACTGATATTTAAGGTATGAAATCAAGTATTTATTTATAAGAAGAAGATAATTTGAATATATTCTGTTTTCAAATGTAGTTTTTATAATTCTGCTACCATTTGAATACAATTCCTGAGAAATGACAGGAAATATTTTGCAGAAAAGGACTCCAGATCCCTGATGAGTTGGTATCTCAAAAAGGGTCACAGAAGTAAGCAAAACAATAAAGGAATTCGAGCAAAACGACCGCTTGGTGAAGAAAATTGAGTGCCTAAAAAAGGCAGGTGTTTAGACAGGATGATGCTTTGGAAGTGCCCAACTTTCTTCCTTGGCTGGCAAGGGAGTGCCAACATGTTACCCACTGGATGCCCACTACCTTCAATTAGTTATATTTAGATGAAATTATTCATTCTTAAAAGACCTTAGTTTGTTATAAACACAAAGAAGATATAAGCTCTTGATGTAAATCCACTGGCAAGGTAAATAAATGACAAATAGATCATCTATTAAAGGTAAGGAATCATGCTGACATGGCATGTAACAGGTATTGGTGGACCCTGAATAATTTTACATGTGAGATTAAAAAAAGGAGTCTTCTAGTAGTCAAAAAGTGAGGCTCTAGACATGCTTTTCCCCAGGAGTGAGGCAAATCACTCAATATAGCTTCTTTTAAACAGTTTAATACATTTATGAGAGGGTTTGTGCAGTTTGTCTGTGCCAGAGGGTTGAACTCAATGACTCAGGAAGTTCTGTGGAATCTATGTGCTTTTACATCTCCAGAGAGAAATAAGCTAAGGAAAAAAAACCCACAAGTATTAGCAGCAGTATACTTTCACCCAGAGACGAAAGAAGAGAATTTCATTCTTATTTGATTTATCCTTAAAAAGAAGAGAGCTTTAGTTGGCACATTGAAAACAGTAAAGTTTTGAAATAAGTTAAATATCTGTCATACTGAAGACAAGATATTTATAGATACCTTCATAATAGGCATTTTAATTAAATTCCAGAATCACATTATTTCAGTGTTCGCAAGGGAAGCTGATGTACCTAGGAAGGGCTTGCTATCCATCATCCAGTCACCCTCACATGCTGCAGTCTAGACAGTTCTTAACTAGGAGAAATGACACTTCCAAGTATGTGCTTATATGTATTACTGAAGAGGAAGCATTTTTTTCCATGATGCATTTGAAGTGACAGGATGCTGCTTACTCGCATTTCATTAATTGATTATATTAATAAAGAGGACATTGAAACCTAATGTAATTTTCTTTGGGGTCATGAGCCAGCATGTGTTCACTTCTCTTTTTGATTTTCTAGGTATGATAACATCTAGAAAAAGAATATAGAGGACAGCTTGGAAAAGGAATTTCTGAAATGACTGCAAGTGAATTTCCTAGAGATCCCAATTCAGAGCTCCTTGATGTACAAAACTCATTGCATCCTACTAGTTTTTTGTATTTCTAAGAAACATATTTTGGATGTATCTTATCTTTTATATAGCTATAGATAGATACAGATACAGATATAGATACAGATATAGATACAGATATAGATAGATATAGATTCTTTTGATATTTGCCTTACACATAATAATTCATATGGTGTCTAAATCAGTCCATCCATAACTACTAGAATTTTGGTCCTATGCAGCAGTGGAGACAAATAACCATAAGATATAAATGACATCTTATAGTAGAATACAGCACAGTATGCCTTTTCCAGGCTGCTGAAGTCTATTTTTCAAGGAGAGACTTGCTCTTTTTGATACTTGCAATTAAATTACTTTTTAAATTAACAATTTTGCTCTGACTTCAAGAAAGCAGACAATTCTGAAGGTATTTGAAGGGCATTACAGATGTTCATCTTGTAAACAGACAAGTAGCATTACTCCTATGTAGGTGGGCACTTAATTTAGTTTTCACTTGTGAACCCTGGAAGGATCCTGCTAATCCTGTTGTTCATCTCCATTGCCTGTCAGTGAATATAAAGACAGAGGCTTCGATGAAGGCTTGGATGAACCAGCAACTGGAGGAGACAATTCCTGAGGTTGCTGAAAATCCATTATAGCTTTAAGCTCTACAAAAGCAACTCTGTAAGCGGCAAGATGGCTTCACAAAGTCATCTGGCCCTCTCCTGTGGCTCTAGCCTCTTCTCCTGTAATTCTCAGCACAGAAATGTTATTCTTTTTCCTTGGAATAAAAGTATGTTGCATAAACCCAGGCAAGTAGGGCACTAAGAAAATACYTGGGTTCTAGGGATCTCCTTGACATGTTGCTCAGTCTCGTAGCCTTTGAAATAAACTAATTTTGCTGAAACTCTGAATCGGAACACAGCTGGAATACTTTGGAATATATGAAGTTTCAGACAAAGCTCATAAAAAACAAAAGAAAAAAAGACATTATGCACTGAACTTTAGCAATGACTGATCATTGAGTAAGCCATTTGTTCTTATATCTACTTTTCTTTCTAAAAAAAGATTATTGGTAATTTATTTGCTTTTCCTGTGAAGTGAAGAGAAAGAATATCAAATCCAGATTTAGAAAGTCCTGACATAATGGAGTTAACTTCAAATATTAAAGCCCTGAGAAACAGCTTTTCAAAGTATCTCCAATATTGGAGGGCTGGATGGGAGAGAAAAGGGGATATGTTCTTTTTTTTTTACAGGCTTGTCTGCTGTCCAGAATATATATATTTTAAAAAAGATCTTAGTCTGGAGTTATTTGTATTTATATTTATATTTTAGTTATTTGTATTTATATTTACATTCTCAGCTGAGGTAAAATAACCTTCAGTTCATGGTAATGTCAACTCAATAGTATGAATAGTTCACAGAATCACAGAATCACAGAATCACTGAGGTTGGAAGGGACCTCTGGAGATCATCTAGTCCAAC
>NW_020450812.1:618447-620172 GCF_003343035.1 Apteryx rowi
CTCATCCATGCAGGTCTCCTACCTCCTTTGCTTGACTTCCTACTCATAGGGATGCACCGCTCTTGAGCCTGGAGGAAGTGATGTTTGAATATTAACCAGCTCCCTTGAATGCCCCTTCCTTCTAGGGCCCTAACCCATGGGATTCCTCCAAGTAGGTCCCTGAAGAGGCCAAAGTTTGCTCTCCTGAACTCCAGGGTTGTGATTCTACTTAGTGCCCTGCTGCCTCCTCGCAGGATCCTCAACTCCACCATGTCATGGTCACTGCAGCCAAGGCTGCCCCCGACCTTCACATCTTCCACCAGTCCTTCTTTGTTTGTTAGTACGAGGTCCAGCAGAACACCTCTCCTTGTTGGCTCCTCCACCACCTGTGTCAAGAAGTTGTCACCAATGCTCTGCAGGAACCTCCAGGACTGCTTGTGCCTAGCTGTGTTGTCTTTCCAGCAGATATGAGGGTGACTGAAGTCCCCCATGAGAACCAGGGCCTGGGATCGTGAGGCTACTTCCAGCTGTCTGTAGAAGGCCTCATCGACTTCCTCTTCCTGATCAGGTGGCCTGTAGTAAACACCCACAACAGTGTCACCCATGCTAGCCTGCCCTTTAATCCTTACCCATAAGCTCTCAACTCACTCTTCATCCACCCCTAGGCACAGCTCAATACATTCCAGTTCATAGCATATAAGATTCCGACTGTGTTAATAAGAACAGAAGACTACTTCAAACTAGTTGGTCAGAAGAAATCTGTTAAGATGAGTCACTGAAAGCAGTAAGCCTGGTCTACGGCCCCGTCATAAGCAAAACAAAGCTTCAAACGGAGGAAAATCCTGACCATTCTTCCACAACTGGTGAGGCAGTGCTTATTCTGGGGGCTTTTCCAGGCATTGCTGCTAAGAAATTTCCCTTTGAGCTGGACATCACCAGAGGCTGGAACTTGTTCTACCTCTGCACGGATCTTGACAGGCACCACCTTGTTGGGGACTTTGCACTTCCAGGATTGCACTGTGTTCCCACCGGCAGTAATAATAATGAGGTGATCACGGTGACCTAGGATCAGCTGCACTATGTGCTGGGAAAGTGTCAGCGCATTGATGTGCTCAGCTAGGGGATAAAGACTGACAAGGACATGCATGTCTCCTTTCGCTTTGGGAGGGGGATTGTGAAGCTTCATCTTCATCCCTGGAAATCTGTAATATTTGAAGACACCCCAGCAAAATGGTTGTGGGATTGTGGGGTGCCTTCCTTGCACATCAATTCTTAAGAGAGCCCAAGCCAGCAATGGCCCCCTGCTTTTCAAGGCGCTCCTGGGATGTGTGATGTGGGTTTTGGAGGTCTAGTCTCTGACTAGTTCAGAAGGGCCGTGCCACTTTTGAAAAGGGGCTTGGAAATAGTTAAGCCACACGTTAAAAGCATCACTCAGGAGTTTGCCAAGAACGTGTTTGGACCTGTTTCCAAGGTTGTACTGGCATAGTGTCAACACCATCAAAACAGGAGGGCTCATGGCTTGTTTCTATCCCAAGAAAAAGCCTGAAGCACAAGAGAGCCACATCGCACCCCCGGAGGTAAGGCCCAGCCCAGCCCTGAAAAGAAAAAAGATGGAGGGCACCAGGCAACAGTGTGACCAGTTCAAAGGAAGCAGCAAAATGGCAACAAGACGTAAGTCTTAGCGACAATCTCTAGCTCCACAGATTGGGCCCCGCACTCTGCTGGCCTTTTGGATTGCCTTCCCCG
>NW_020450813.1:0-237714 GCF_003343035.1 Apteryx rowi
AGAGAAGGCTGAGAGGAGATCTTATCAATGTGTACAAGTATCTGAAGGGAGGGTGTCAAGAGGATGGGACCAGACTCTTTTCAGTGGTGCCCAGTGACAGGACACGAGGCAACGGGCACAAACTGAAACACAGACAGTTCCATGTGAACATGAGGAAAAACCTCTTCACTGTGAGGGTGACAGAGCACTGGAACAGGTTGCCCAGAGAGGTTGTGGAGTCTCCTTCTCTGGAGATATTCAAAACCTGCCTGGATGCAATCCTGTGCAACATGCTGTAGGTGACCCTGCTTGAGCAGGGGGGATGGACTAGATGATCTCCTGAGGTCCCTTCCAACCTCAACCATTCTGTGATTCTGTGTGATTGAAAATAAAATAGGTCTCAAGACTTATCCTTAAGGATACTCAGTGAAAGCATAAATTGACTGACAACTCTTTTTTGTATGATCTGCTATAATCTTCTCTTCAGCCAAACAAATGTCCACCTTAAAATTACTGTACTAATGTCTATTTTCTCAATTGTAAATAATTTCTAGTCTGGTTCTGCTTTTTGTGAAATTCAAACAGATTAGCTCACAAGATTTCCCTTGTATAAAAATTATTTATTTCTTTATCAGAAATAAAGATGAGTTATGTCTGTATTTCAAATACATCCATATGAATTTTATTTTGTCTTTCAGCTTCTGTTCCATTTATTCTTTTCTTCATAACTCATCATTCTTGTGATGCAGTCTTCAGAGAGGTACCAAATTGTATGAGAAATCTAACATAGTGCATTTATTTAAAAGTTTGATAGTTCTACTTTTATTATAGCTTTAACTAGTTACTTTGCTGCTGAAATATCCCTCATTGATCTTTGTAATTTCCAGGAACACATTTGCACAATAGCCTTGCATTAAGTAACAAAGTCTTGAAGAGCTATATGATGTTATGGAATGAAAATTCCTCCATAATGACTGATGACTTATTCTAATAAAAGAACCTTTTCTCATAGCAATTTTTCACCACTGTGAATTCTTTAACTGGGAAGAGAAATTCAAGGACATTGTCTGATCACAGTGACAAAAAATCATTCAGGAGGAAAAGATGTCCAGTGATGGACAGGCTATGGTGTTTTTATCTCAAGTGCCCTGTTTTCTTCAGCACTTGCATTGAAATGTATTGCTTATTTTATTTCATTTTTCACAGGCCTAATTGTAAAGACAGAAGAACTGGGTTTAACTTGCCCTTTATTGGAATTAGTAAATTAAAATGAGACACACACACACACACACACACACATATATATATATATATATGGAGCATTCCTCTGGAGCAGTCATTTTCCTACTCAGATGTGTTTCCTGAAATAAAAAGAGAAATAGAGCTCATTTTTCTCATTCCACACTCATTGCTGATTCTAACGAATCAACGAACTTAAGCCAAATATAAAGATAAAATTGCTTGGTTAGACTTAAGCATTGAGTAAAAAGATTGTTTATCCCTAGGAACCAGGTGGCCTTGATATAAACAAAATTCAACAAATGAATATTCTGGTAAGTTAAGTGAAGCAAGACACTTCAACATTCAATGAATAATAACTCAAGATGAAGATGCTTTGTAGGATGCTCCAAAGTTTGTTCCATATCAGATCAAGGGAAGGATGAATTCTCAGTAAGGGTTATTGTATCTACTGGTCACTCCTCAGCTCTCCTCTGTTTATATCACTAGAGTTTTGACTCAAGTACATCTGCCAGCTTTGACCAGAGTTTTATGTCAGAGAGAGAAGAGGGTGACTCCTTACCTTAGCCTACTGAACTGAGAATGGTTGCATGGAAGAATGTTTGGAAGCACCACGGTTATGTCATGCTGCAAAAAAGGAGAAAGACCTTGGCTATTGTGAGCTGTGTAAGATCTTTGGCACCCTTAGGGCATGTCAGGTCTTAGCATATGAATATTATGTGGCCGAGCTGGGCTGCCAGATTCTCTTTGGGGTCAATATAATGCATCACCTAAAAAAGTGCAGTCATTTCATCTATACATTTGAAATGTACAGTTAGCCCAAAGATGAACATGCTTCTGAAATGAAACAAGATTATAAGCTAAAAGTGCTGTTTCAAAGACAATATGATATACTGAAATATAGAAATGATGATGAAAATTCAGAATTTGTGACTTGTAAAATGCTTTCAGAGATATGTTTTCTTAGTAGTAAAAGCTTTGTAGTTTGTCAGTGTTATAGTAAGTCAGTTCTGTAAAACTCCATGAAACTCATTAGTGTAGAAGCAGTGCTTGACTTTGGAATGGCAAAATGGTGTAAATTATAAGAGACATTTGAAGAATAACTGCTTTAACTGTGATGATGGAAATATTTAGGCTAATTTTAATCTATAGTCAGTGTTTTCTAAAGGGACCTAAAAGGATCATTCACTAATATGACACTTTGGAGGAGATGGTCCTATAATACTTATTGAGGGAAATAAATAATACAGGTGTGGGGACATTATAGAAAAGAGTACATGTACATGTGTGGAAAAGATGGGATTAGCTACTGGAGTTTGCAGCAATAAGAAGGTCTGAACCTGGTTTGATATATACACAACTCAGCTCGATGACTCATCAAGAAGCAGATCAGTAGTGGCCAGTATCTTCAGAAGTGTCCCCTGTCCAATTTTGGTTTTCCATGCGAGAGATGCTAACTCCCTAATTAACCTCCTTTTGTATGATACTGTGTAGTGTTAATTAGTTGACCTCCAATCAGTTTAATGTGAGTGGTTTTATTGTATTTTAGCTCTATCTTAAGGAGGAAAAGCTGTCACGGTTAATCAGTTCACCATGGCTTATGGTAGAGACAGGAGGATCCAATCATTCCTTGTGAAATTTTGTAAGAAAAAAACATATCTTTATGTTCTTCTGTGTTTTCTTTTATGTTTCTATATTGCTTCCTCTATATTATATCATTGCTTCTTCCATCTTTCTTTTCTCTGCAAACGAAAATAACATCTCTACTTCGGGAATGGGCCAACTTCCCAATCTTACAAGATCTCCATATAGCTGAGAGTCACAAAACCTGGAGAATCAATGGGAAGGGAAGCTCTTGAGGAGTATTTCATAGGCAGGAACTGACAGTGATTCCCCTTGGATTCCAATACTTTGTTGCAGGTGATATTGGTCAGAGACTGCTGCTGCTGCTGGCTTACGAGAATTCTCGTCAAAAGTTTCAGTATGCGTCAGCTTCTGTGCCTGTTTAGCACCGCAAAACGTGTGCTATAACTCTGCCATGGGAACTACCCAAAACCATATATCATTCTAGAGTAACTGGATGGCCACCCAAGGGCTAATCGTAAGGATGGAATGACCTCTTTTTAGCATATATATTTTAATGCAAATTTATCTTTGCATCCTGTGAAAATGTGGACACAGGTCTAGATAAATGAAATACTAGACACCACTACACTATAGTTAATAAATAACAGTTGCAATTACCTGTGAATAAAATGACTCAATTGAATCAAAAACAAAGGTACCATTGTGTGAATATCAGTGGGAGAAAGGGAGGTTAGGAATAAGGGAAGAGGATTTTCATAGGTTCATACATTTTACAGCCAGTAGTAATTATTTGTCTGACCTGAATAAATTAGGCCATAAGACTCCCACAGAGTGATTCCATCACTGAATGCAGTTGAACTGGAGAATCTGTTTTAGGCAGATGTCCAGTCTAGTTATACAGAGTTTGTGTGATGGTGAGGCCATGGTTTTCATTGTTAAGTACAGGCAAAGGCACCCTATTATATATTTACACCTCCTTTATGGTCTACATGTATCTAGTTACAACCAGCTGTGTGGTTTACAAGAACAGAAACTGCACTTGTGTTGTGACAGTGCTAGAAATCATCTGCTGAAAGATATGACTGAAAGATTATGAGTAACATAGCTCATTTTATAGGCCGACCTTCCATATCTTTTCATAGAGATGGACTTCCCAGACAGTTCTGTAGTTTTTTCCAGACCTTATTTTTTAAAAATATATTTCCTACCATCTTTATCAAAGTTCTTGAGAAGGTCTCATCAGGACCATATGAGCTTTTCTTCCATGTCTCCCTGTTTATATCTCAAAAGATCACATTAGCTTTCCATTCTTTTATTCCCATTGTCAGGAAAAATATATATATCCTGTGCCTTAGGTGCTTTATTAACATTAAAAAAAATGCAGTCTGCAAAGTGAATACCTTCAGCTTGGATTCATTCCACCCAACTTCAGGCACCAGACCAACTTGCCTAGGGTTTCATACTCCTCAGTTTCCTATACAGGCAAGGAACGTGTCTGTCTGTATCTGCTGCTTATAGATGAAAACTAGGCTCCAATTTAGGTATCTCATTTTAATGTCTCAAGTTATGCAGGATGAAGCAGAGGAATTGTCCATAATCCTAGTGTCCATAACAAAAACAACCTCCCAGGCAGGATGTACTAACCTTTCCTGGAAACTCAGCCATGTCTTGTTTCCCTGGAAGCTAACATGATTCACTAGTATATGTACACCTCCTAGTGCATTTGGTGTGGGAAACAAGAAAATAAGGTTTCTTTAAAAAAGAGCTTTTAATAATTAGCAAAATTTCTTTTTTAAATCTTGGAAATTTCTTTTTAAGTTCAGCTAGGAAAGACAAGGGGCCAGGGGAAAGAGAAATTCACTGAGAAATGTTAGAGTGAAGCAGCACTGTAGGAACACATCACAGGTTTTGGATATTTGTACTAAACAAAATCTAACATGTCACCTAGCAGAATGCTGTAATGAAACCGGTAAAATCAAGTGTAAAAATAAAAGAGCAAATGCCAATGTGTTTGTCGTTAAATCTCTTTCAGAGTTATAATCCATTCTTGACTTTTCCTTTGTTATATTTTCCCTTTGTGGATACAAGCCAGAAAAAACAAAACTGTGAAGGCTGAAAAGGAGAATAACAAATAGTACTTGTGTGTTCTTGGGTGAGATGGATGAGAGGTGGCTGGATAGGGCTTTGTTTGGAAAAGATCCTGCATAGAGGAGCCTGACTTTCACACTCTCGATGCGAAGGTCCCTAATTCTACAGTGATATTTCTTTCATGGAAGCTGGAAATCACTTAAGCCAATTGTGGTCGGTGGTTCCAGCTATACAGATCACCAGAAACGACCATGTTTTAATATTTCTTTGCAAACAGTTTGTGACACCTTTTCCTTCTAAAATCTCTTTGAGAAAGGAAAAAAAGTAGGAAGCTCGTCCTATGGTTAAGGCCCTGACTTGAAAGTTGGCATTTCTGCTTCCAGGTTTGGCATACTCCAGGCAGGTGGCATGGATTACACTTTTGAGAGTAATAGAGTTATTTCAGAGGTTCCCTTGGAACTTGGGTTCAGGAGTGTCCAGCTCACTTGTGATGTGGAGACAAGGCCCCTGAATTCCCAGACGCAAAGCTTAATATGTTTGGCACTTTAACTTCTTCTCCCATAAAATGAAAATAACATCTCCTTGAGAGAGGTCTGTAGAGTTCTGATATGAGCTCATGTTGGCAATAGATGACCAGACTAAGAATTATGGTTTAGCTATACATATTACGTTATCATAGGTAAACAGTGTGCAATACTACAATCATCTATAGTGCTAAACAGAATATAGACCTGCTTTTATCCTAAAGACCTCAGAACTGCTTACAGAGGATTTCTCATTCAACTGCCACTAGCTGTCCTTCTGAAGATCATAAAAGGTCCAGGGAAAATGCACATTCCAGTATAAGACTTATGAGCCCTCTGACATTTCATTTCTCAGAAATTGCAGTATCCAGTGGATTTGCATAAGATCCTGTATTTGGATTTTCCTTGGGTATGTCTGTGCTAGTAAAACAGTGTCAGGAACTTTTCCTGCACACTGGAACTTTATTGTTTATAGTGTTACTCAGAGTAGTCTGTGACATGCTCTCAGGCCATGCCAGCCAACACTATCCCAAGCAATTCCCAGGCATTTCAGGAATTAGGACAAGATTATTCCGAGCAGACAGTCTGGTTGTAGCCCTCTTGATTTGGAGGGCAGGAGAGTTTGAGAAGGTGGATGTGGGATGTTCCATGCCAGCTGGTCCCTAAGCTAGAAAATGCTACTGAGTATGTTTAACGTGTTATAGATGTAGCCTGAAAGTCTAAGAGCTTGCCTGTTCTGCAAGAATCATAAAAATGCATTGTCCTTTGCCACAATAGACATTTTCTGTATTATCCTATTCTATCAGCCCCACAGTTTCTCAAATCCTAGTTAAATCTCATATTTCATTTTTTTTAATCATCTGCTGTATATTTCCCTACCTAAGAAGCAAACATTTGAGCTAACAGGTTTTCCCTTCTGGATTGTGTCACAGAATTATATGGACCAGTAATTCTTTAATTTTCCATGGGGCTGTAGCAAAGTCTATTCGGGATCTATTTCCTTAGCTCTCTGTGTGGTTAATACCCTGCATTTCTATGTGAGTCTTCTGTGAGGTGAAATCAACAGCAAAAGAGGGCCAAATGCAAATAAACAGATTGCCCTTAAAATTTACAAATACGACTGCTCAAAATCCCCATCGAGAAACCCAGGAAAAAAAATGTAGCTTCTGTGAGTGCCTTTTGCAGGCAACGCTTGCCATCACAAAGTACCATCTGATATGTAAGATGAGGAAAATGAGACAAAAAAGGGAAACAGGCAACAATTAAAGGGAAAAAAAACCCAACCCTTTGTGCATAGATAATCACAAAAACGTCTTTGACAATAGCAGTGAGCTGCTTTTCCAGCCTTCCACACAGATGGCTGTAGCATTAGTATTGTTTTTATGCCTTCCTCCTATTCCCTTTCTCCCAGAAGGCTGATTTTGCAGCACCTCAGGAGGACCATCAGGCAGAGCATCTTCTGCCCTTCCAGGGAACTAACTCCTGCCTCTGTTTATCATCTCTCCCCCCCAAACTTGAGGCCGTATCAGTGGGGCAAACCATCCCGGGGGAGCAGTGACCAGGGAGGACAGGTAACAAACGTACAGATGAGATCAGTTCATTTTCTGGTATCCCCAGAAAGCAGCACAGAGCTGCAGACCTGTGACAGATTTACACGGACAGTGTTTAGTTCAGTGACAGAAGGACAGCACAAAATGAAAACAGTACAGGGATAAAACACTGTTCTGTTCAAGTATCACTTTTTCAGGGTGTCAAGTTTTTCAGGGTGCTTTTATGACCGTGGCTCTTGCAAGCTTGTACTTATTAGCATCTGCTTCACCTTTTCATCACTATTACCACCACACTAGCACTTTTTTTTCTGGTTCTCCCTTCATTGCAGCCTCCATTGTTTTTATTTTCACTGGACATTTTAGTATTTTCATTTTAGCTCAGGCAAGCAGTTTTCCTATGTATTTTCATACTGAATTTCTGCTGAAGTCAGTGAGGGATGCAGCCTGCACACACACAAGGAATGCACTGCCTCTTTGTTATGATTTTGTTGTTATCAACGCCAATTTGCTAGATCCCAAAACTGACTTGCTTTCACTGCAATGCTCCCAATTCCCTTGACATGCTTTTGATTCAAGAAAAGATCCTTATATAGGGTCGCAACTCATAGGCATTTAACAAAAGCACTTCCCCTTTGTTTCTATTGTCATATTTGTTAAAACATACAGAATTTCTTTCCTTTAATAAAGGAATAGACTTTCTCCCCAGTTCCTTTTCAGCAATAGGCTCACAGTGGGAATTGAGATTGAAAATGCAGATTGAACATGTAGTTTGTGTCATGCAGCTGAACTAAGTTTGATGCACGTGTCCCATCAGGCACAGATGTTTATTCTTCCAAAATAGATTGATACTGGATTCATATTTTTCAGAAGTTTTATTTAAACTGTTACTAATAAAGCATCAGTATGATTGGAGTAATACAACAGAAAAAAAAAAATCTCTCCAAATCTTCAGATGTGCTAGTTGTGCACATATCTCCTTTGTTAGCAAATGGAAAGTCCACAAGGAGCTCTTTTTTGCTTTCAACTCTTTCCCTCTTACTAATTGGCTAAAGTTGAAAAGTTCTGGATCAGGATTATCCATCTTGCAATACTGCAAGCCTTATGCCAGTGTGACAGATTCTCCTGGTTCATGAGTGATCTTCCAGGTGCTCGTTACGGGGAGGGGAATGTGGCTGTATCCCTCAGCATGGTGTGTGGGGGAACTAACTCACCTGCAGCTTTCTGTGAAGCAACACACAGAGCTTATGCACTTATCTACAAAAAGTGTTAGAGAGTAAATGGGAATAATCCAGGTGATCATATAGGAAACAATTATTATTATTAACCTTTGTGGTGAAAAACTGCTAGATAGTGCTGGGGGAAGGCTCAATTTGTTGCAGCTTTGCATTCTCCCTGTTCCAGATTTCAAATCCCTCTTAGGGCTGGCATGTGCCTTTGCTTGTCGATACTACTGTTCCTAGCATTTTATAATATGGTAGTTATTATTGGACAGACAAGTCTGGGATTTTTGAGAAAAGAGACTGTATAAACTTAAAATAAATGGCAAAGCTATCCTTAGTACTTTTGAACTCCATCACTGCAGCATTTGAGAGTCAATCAGTACCTAGTCTGAATATCCACATATTACATCTGGGAAGTAGGCAAGCGGCTCTTAGAGGAGGTGAGGCTGAGTAAGGCAAAGGGATTTGTCCAGACAGAACAGGACTGCAAGCCTTGGTTCTCTGCATCCCAAATTACATAATAACCACAAGACTGTTTTTCCACAGATTGGCTGATTGCCAACATTTGCTGTTGGATTCATTTATTTTTCTCTTTGCAAACGAATGAACAGCACAATCTTTTTTTGCGTGCGGACCTTTAAGAGAGGAGAAACCAAAACACCCARTCTCCAAACATTCAGTGAATACTGGATAAAGCTAAGTTTTCTGTAGCCTTGTATCTCACAGTGAATTTGGACAGAAGCTTTCCTTAAGGCTCGGGCATTTGTAAAGGGTTTCCCTCAAAATATGCTGGTGTGGGTTTCAGCCTTTGCTTCATTTAAGGTGTCTGTAGGGACTCTTCCTCCTCTGTCTGAATGCATATTTCATGAAAACTTTTAGGATTTTAGTGACTGTTGCTGTCTCTACATCTTGGTGAAAAAGTTATTGGCAGAGGGTTGGAATACAGACAGATACTCTGATAGCCTCATTTTCCTTGGAAACTGGGATAAAAATCAGTATGCATTCGCAACTCTGGACTGGAGGTTAAGGAGAAGGAGAATGAATTTGATGAGCAGGGGCAGCAAAACTGCCAGTAAGCACTTCTCATATCTCTCTGGGCATTCGAGCACACACTTCCAGACTTGTTGGGATTTTTCTTCTAAGCTCTGTTGGCAAAGAGTTAATTGTTCCTGTCTAGGATTTTTCTCACCTTGCACCCAAAGCCAGCTGGTTTAACTCCATTGGCTTGGCTGGCATGAATGGGTCATCTGTTCTCAAATATACACACTCTCTTAGGGTGCTTGCTTTAAGCTTGTATTTAGGGTTAAAGATAAACCTGAGCAATATGGAATCTTTATTTACCACCCTCCTCCTTTTATTCAAAACTGGGGTCCAGTTTTACCTTGTACTTACACATACGCCTATGTTTAAGAGTGCAAATAGTTCCGCTGACTTCAGTCAGCTACTCATATGGTTAATGTTATGCATGTGCCCAGGAGCCTTGCTGATTTGTGGCCTAAGGTCATATCTATTAAAGTGCATAACAAAACACTAAAACCTCTCCTACTTATCCAAACCCTGTTAATCTAAACTACTTTCATGTCTCTGTTCCATTTGGCTAATCAAGGTTTCAGCAGAGTTACTCTGTAAGTATAAATACCAAAATTGGTTGAAGTCTGCCCTCGACAAAGTACTTCTGGCTCCTGGTGCCTTTAACGAGAGCCCTGAGTGTGTATCTGAGGTTGGAATTTGGCTCTAATGGAAGGTGGATTTTTCAAATCTTCTGTGGAGTGCTTCACAAAATACGTGTTTCAGTTTTTATACCCACACATGATACTATACTAACAGTTACCTCTGGCTGAACGAATCTTGGAATTTCTTGCTATCACATCCAAAAAAATGACACATTGAATTGCATATCAGCTGCATATATAAGAAAAGATCATACCGTAAGACAACATAGGGTTGTCAAGGTTTGTAAATGCTGCTTGGATTCTCCCTTGTGTCTCAGTTTCAGTTCAGTTTTCTTTTTAGACTGTGTTTTTATGTGTGTTCGTTTGCTTTCTAGTAACCTTGGGGATAAGAGCATCTCTAAATTTCTTGATTCTCTCTTCTCTGCTGTGGAAAAAGGAAAGATGGCCAATTGTTTAAAAAATAGGAACCTTTTTTTCTTGTCACGGAATGATTTTTCATTGACTATGGAAACTTGATATTTATGGATCACGGAAAAATAGCTTTAACTCTTGAACTATGAGAATACCCTCAGCTAAAAAAAAAAAGTGTTTATTCTGCTGTTAATTTATGAGAAAGGTGTACTTATATGTGGGACAACACTGAAAAGATGCTGACAGTGAGCAAAATCTTGTACTCATGGTTTAAAAGCATGTCCTCTGCACATTTGGTAGCTGAATATATTTTCAGTAGGCCGTATACCGAGATCAGCAGGAGCTGAAACAGTGCTACTAGCTAGGCCTCCGATCCTGCAAAGCAGTATGCACATAATTTCTTGCAATGTAAGTTTTTAAGAAGAATGTCTAGGATAAATGGAATAAATTCCTCCCTGGACAGATTTGTCCCTTTGCATGGACTTTGAAAGAGGGTTTGCTGACTGGTTTAGACTAGGCACCTAACTTTAAAGGGTTCAAAATAAACAGGGCGAATCCCAGCCAAGATGACTTGCTCTGTGCTGGAGCTGGTTTCCAAGAGTTGGGTGTCTACAACACCCCACAGGAAAATATGAGGTAACTGGAACGAGGTAACTATTATGCAGCCTTGATTAAGGGATCATTCAGCCATGCCCATCTCTGGCATAGCATCATGGTGTTTTTCCATGCAGCACCAGAGGCATCAAACCACACTGTAGTGTTACCTAAGATCCATGGATGCAGATAAGTTCCCAAACTGGATGGATGAGTCACTACCCTCTGAAGCTTCAGAGAAACCTCATTTTCTCCACTAAACCTCAGTTCCTACCTTAACTTTTTCTGGGCCAGGAGCCTAATTTTTGCATCCCACTGTGTTGATATTAAGTGCTCAAAGTGCATAGTCTGACTACAGATCTAAAAAGTTTTTGAAAATTATATCTAATATTTTCAAGAAGTCAGATAAGATAGGATTACTACTGAGTTCTAATGACTGTTGAGACTCTTAAAAATGGAAATAGTTTAAAAATTGCACATTTTCCGTTTATTTGCCATTAGGTTGCTCTGTTAATTTCTCAGTAAGATAGTATTTTTTCTTCTTAATAGGAGTGGGCATTAATCTCATGATTAGATCTGATTTCTCAGTAAGAATGTATTTTTCAGATTTGACTTTTTTATGAGTCCAGGGTCTCAAAGGGATTTAAGATCTTAATTTTCAATGCAAGCTAAGTGTGTAAATGCAATCTAGTCAAGAGTCAATGTTGAGTTGGTTTTGTGGCAGGCTCTCATAATGCCATTATTTGGATCACAGACATTCAAGGAGAATATGTATTGGTTTTAATAGATGTTTTATATGAGAAGCATTTTTATGGCTGGGAAAATTTTCCTATCTAACAGATTTTGTGTTAAAATCAATAAAACCTAACAGTGTGTATTCATCCTTGACACTTAAAGTGCATATTCATCCTTTTTGAGTGAAGGTAGAAATTATTCATTTTTTAATGGACATACTCCTTTGACTTTGGAAGGAGATTAAGACAATCATTTTATAGATTTATTCTTTGTCTTCAATACTAGCACAACCTTCCTCCTCTTCCAAATTCTTTCTGTCATCATAGCAATTCAGTGCTGCTGATTTAGTGAATTGGATTGAGGGAGACAAGCAATCCAGCAGTCTGAATTTGAGCTCTGACCCTTCCTTTGCATTGTTGCACAACTTCTTAGTTTTGCTAATCAAAAAGTGTTCGCCCTCCCCCTCTTTTCTCAAATGAGCAAAATCTAAAAATGTAGAGGGACAGGGTGGTTTTGGAAATGATCAGGAAAAGACACCTGTACATTTTTCTGGTTTGGCTCTGTGGTAAGCATTTCTTAGGGCCCCAAAATCTGATACTATTTTGCATTGTTCTTCAAATATCAAGATATGACTAAATTCCTTAAGATTCCTATTATGCTTAAACACTGGAACATATCCAAGCACATGCCTTTTCATATGCTATCTTCGTCAATACTGAGCTCTTGACATACCATTCATGATAAATTGAGATGGACAAGACATCAAGTGCATTTTAGCTCTACAACAGCTAAATTCACAGAGACTTCCAACACGGTTGTGTGTGTCATGAAAGATCACAATACTCTTGCTGGAGCTGTGGTGTGTTTAATACTTGCTAGTATTCCGTTAGGTCATATAATGGGAAAAAGTACAAAAATAACAGACTTGTTAGTCTGCTAATTGCAAGCTCATTAAGTGATATTCCATTTCTGTTTTTTTTCCCATTGCTCTGATTAATGACTTTTTAAAACAAATACAAAAAAGTCTTCTGTAGAATATTAAAAAAGGTCACTCTGCACCTGAAAGATCTTCTACCAGATTTTCTAATGTAAACTTTGTATTTGAATATATAGCTAGAAGAGTGATAGCACCACCAGTGTGGACAGTCCCACTTGATTTAGTCACTCAAGTGATATCCAGTTTTTGAGAGGACTGTCAGTGGTGTATTGACTTGGTGTTCCCTGAATTTGGCATTTCTTTTTCTCTGCTTTTTTAACTACAATTTTTGCATTCTTCTAGGGCAGGCATTTCCTCTGTATTTAGGATATTTCCCTTCTTTGCTCTCTGAGACAGGAACCTGGAAGGTAGTGGGAGGATTCCCATAGGCTTTGAGGACTTGTGGATTAGCCCATGTTGTATGTCACTGTGCTCTCTTTGGATCTTGTCTGGAACCTAAGGAAGTCAGTAGCATAACTTCATTGGTAATGTTTATTGGTTTATAACACAGTAAGAACCCTCAAAACTCTTGTTTCAGTGAAAGTAAATCATATTCTTTTGGTGCCTCATGAGTCTGAGCTCTTGTGAAGACAGTTTCGTTATGTTTTTGGTTCCCATGTGTTTTTAAGAGCCTTAAGGACCTTGACAGGGAGTACTTAATAAGCAGCATTTATTATTATTTGATATGGACACCTAACATGTAAAATAACAGCATTTTATTTTAATCTATTACAGTCACATCAATGTTTTAAAATGGCTGTCTTTTAAAGAGCACCATCCAGGAAAACTGCTGTGCCTTCAGGGAGCTCCTCAGCTGGATCATGGTAGCCTGTGAAGAAAATGTAGAACAAATTATTAATTTCTATTTGGAGCTTTTTGCTTCTAGGTTACTGGGTCAAATCCAGGTCTCATTACCCTTGGTGAAAGCATTTACTACAGTAGTTTGAGATTCAAGAGTTCTTACAAATGAGACCTCACAAAATTCCTCCCCACCACTCCCCTAGTTGCATAGAAGAACATTTTGAGCACTCTCAGTAATAAGCTTTCTACAGAATATAGGAAGATGGCACCAACCATCCTGTGTACACAGCTCTGCCATGCACTGATCAGTGGGCTTCCCTGATTATGTGCAAAAAACTCTTCAATATCACTGAAAGCCTGAATTTCACAGTTCAAAATCTCAGGCATTGCTACTTCAAAATAAAAGCTTTCTGCTCAGAATAAAACTGAAGTCCTTTCCTCCAGAATGGACTCTGTTTTCAAGCAAAAACCAAGACACTTTCCAGTTTTGTGTTCAAAAGACATTTAATTATGACACTAAAATGAAATAGAAAATTTTCACAAAACCCTAGTTTTCAGCAGAAATCAGACTAAGTCCTAGTCTGTGTTGTCACGTGCTTTACTCCCTGCTGGTGGTCGCTGAGCAGATCATTGCAAGGTCCTCCTTGCAAATCTTGTAGATTACCCCTCACATAACTCGTATGTGCACTGCTGAAATATAAGAAGGAAGAATTGGAGGTTGATCTTCGCCATGCAGGGACATTATTACTCTTTGAAATATATTCAGTTGGTGTTGCGGAAAGGCATAAAGCTGAACAATTGAAAATAATCATAAGGGAGAGCTCTAGAACTAACCACTGCAACTACAAAGACACTAACTAGTAGCCTCCTTCCAGATACTCTGTTTGAGCATGTCTGCAGCCTAACAAGCCATTTACCCCTTGTAACTTTACTATTCCATGAGAAATGACTCATGGATGAAATTCATCAGTTTGCCATGGCAGTATGCCATTTATGGACGGAAACTATTTTTTTCATCTGGGGACAAATTTCCTATTACTTTTGGTATTGCAATTTACTGTTATGAGGCTGTGATACCCCTGGCTTCTGTAAACCGGTAGGGTTCATTGAATTCAAGTCATTAGGTCATTTCCTTGAATATTTGTAACTGGATTAAAATTATGTCTATGAAGACACAGAGTTATGTCCTCACACCTAACTTTAGGCACCTGACTTTCTCTATAGCTCATGCTGGGAAATAGGCACCTTGAGAGCAGTGCTTCACCTTACCTAGCTTGGATACCTACCTCCACTGACTGTAATTGGTGTCTGGATGAGTAATTGGACAACATGCCCTACTTTTGCAGGGTTGCAGTAAGAGGAGAGGAATCCCTCATATCTCCCTCATATTGTGAGTGGAGAACAAATGGATTTATGATGGAAATCACTGAAAGCTGTATTTTGTAAGTCTGATTCTGCTTTAAATCAGAAGCAATACTTTTCAACATGAAGAGTAGGTTTAATGCACCATCTCTTTCACTATCAGTTTAAATGGTGGAGTTTTCTGCATTCCTTTGTCTTTGCCGTGGATATGTGCAAGAAACCTTGTGGTTAACTGAACTGTTCTTTACAGTTTACCTTTCATTAGAATCCCTTCACCCCCTAGTTATTCATTTTAACTAGCTTCTGTCTACTTTTTATATAGTTCCTCGTGCTATTTATGTTCTAAAGACCCTTTATTGGGATTGTTGCACACAATGTATAAGACTTTATATCCTTGCTTAACCGAACTGGCCTTTGTTGCCCTTTTCTGTGTTTAGATTATAACCAGGATGAATTTCACTTGTGGTCTTTCCAGCTGTTTTCTAAGTAGTCCCCACTTCTCTGCAGTAGATTTCCTACATGTTAGAAGATTCCAAACCAAATTCCATAGGTTTTTTTGCATTCCCTTTAAGTCAGTTTTCCTTTATGTTTCCCTTCTACGAGTCCTAGCTCATACAAATCGTACAAATGCAATGTTATAATTAGAACTGTGTGAACACAGCACTTCCATTTCTCAGAGGTTCCTGCAAACATTTGCTTTGGGTTTCGTCCATATGAGCTCCCATTCCTTGATATTTTTTACTTAGAATTTCAGATGTGAACAAACCAAACATCACAGAAGGCAAAAATCAGCTCCAGTGATTTAATTTTATGGATCCTTGAAACAAAACAACAAATTTTGCTTAGTTTGGGGTAAAATCCACAAAGCCTAAATGCTCACTTGAATGCTTACTTACCCTTAATGAATTGTCTAGCCTAGAAAACAAACTTGACCTTAAAATAATTTAAAAGGGGTTCATGGCTAAATTTTTTAGTCTGGAGTAAAGTACCTGGGAGCACCTTCCATCCTTGACAGACTGGGTGAGAGCTCCCCCTCCTGTTTTAATCTATTTTAGGCTGTGGCCTTGGTTATGACCCACACATCTGGATGGCTGGATTTTCCTAGTATCAGGCACATTGCAGTATGCTCAATTTCCAGGTTAAGTCCAGGGTTACCTCGAGTTACCTTCTGTTCACAATAAGGAACTGTTTCACTCTCTCATTTGTGTGTAGTTTTTATTTCTGTCTCCATTTAAAGAGTAGACCCTGTTCAGGGAGATAACTCTTAATTTGCCTAACACTAGACTATGCTGTCTTTGTTGAAAATGTCTTTCATTATAGAATGGGAACATTTCAAGACATTTTTCCATTCTATTTAGATACTTATGTTTTTCAACAGAAACAAAGAGAAATTGGAACTTTTGTTTCATTTTTCTTCTCTCTTTTTCTCAGTCTCTTTGTAGAAAGAAAGAACTGAAAAAAGACACATGAAGTGAGGGGAATGAGAATATTTGCACTGAATCACTAAAAAGTGTAACTCGGTTTCTTAAAAGACAGGGATGATCATTTTGTTATGGACCTTCTTTTTAATAAAAACTTATGAACAGAAACCCTAACACTCCAAACTTTGTTTAGAGCATGGTAGTGTCTATTCCACCACAAATCTGCTCCTTGAATCACTAAAATTATGCTCTTTTCTGTGAGGCATACAGAAAATAAAAATTGCCTACAGTTGGACAGGCTTATGGGTGAAATGCCATCTCTTTGCTCCTGAGTTTGGCGATGTTTCTGAGTGACTGTCCAGCTGCCTCATGTAGTTTGTGGGCACTGCGTGTTGTAACTGGAGCTGGGTAGAAAGGTTGGATTGGACTTAAATCTTCATGCCAGTAAAACTGTATATCACTTTTGCTGGAAGAGAGTAGTGAAAGGACAGGGGAGTTTTAATTTATCTAATAAGTACTGTTAACATTCTTTGTGTTAACAACATTAGGAAGCTGTTGACAATTTTTCTTTTTTTTTTTTTTAATTTCATCTTAGAATTCTTCAATGGGGATGGAGTATTTCATCCAGAATGAATGGCAAATTGCAAGTCACAATGGAGTAGAAGAAAAGGTGGAATTTTCCTTTCCAGATATGGCATTTTCTGGAAACCATAAGAATGAAATAACAAATTACAGAATGGAGATAATAGTGTTTTAGAAAGCCACATTAATTTAGAACAGTTGAAGGCAAATTCTTTGCAGCCGCTAATGCCAATTTGTGGATAAAAAGCCAAGAGGATTTTTAAAGATCTGTTTCTTAATTAATTTAACATTTTCTTGCTGGTCTGCAGAGTTGCCAGTGTGAATAACTTAAGTCTTTCTCATGGGCTGTCTCATTTGTTTAGCTTCATGAAGTCATGTGGCTTGGTTTTCCTTCCTCAGACAGGTTTGAAGATGTGGAGGCAGAATCAGCTGGAGTCCACTGGAGGGCAATCTAGCACCGTCTATCTGACCTCAGCCTGCTCTTCTGCATGACCTTTTTTTAAGATTTTTGATCTGAACTCTAATAACAGTTTACATTTCCATGTCCATATTAGATCTGGGGTTCCATAAAGCAAGGCCAGCACTATATGTTTTTGCTCTCTCAGATATTACATCGTCTATTTATACTGTGTGTTTTTGTAGCCCATGATGTAATATGACAAAATTTCAGCCATGTGCATCACACATGCAAGTCCGAGTGCAGCTGGGTTGTGTAGCACGGCTGAGGTAATGTCAAGAAATTTCATATTATATTTAAAATGACACCTGTAAAAATAATCTTCAATTTGTAATTTAAATACTGTAATACTCAATTATGCGAACTGACAGGAAGTGTCCCAGCGGTTTTGGAAAATAACATTCTTTTATCCATYGAACCTTTGATGCATTTTTGCACAGCCATAATGGAAGTTCGGATCATGACCTTCTACTTCGAGAGAACAAAGTCAGGGGAGGAGTAAGATCATCTCCTACAGCAAGGTAAAGTTCTCTCTCTACATATATTTTCACTTTCTTGGAGTTAAATGTCAGCTATGCACGCTTTATCATTATCCAAGCCAAGGAGAGCTCAAATCTGTAAATCTAGCCTCAGTTCTAATTGTGTGCCTTGCTTATGGCAGCAGATGCATGTCATCTGTAAATATATATCCTGCTTTACTCCTACAGAGAGACTTCGAAGGTTTTCCTACAGTCTACATCAGTAGCAATCAGCTTCTATTAATGTGGGAGTGAGGTTTGTGACTTGGCCATTGAAAAAGCTCAGAAGTCTTCCAGATGCAGGAATCAGCTTTGGAAATCTACTGAGCTGTTTCTTAAGTATGTCTCTTTTGCTTTTTTTTTTTTTGGGGGGGGGGGGAACTGCAAGACATAGGCTTTGTGCATGTAGACTATGAATGTGATAGCCCTGGGATTTCTCCCATTGTAAATTACACCTTCTTCCCTAATTCCATGGCATTTCCCTTATCCAAGAGCTGTTTCTTAAAAATACTATCATTCTCATGAGTTTTACCCATGCCCCCCAACTTGTACCTGTTATTGGCTTCTGCAAAGTCTAAGAGATTTCTCTAATGTCCATTTCCATCATGTATTTTCAAAAAACTGAATGTGACTTCCAGAGAGTTGTGTTTTGTGCCACTTAAATAAACTTTGTTCTTTCCATTCAACTCTGGTAACCTGATACCACACAATAAATGCTAATAAGTTTCCTGCAGAGTAGTGGTCTTTAGACAGCTTATTTTTCATCCCTCCTTTCATGTTGTGCCTTTATTGATGACTCAGTCCATACCACAAGTGTTCTTAAAGAAGATAAAATGTAAATAAAAGTGAAAGATGCTGGTCAGATAAGGCACTCAGAAGGACACAGGAAATGCTTCCTAAAGAACATTTTTTCTCTCTCCAAAGTTGCCCCTTTTAAGTTGYAGTTACTGGCTAATACTCTTTGTAGGAAGTTAAGGACAAAATGGTGTATTAAACAATTAACAAAAGAAAATTAATGCTCTGGTCTACTGTAAATCAAGGACATATGCCTTTATTGACTATCTTGGRTGTTAGAGATTGGTTTGTTTGGTATTGATAAAATGTTTTCCTAGAAATATTAATTATGGGTGAAATTCATTCAAGGTATTGCAGCAACAGAAGGCCTCACCCCTGTGGATATCTGTATGTGGGGAGTCAGAAGTGAGAAGTGCAGGATGACATTGGCTGGCATGGAGATACTCTGCCAGAGAAGCAGAGAGTGTAGTAACCACGCACCATAGGGCACACACATGATGCTCGGAAGCTGTGGCCCCATGTCCAGAGGATAGTCTGTAACAGAGGGCACCTGAGGCTCTCCTTCCCCATATCATGTGTCTTCGCCTGCCTTCTCATGTAGCTCCCATGTACAGAGCTTGCTTCCTTTGACACTGATCTGCTGGTAATCCGCGTGCCAGCATCTGTATGTGCTGATCCCCAGCAGTGTTATCTTTCTGTGTATTGTGTAGAGCAGCTGCTGCTGCATTGGGATGGGAGGAGGCAGCTGGAGGGGCCACCTGTGCAGTGGGAGATGTGAGTGCAGAATAGGATGGGCTGCCCTCCAGGGTGGAAAGCAGGCTCCTGGGGTGCAGAGACAGATGGGGTTCGCAGGAAACATCAGCCACTCCGCCCTGCAGTGAGTTTTGTTTGATGTTGGTTCATTATTATATTAGGTTGACTGTGGTAGTGCCGTAGGGCCATGCACTCAGTGAGAAGACAGGGCTCACAGGGAGAACAGTAGACAGTGCCTGCCCTGAAGAGCTTCCCGCGTTAATGCTTTAATGCAAAGAACAACACAGCTGGGCCTTTTTTAATGCTTGGTGAGGAAGGGGGGACCATCTCACTGCAGCCTGCTTGCCTCACGCAAAAGACAACAGGAAGCAAGTGCTCTGCTCTTAAAAGTTTGTTTCAGTCTCACATTTTGAAAGAGCAGGTTGCTTCAAAGTCCCACCATCATATGCCATCTGCTTGTTACAAATGTGCAGGGGAAATTATTGGTGCTTCTGCCTTGTTTCTGTGATCCAAATTTATGTACGTGCCAGTTATTTATTTTATTTTTGAACAGACACATTTGGTTGTCTCCCACCCTTCCATGCTTCAAACATTGAACATCTTCTTGGGATGTCAGTTCTATGGGTAGGAGACCACATGTACCTGCACCACACTGCTCTTGTGTGTGTTCAGATGTAAAAGTACCACAGTGTCCATGAGAAAACCCAGGGAGGGCAATTGTCAGGTTCCATGTGGTGCAAATGTGTTTTCTGTTGAATCAGGATAAATCCAGTGGCTGATATCGTGCAGCTTTCCTGCTGTTTGTAATCCATAATGGAGCACAGAGTAGTGTCCCTTGATGTGTACTGTTTCCAGAGTTGATGGCCAGGCAGGCTTGTGGGTTTGCCCTGCTGCATATCCCAGATCATAAACTTTTACCCATACACTCTATCAAAGTCCTTTTCTAGACAATGGTTTTAAAATCCTCAGCTGCTTCAGCCATGTAGAGCATCAGATTAGAGATGAGAGGAGCAGACTTCAAGTCTTCCCTCTGCTGCAATCACTTAAAGTATAGTTCCTCTTGCCACACTTTGGGTGTGTAGCCCAAGTCAGTTATTTAGTTTCTGTCTATATATCTGCACCTGCAAGGGGTACTTTTCCCCCATTGTTTGAGACCCATAGTAGGATAGGTTGGACATGACACTGTTATAGAGGGAGATGGAATAAAAAGCTTAATTAGATTCCTGACTTTTATAATGCTGAAGGTGACACAAACCCCACATTTAAAACCTCAGTGTCTGAGTTCCCTTTTTGTGAACACTGGCTAATTATAAAAACTCTGAAAGGATTGTTCTACTAGGCTTATGGAGCAAGATCTCAGTCAGAGCCCTAAAAATGCTTCTTTAATGGAAACAGTAACCGATCGCAGTGGGGTTATTCCTGATTTATGCCAGTGTAAGAGAAGGACTAGTTCTCAGGTTTCCTTTAGCATTCAAGCTAGATAATTTTTCTCAAGGCACATTCATACAAATTTGGAGCTGAGTGCTTTACTCATTTGTATGAAGTATACATTTATTTTTAACTAGTAATCGTTAAAAATAAGCTTTTCAGCAGTGAGCAGGCTGGGATGGACAGATGACTCACATGTGCTACTGGGAATGGGATGAATCAGCAACATTGTTTGATTTGTGGCACAGTCCCTGTTCAAGCATCTGTGTCTGCAGAGACTGGACATGTTCCATCTTTCAGCTCTTTGCAGTCGTGTCCCCAGCATGACTGGCTTCTTCAGTTGGCAAACAGAGTGGTGGGGCTGGTTGCATTGCAAGGAGAGATCGGAGCTGGGTAGAAGCTCCTGTACAGTTGGTTTTGCTTTTTTGGAAGGCCTCCAGGTATTCCTGGGAGGCAGCTGAGAAAACTGGTTCTGTATTTCTCTGTGAAAGTGTTGCAAGGGACAGGATCGAATGTGTGCTCTCCAAGGCAAGGAGAAGCTTCTTGTTCAGCCTAGCTCATTATGATCTTGCAGAAGGACTTGCACAGTCCAGCTCTGGAAGTATTTCCAGCCCTGTCTGGTAGTAACACTTGCTTCTCAGGGCAAACTTACATGGACCAGCAGAGCTGGGTTAGAGACCCATGCTTAGCTTCAGGGTGAAATGATATGTTGCATGGCACCACATAAAGCTTTGCAGAGCTACTTGGGAGCTGTAAACACATGTGAGTGCTGCAACACTCTTGGGCTAAGTAGCAGGGCTAATCCCTTGGATAGAAACTACACTGGTATGGCCATCCCACACAAAGATCTTGGACTAGCTTGGCTGGCACCAGCTCAGGGATCTCAGCACTGCACTCTGCTGCACAGTGTCAACCTATCTGGCCCCAGGATAAGGGAGATGAAGGTGTGAGGGCTCAGCTGCTGGTCTGAGCTGTGTTTGGCAGTGGCTACAAGATCAGATGGTAGGATGCACACAATATCTGCTAACGCACTTGCACATTGTCTGAAGCTAGCTGTACTTCCGCTTGGCAGTTGTAAATGGAGATTGGCTTTTTGCCTCCCAGTGTTTCCTGGGCATTTCCAGGAAAAAAAACATTTCAAGAAATGGTGTGTCCACAATCACAGAGTTATTATTGAACTATTAAAGTTATATTGAGTCTACAGATATACATATTAATGTCCTTCTTTTAGCCCAACTTTATGTTTTTCAGGCCTTAAAGCTGCAGGTAATGTTTTATATTTGTTATTGAGAGCAGATGTGCCCAATTCCAGTCATATTCTACTGAAGAATGTCAGGGTTACAAGAGGTCGAATGGTGAATGCCTTTCAATCTCCATTATTATTTCCTCTACTCAATTGCCCCAGCAGGGAAACTACAGTCGTTAATGGAGACCTTCAAAATATTCAAATCAAAACCTTCCTTGCACTGTCTTGGCTGCCTTCTTCCACTCTTGAAAACCACTCTAGCTACACTGTCACTTCAACCTTCAGTTGGGATCTGAGCTTTTGTCCTAACTCACCAACTGTGGATGCTGGGAGAATAGTAAGCCTACTTATGGTGCCAATCATCTCAGAAGTCAAGCCCCTTTGGGGAACATGTGACAAGGCAGGCCACAGTGGTAAGTCTCACAGATGCCCTGACTCTCTGGGCTTTGCCTTGCCCCAGGGCTTGCGTTTGGCCCACGTCCCAGCTTTCTGCTTCCTCTGACCTCTCTGCCTTTGCGCTGGAGTGGAGAAGGAGCACCCACAGCAGCCTTAAATGGGAGGTGACAAAAACAGTTTTGAGATGGTTTAGAAAGCTGTGTTATTCTGAAATATGGGCCTGGCTATGACCAAATGGAAAGGAAACAGTGCTGGATGGGGAAGGCGACAGGTAAAAGCCCTGTACGTAGGCCCAGCTCAGAAATGCTGTCCTCAGTTTCCCACACTGTGCTCTGAGATGGTTGGGGTTGCATTCAGTTCTGTCACAGACCCAGTGGAAACATCCGCACTGAAGACCAGAAGAGTCCGATGCTAGAGCTATGACAGGTTCTTCCCTTTCCTTCAGGGGCCTTGGAAGGCCTTGGAAGGAGGATTATGGAGGAACGTGTGATTAATGCCCTCTCTCTGGGAGGAAGAAAACACAATTGTGCATTCTTTCCTAGTCCCGTCCATCATCTTCAGTGATGCTCATGGGGAAGCTTATTCCTTCACATGCAACATTTGCAGAACTAATTTCTGAAAAAATAGGAGTGGTTTTAAATAAAGCAACATCATTTTGCAGTTATCTGCAATGCTTAATGTTTATTGATTTTCTCACTCAGACAGGGAAATTTTTTCTCTCTCCACAGAGCAACTTTTTAATACAGCTGTTCTTTTTTTCTTTGGGACTTTTTGCACTGAAAATGCTCAGTGCGTAGACTGTCACTATGATCAGAAGGCAAAGAATTGGAAATGTAATTGGGAACATTTAATGAATGTGCAAGATTTGCTACCAGTTCTTGTCTTTTTTCAGTCAGGCCCCTGGTCTTTGCTGAGTGCTGCAGACTCTAAGTGTTTCTTTTTATTTCCAGAGTTTCTAACTGAAACAAAAACCAGGCATGGAATGAAGCTCAAAAGCATTTCCACTTTGGAAAGGAGACGTAAGTAAATGCAATATCTTGGGACAGGAGTTTTCTAGTGTTCAAGAACGCTAATAGTCTTGAAGACAGACCTGCCAACTGGCTTTAGTGCCTTGGGCGTTAGGGCAGGCCTGTGTACTTTCTCTCCAAATCAGTGGGTTTTAGGGGGCTGTTAGAAAGTACCACTATTCAGAAATGGTGCCAAATCCAAAGCTATCAAATTCAGCACTTGCCACTTCATCCCTACCTCTAAATATTAAACTCCCATACTGTGCTTCTCTTGCTGTGCTAGGAGCCATAATATAAAATTGCTGTGAGCTTATACAGTGCTGACAGGATGGTTAACGTTACACTCAGTTAGAAAACTCAATAGCTTGGGAAGGGTTCTTAAAAAGAGCTGCCCGACCCTTAGTTTATTCAGAAAGAAAACACAAGCCAGCAGATACAGTAAATGAGCAGAAGGGGAATGGTGATATGTATCAGGGCCTCTGTGTTGACTCATTGCAGTCTGAAGCAGGTTAATCATCATTTATAATGTGTTGGTAGCTGATTTATTTAACAGTAATTAGAATAACAACATTATCAGTGAGTTCGTTACCTGACATTAGAAAGTCTTGTGATGAGATAAGGTGCTCTGTCCATTTGAGACTGTGCCAATGCCCTGCGTTCAGACACCAGCTCCTGCCACGGACCTCTTCTGGGGCTGGGGAGGTCCCTGAGGCTGTTGTTCAAGGAAGAGGTTAAGATGCCTTGCCTACTGAAAGATGGAGTCCCACCTTAAGGCACCTCCTTTTGTTGGTGCAAGCATTTGCGCAGCTGTACACCAAACTGGGATGGGGGAACCAGTGCAAAATCCCTTTCTAACCCCCCTCTGAATATCTTCATAGCTATTTTGCATCTGGGTCACCAGTGGAGCTTACCACACACCTTTACAAACCTGGGGAGATGAGTGGAAATGAGTGGTCTGGGGAAGGGGAAGACTGGGCTGCTTCTTCTGACAGTAACTGTTGGCTTGAAGTGTTCACTGAGCAGCACAATATGTGTGTGCTTGGATCTCCTTTTAGTCTAATAGTGGTGATAGCCCAGCCTCACCTCACAGAAATGAAGTGGTCATGAATATATGATAGAATATGAAGCACTACAGATGCTGCAGGAATAGGGACACTCAGCTACATAGAAATGGGTGTTGAAAGCCAGTACCTGCCTTTCAGGGTAAGCTAATAGGAAAGCTCTCGCCAGAATGCTGTTTTCTTTGATAGATAAAGGACTATTCAGGGAGCAATTTGAGGTATTCATTACGCTCTCACACAAATCTAGGGAGTCATTTCAGTTTGAGCAACACTGAAGATTAAATATTATAGTTCACTGAAGGAGCTCTGTGAAAAAAGCCAAAGTACAGTTAACTAAAATCTGACAGCAAAATATGCAGCTCAGCATTTAATTGGCCTCCTTCTCTGATGCCTCAGGAAAAAACAAAATAATCTTGCTTCCTCCACCAGGCTTTCAGGCTCCTGTAGCGCAATCATTTCTTCCTACGTTGTGAAGCGCAAAAGACATCACTGATGCCTTTTTTTACAATAATGTGCAGGGATGGCTAAAATGTATTCAAGGCATGGTATGCTCCTCCATTAGGGCCAGATTGAGGCTAACCTCTGAACAGGCATTCAAGGAGAAAGATACAAAGGATGTGATGTCCTGGTTCACCCTCCTTTCACTTGCAGAGGTCAGGCCACTGCCCAGTGCCCCCTGCGTGGAGTGGCAGCAGGCAGCTGGGACTCCTGCAGCCTGAGCAAAGCTTTCGTCCCTCTTACCTCGGTGATATGCATGCTCAGTGTGGGGTCCTTTATAACCAGGGCACTTTGTCCAGATTTGTAAAATAAAAGCCTTTGCAGCAATGAGCCGCATTGCTCAGAATGCCTGGAGCAAGAAGTATTTATTAAAGAAAATACGTTGATTTTTTGCAAAGAAAGTCTTTGGCTTTTTTCTCACAAAGCTGAGGTGTTTTCCATTTGAAAACACCATTCAGATGTTGTGTGGGATTTGTACTTGGGGTGCTTCACACTCCATTTTCCGAAGGCATGGGCTGTCTGCGCCATGGCTACCTTCCCTGTAAGGCGTCTGCAGGCTGTGTGGGAGTCTGACAGAGGCAGGAGCTTTTTGGGGTGGTACAGGCTCATCAGGTGGTATGGCTGGCAGAGAGCAGCAGTGTTCAGGAGTCACATGAAGATCTTCTTTCTGAAATTAAAGTTTTCAACTGTGGCCTCTGTTTTTTATCTGAAAAACGAACCTCTCCTCTGTCTTTATTTTGGTCTCATTTTCAGGCAAAGTTTTTGTCTTGTTTCTAAATCCATTCAAGGGCTATTGAGGAAAAATGTCCTATTTTCTGGTTAAAAAAAGAAAAAAATGGAAACTTTTGATCCATTCACCTGAAAAGCCTTTCACTCTGTGGAACAACTAACATTGAAGGGTGGGAGCTGCCTTCACAGTGTCCCAGGGTATCCCTTTGAGTCTCAATTATATGGATCTCTGGAACTGCAGCCAGGACTTCATATATTTACAGAAGATCTACTCTGAGAGGAGGTGATTCAATGCTGGAGCAAAGGTCGTCCCCACCAGTGGTGATGCCAGAGGAGAACTACTCTGGCACTAAGAAAGTCCTAAATGGGAGTTCCACAAATGCATGAATTAATTTGAAGGCAGCACCACTACTCCATTGATCAGTCTCCATTTCTTTCATGCATTCAGTGACAYAAGTGAGTGTGTTGAAGGATAGATTCCAGTTTTCCCTCTCTAAAGTAAAAGACCATTTGCCAGCATTGCTTATTGCTACTGCTGGCCTCAGCAGGCCTCAGCAAGGTGAAAGGTCCTTGTTCCCCCGGAGGACTGACACATTATGATGGCTTCATTTGATTAAAAGGGGATGTTGATCATTAGTTATGACCCAAATTTCTTTTTTTTGGCAATCATTCAAAGTGTTCCCAGATGCCCATGAGGCTGTTGTTACCTGCAAATAAAACATATCTTTATAACAAGGACATTAATGTTAATGAATAATATCAAAATGTGCCATGTGCCTTTGCTAGGCCTTTTTTGCATTTTGATGGATTGAATGATGGAAGGGAAACATATGCTTTCCAGATTTGAATCCAAAGAGCTCACTAATTCAGAGTCCATGCTCCTTCAAGCTGCAGCCAAGCAGAGAATAAATTGCTTAGTATTTGTCATCCACTTGGGATTAATTATTGAGTTTTAGAGGTAAGTAGCTGCACCAGTGAAGGTTACCAGTTTGTTCTTTAACATCTAGTTAGAGCATTGAGGGAACTAGGAGGGGGGAGCTGGCCAAGCACAAATAACTTGGATATTTCTGTCCAAAGTAAACTGGGCAACAATAAAGGAGGTCAGATGTTCAGCTCGCGAAATAATATGCATGTATGCACTTTTGTTGGTGATTAGTTCAATTGTATGAGGAATGGGTACTCCCTTCAGGTTAACATTAAAAAGCATTGACAGAGCAACAGGAAAAGTCTTTGGTTTTTTTATAGTTAGTGCCATAGTTGACCTGGAGCTGGTATGGGCTTGGAAAAAATGAGTATTGTTCCCTGAAGGACTCCCGTCAACCTTGAGCTTTAGACTTGTAAGAAAGGAATCTTCCATCTGTCAGACAGGACAGAGTTAGGACACTGGTCCCCAGAGTCCCCTTTGATTATGTGATGATGTTTTAAGGAAATTAGCTGATGACTGTGATAGGGAAAGAATTGGATCTGAGTTTGAAAATTAGGCAGGTTTTTCTTTCATTAAACACACATCTTAGCAGGAAGTTGAAAAGATAAGGTCAAAAGAGTAGGGTTGTGCCAGGGGTGACTGTGGAAAGGTGATGGATTAAAATATAGTCTGATTTAGCTATTTTTAAGATGAAATGAGGCACTTGAAAAATGAGTTAATTAATCATAATGTCATAGCAAAGAGCATTTCCAGTGGTACAAAAAGTAGCTTTTTATATTTGCTGTGGTCACAAGTTACGAAGCATTATAACCTTTTGCTTTCTTTGGTCCTTCAGAAATATTAATGTGGGAAAAGGTGAGATCAACAGGGAGGCTGTGATGATTTATAAGTTTTCAAACAATCTTTTTGCAGTTGTGTCTGCATTAGCATTTTGGCTTGAAGCAACACTGTGCTTTTGAAGTGACTCCCCAGATTGTCCCATTTGCTGCATGCTATGTCCCTCCACAGAGCAGGATTAACATGCATCAAGTAGATTCATTTTAGGGGAGACTAGACTGAAACCTCTGCTCCAGGTTTGTACCAAACCTGCTTTCCAAATCCTTAAGGTAAACATAGGGATCCGGATCAGTCACTGGTCCTTCACACAGCTTCAGACCACATGTGCAGTCGGGAAGTTTGGTCCATGGAGCCAGACTCAATCTAATCCCAAGTAACCTTGTGAACTGCATAAAATACAGATGAAGGCATCTCAACACCAACTGATTTATGCTTTATACTACAAATTTAACCCAGTGCCCTCCCCCTCTCCCTTTTTTACTCCTTGTGACTTGGGGCTTTTGGCAATGACCTTGTAGCTTCCTCTCCAAAGCCAGCTGTGCTCAACTAATGATACTGAAGCCAGTAAGACCTACTTCAGCAGTCCAGGAGTCAGTTCCTACTTGGTTTTGGTGGTATCTTGTTATAATATAGGTGCTTGTGACTTGTGGAGGCTGAAGTGGAGCAAGGACCGTTGTTCTGTTTAATGCATAACAATGGTGTGGCATGACGCTTTGTGCCTTCTTTTAGAGTGCAGTGATACAGGAAACTATTAAATACCGCATTCATTAACAAGTATTCCTACTAACTGGCATTCCTTTAACCTTGACTTTCGTGACCCTCTTAATACCTTAGTCCTGATGGGCTTATTCTATGGGCTGGTACAGAAAATACCCAGTTGCATCCAGCCTACCTCCCCTGCCCCTCTCTTGAATTCAATGATGTCTGAACATCTGTCAAAACTGGGCATCAGGTTGGAGGGGATAAAAGGGCTCCAGGGGCAGCACTGACTGCACCACCTTGAGTGGTTCCTGCTCTCAGCCCTGTGTCAGGGCTGCCCAGCTGCTCATTCCCATCTCCCCTTCCAGGATAGATCACACCTGCGTCCAGCCTTGGGCACTGAGAGGAGTGGCAGTCAAGGCCTGGTTCTGTTTTTTCAGATGTCAGATGTGATCAGTGCTCRTTTAATCTCTTCCTCATTTCAAGCCGAACTTCACAGAGACAATAGCTTCAACTGAACTCCATGAAGGCTCATTTCAAGAATACAAATTCAGCAGCATTTGCTCTAAGGAACGTGTGTCTTCAGGAAATATAAAGTAAGCACAGGCTCATGCTTCCCTGCAAAGAAAAATTTCCAAGTTGTAATCAGAACTTTAATTTCAACCCTCACATTTTTTTTCTTTTGGTCAAATTGCAGGTGAACTGAATTTGCTATCACTACAAAAATGAGACATATAATAGATCTATTGAAGCCTATTAGCTATTTATTTTCACTATATTTAAAACTTTAAGAAGATTCCCTACAGGAAATTGCAGATGAAGTCAGCAGAAGTGTGGCCATACACTGAAGTTGGTGAAGCTCTGCTGATCCAGGGATCTGACCCAATTAACAGAGAGAAGCCCTCACCCACCCCTATGCAGAAAAAAAAATAAGTGTAATAAACTCCCCTCCTGTTTTACTCTTGCAATTCTAACTCCAGGTTTAATTTTTCTCCCTCAGTAGCTGTGCTCTAGAAGGCATGAAGCTTGCAATCACATCTTTTTTAATACCTCAGTGAAAATAATTGAATTGTCTATTTTAGTTTGCACTTGCCCTTTTCTACTAGTATTGCCTTGTATGTGAGGTGAGATGAATAAGACATTGGACAATAAGCACTGGTCACTTGTGACAGCTTGTCATATGTGGTCTCATTTGCCTACCCTACTTCCTACAGTACTTATGCCCAGAAGAACAATGTGGTTGCTACTAGTGAAAATATGTTCACAGTCTGTAGGAGTTTGGATACATGCATCAAGAGCCTTACAAAACACCACTCAACATATCATTGCCTCTGTCGAGGAGCGAAGAAGAGGATTTTAGATTGTGTTGCTCTCTCTGTCTTTGAAAAGACCCGAATGGTTCTATTGCAAGGAAAGGTTTTCTTTGTTCCAAAGAGGCAGGAAGCTACAGTTTTATGACTATTACACATCACTTATTAGAGAGCTTTTATCTGTTGTGCCAACTGTCAATACTGAAATTATACCGAACTGTCTGGTTTTGTATTTTATCAGATATGTAACTCAGTTCCCATGGTTATGTTAACAGAGTGGATGTCTTTAAGGATTTATTTAACTGCTGTATGTGACAAAGGGGTGCAACATCAGTAACAGATTCTTCCAAAGGCGAAGAGGCCAGAGAAGTTGTGATGTTTCTGAGATCTTGAATACTGATTGTGAGCTCAAGCACTAATCATTTTCTTATTATCACGTCTCTACATTAGAAGTAATATTTACTGAAGCCAAATAAGTTGCCTCAAGCTTATATCAGTGGAAATAATATGAAAATGTCATGCATGCAACTGTCTCATCATGATGAATGTGGGCACATAATGGAATACAGTCTGATTTTTTGGTGAGCCAGTTTATGGAAATACATGAACTCTTGGTCCATCCGGGGTCACTACGGGGAAGAATGTGCTGGCTTAAATATCAGCTACATCAGACAGTCTTGAGGTAGTACCTCCTACCCCTTGACTGAGGCAGAGTAACAGCACTCATGAAATATGTTACACTAGCTCAGGTGAGGAGTGACATCCACTAAGTTTTCAAAACTTGTCACTCGATTTTGTTCCCACACCAAAAAAAGAATCCTCAAGCAAGAATTAGGTTTTCTGTCTTGGCTTTATTAAGTGGAAAAGATAAGTCTTTGATAACAATCTGTTTTTTGAGGAACATTTAGCAGAGAAACTACAGCAGACATGAGTGAAAGGCTGCAACTTGGAAGATATATTTCTACTTGTTACAGATGAAGTTTAAAGTGTTGTCAAGGAGAAGCAAAGTTGTTTCCAATAGCAGGCTTAGGGGTCATTTAAAATATTTCAGAATGATTTTGGGCCTCAGCGACAAAAATAAATCTGCTTTTTTTTTTTTGTAGGAGTAAATTTAGCATATCGTTTTTGTAGTAAGATTTGCTCTCTAGAAAGAATTGTACCTCACAAGCAGCAGACTGTATAACTGTAAGGGAGCTGCCAGCAATTAGTCATCAGAAGATGAAAGGTGTGGAAGCTGTTTATTCAAAGAGATAAAGCTCTATTCCCTCTCACAGAGAACAGAGGAGGTCTGGAAAGCTGTGACAGAGAGACTGTGAAGGAACAGTTCTGGGCTCCCCAGTACAAGAGGGATGTGGCACTACTGGAGCAAGTCCAGCGAAGGGCCACAAAGATGATTAGGGGACTGGAGCATCTCTCTTATGAGGAAAGGCTGAGAGAGCTGGGCCTGTTTAGCTTGGAGAAGAGAAGGCTGAGAGGAGATCTTATCAACGTGTACAAGTATCTGAAGGGAGGGTGTCAAGAGGATGGGACCAGACTCTTTTCAGTGGTGCCCAGCGACAGGACGCGAGGCAACGGGCACAAACTGAAACACAGACGCTTCCATCTTAACATGAGGAAAAACTTTTTCACTGTGAGGGTGACAGAGCACTGGAACAGGTTGCCCAGAGAGGTGGTGGAGTCTCCTTCTCTGGAGATATTCAAAACGCGCCTGGATGCAATCCTGTGCAATGTGCTCTAGGTGACCCTGCTGAGCAGGGGGGTTGGACTAGATGATCTCCAGAGGTCCCTTCCAACCTCAGTGATTCTGTGATTCTGTGAACTCAAACCTGTTTCCAGCTAGTTAGAAAAGATTCTATCGATCACCTTATCCATTTATACATTATCCATTTATCCAGTTTTACTAACAAGGGATTTTGCCTGGACTTTTCATAGTGAATCTCCTATTGGACCCCTTATTTATGTATCATTAGTTTAAGAAGCCTGCATTCATGGGGAGCCTATTTCTTAACAAACTGTACTTTCACACTGTTTTCATATTGCTTGAGTATTCTCCAAACATGGAATAAGTGCCRTAAGAAAGTTGTCAGCTACAGCCATAAGAGAAGCCCTCATGATCCTTGAACAGATGACTTACCTTACTGAAAATGCAGATGGTGATTTTCATAGGAACGAAAAGGGGGTGCTCATGCCTAGGCATATAGACTTAGACATCTTCCAAGGGCAGGGTCAGTCATCACACAGTGTGACCATAAATAGTACAAAAGGGTTCAAAAAGTGAATGACAACATGAATAAAAAAATACTAGCAAACCCTCATGTTTGCTTTGCTAAAAGAAGTGTTTATAAGACAGGCAATTTTTCAAGGTGCAGCTCAGCCTCTGCTTCTGCATCCTCAGAAGAGCAGGCAGAGGTGTTAGCAGAAATGCACAATCACATCTGTGCAAGGAATTAGTCATGTGGGGATCGTGTATCCAAACTGGACAGCCAAAGTAAGCTCGTGTTCAATAGTGTGAACATGAATAGATGACTTCTGGGTTCAGTTTCCGTTTGATTTCTGATGAGATTTTCCCCAGCTCTTGCCTTTGAATAGGAACATAGTGCCTTTCTTATTGGCTCAGCCTTGCAGTCTCTTCAGACCAACATGCTGAGTCTGATGAGCATCAGGGGCTTCAGGAGGAGGTATATGAAACACCACAATTAGCAGAAATAAGGTATTTATCACATGTGACAATCCCTTAATATCAAATAGCTGGAGATTAATCCCTGACAGATAAGGTTTTATCACCCTAGACATGTACAGTTTAGCTTTAGATGTTACAACTGTGATTATTTTGGTTAACCTTCTGAGCAGCAAAGCTATCTTTCTTGTCCAGTCCAAACTTGCTACATCTTTGTTCTTAATGACATTAGATGACATCAGTGTACTGCATCAAAACCCATCACTTTTTTTCAGTGTTGAGTTGGTCATCTTCCCTATTCCCCTTTTGCTGTGATTATCAGGCAGCAAAAACTTGCTCTTGTGGCCCGTCTACATTGTGGTGGAAAATCTGAACTCTTGTCCCTTAATTCCAGGTAGTATAAAATATTTTCTGATTGGGTATTACAGGTTTACAATACATATTCTGCAGTTAGATCAACAGAACTCCACTGTGAAAAAAAAGACCTTTCTTTGCCTTCATGAGGAACAACTTTCTGCTCTATTGCCTGTTTTTGTTTACTGCACTTTTCACTGTTAAATAGCAATAATGTATTAATAAAGTGCTTTGGATTTTACAGGGAAAGTGAGCATTAGTCATATTTTCTTCCTCAAAGATAAACAGCCTTAGGCACAAAGATGAAACGTGGTTAGTTTCAACTCATTCCACAAGTCATTAGCAAAGGTGTTGAAGACAGTGAGGGACCTATACCAGTTTACATCAGGTGGAGTGATTTAGTTCATGCCTTTTTTTGCTATTTGTTGGACCATAGTTTGTCCCATTAAAGCAGAATGAAATGGCAAATGCTCTACTAAAATAAGATCATTGTCCTACTTTTAGGTAATAAAGGGCATGTATTTTTGGGCATTGATTTAATAAGTTCTATCTCTCATTTTTCATATGCAGTAGGAGCATGATGTGTATTTTTGGTGGAAAGACTTCTGTGACCACAGTCTTTATTTGTATCATGTCACCTAGGAGGTCTAATTGTGGATTGGCAACCCAGTGTGCTGGATGCTTTAGAAACAGCAGTAGAATGGTCCGTGTCTCAGAGAGTTTACAGTCTAGGTATTGCACAAGGGCTAGTAGATAGACATAAACAGAAAAGTGGGAGTTTGTGGAAGGCCAAGACAATATTGCCCAGCATGGTGGGCCGTCTGACACATCTCTCTAATTTACCAAGGTGGTCTGGGAACTTTTTCAATGCAGCAGTCACTAGAAAAAATGTGGGATTGAAAGGTTTTTGAGTAAGGAGTCTTTGGCACTGATGCTGGTGGGTAGCTAAAAGGGGTCCTATGGGATGCATTATTTAATGCTTGCTGCAGGTTAGCAAGTTAAACAGGTTTGATGCTTTCTTTTTCCAGGTTCTGCCCCCTTTCAAAGGCTAAGAACTTAGCATTGTGCAGAGCCTGTGCAGAGCCATGTGGCTCTCCCAGGGTCTGAAGCTTGTTCTGGAAGATGGTCTGTGAAGATGGTCTCTTTCTGTGTTCTCTCAGGGTCCTCTGCTGTTGTTCCTTTCACAAAAGAATAAATCACTCAGATGCTACTGTATATTTTTCCTTTCTTTAAAGAACTTAACAAAACACATTTTTATTCTATTATGCCATTGAATTTGCAATTCAGCTGATATTCTTTGTTCACAGATGCCTGCATTACATGTTGTTGAGCCAAATCAAAGTTTATATGAAAAATGCAATTGTATTTTTAAACGCAATTTTGAATTCTTATACTTGCAAACCAAAAGAACAGTGCTGAAACCAGAAATACAACAAAATGTTTGGCAAAGTCTTCACAGAAGCTTAGTTTATTCATTAAAATCTGAAACTGCAGTAAAACCTAAATTAAAAAACCCACCATTTCTGCATTTTTTATTGTTCTACCACTGAAAATTGGCAGTAGTAATTCACCTTTGTCATTTCTCAGTTTTTAATCTCTTGAGTCTTGTTAATGGATTTCGGTCTAAGCAAAAGGAATCAAAATAGACGTACACTAAGTTACAACAGGCATTTCAGCACAGCAGTAATGTCAGTTGTCTGTTTTGAGGGTAAATCATACTCGCTCTCCTTTCCTTCTCCCCCTTTTTTGGCATAGAATGTTTGCTATTTGAGTAGCTTGCATTTGTTCTCAGTGCTACTGTTTTGTGCGAGATTGCTGACTTTCAGCATGGACCCCAGGGTTAGACTGTTGCTCAGAGCTAGCTTACTAGACAACAAATGTCACCAGCAGGCCAGTGAGTAAAACTTTCAGGGGTGCAGCAGTACACAGAGTGTTTAAGTCCTATTTTCAGACATGTCTCTGGCTCCTGGGAGTTTAGGGCCATCATATCTGCCCTATAAGCTGAGCTGTCACCACAGCATAAACAGTTATACCTGCCCTAACAGTATTTGAAGTCAACGGTACAAGCCCTGTATGCAGAATGAAGTCCTGGCAGTCAGTAGGGTGCATAAACCAACATAAAGCTGTGCTGCAAGTGGTCCTGAGCTGTCGGCACCCTTGTTCCTCGCATGCAAACTGCTTCAGAGGTGTGCGTGTGGTCAGCAGTCACTTCTCTGCAATGCACAAAGCCAGAATCCTTTAATGTCTGCCTCATTGCTGAAAATGTCCCTCGAAGAGACATGCCAGCTTGTGTTCAAGACCGCAGTAGAAAATAAAATCCAACACATTCCTCGGTGTTAAGTGTATCCTACAAACTTTCTCTGACCTTTCTCTTTGACCCTCCATGCTCAATTCACTTGAGTGGGACTGCTCTTTGGTCCCATCATATTATCTTCATTATGGGGTTTTGTTTTTTTTTAATGTAGTTTTTGCTCATGGAACTCATCATTTTCCTGACAAGCCATTTCCTCCCAGAAGTGTAAGAGTATCTTCTCCATTTTCAGTTTTGGGTGAATGGTGCCAGGTGCCAGGTATGGGGGTCAGAGCTTCACGGGTACAGACTAGCAGGATGGCCTCACGTCAGTTGCTGTGCAGTGTCCGTAGCTCCACCGTAAGCCAATCTCTGGGCTCAGATGTGATTAAGAAATGAGAAGGCTTGCTTTTAAATCAGAGCGCCGAGCGCTGCTAATGTAAAATGAAAGTAGAAGTGAAAAGAAACAAGCCACGTAAGTATGAGAATATAGTTAATTTATTATGGCAGGTCTATAGTTTGGCTCTAATCCCTTGTTTGGAAATCAAAACCAGACTGCTGGAACCCCACCTGCCAAAGTCAATCGCTTTCATAATTACCTGTGGGTTGCTATTTTTGTTTACCTTAATAGCACAGTACATACTGCTTCTGCCTTTGTTTATGACCTATTTAAGTGATGCAAATATCTTGAAGAAATTCTGGTTTTAATAGTGCTCCAGTGACTACCTTCTTTCACCTCCCAAAATAGAAGCCAATGGATCAGCCCTCCAGCATCAGCTATATTAGAGGGGGAAAGAAATTTTAGTATGCTGCCAAGCCTGATGTTTATAATGATCTTCAATTTTTAGTTGCTGCAAGTGATTAGAAAACATTGGGGATTTTATTTTCTTTTTCCTTCTATGTAGAGAGCTCATTTCTGTAAGAAAAGGTCCAACAGTCAGATGAGTTACTTGCAGAAGCTTAAAGCCTGATTATCATTGCCCCTTTCTAGATACTGTAGGGAGAAAGAAAGGGACAGAGAGCTCTTCCCCCGCCCAGGCAATCCTGCAAATGGGAGATGCATGAGGTAGGAGCAAAACTGATTCATATACCGGTAGGAGAAGTACCTTGGCTGGGCCCGCTGCATATATGTGCTCAAAGGTTAGAATTGGCTCCATCTCATTCCACTATATACTGTGAATCCCAGGCCGATTTTACCACTTGTGGAAGAGAGAAATTCATTCCTCTCCTGGGCTTAGCTGTGTCTCACAGTATTTCAGCATGCAAGTAGTAATGTAGTTAGAGAGAGAAATACATTGCTTTGCACAGCACATGGTTGCAGGCAATATTCACATCCTCCTGCTCCCCTTTTTGACTCGAGTACCTTTCAGAGCCAACCTGAAGGCAGTGATTTGCATGTGTTAAAGAGGCAGTCTGTTGTGCACCTTTAACTGAGCAGGGACCCTGGAGATCTACAGGGTCACACATCACACAAAACCGAGCTTGATGCCCTGTGAAAATCTAGTAAAATGAACCCATTTACAGGAGAGGAAAGGGGACTTCTGAGAGGCTTGGGCTACAGGTGACTTCAGAAAAATCCAGATTATGACAGCTGAAAAGGAGAAGTGTTTCTGTGCAAGGGACATTGAGAAACTTCTCATCATAGCTGCTTTTGTATCTGTGTTGGATGAGGAAATTATGAGCCTAGCTCAAAACACTTTACATGCTAAAATAGCTCTTTTCACTTTGGAAAATCTTACTGAAATGCTACCATCTGTAAACAAAGTAAAATAACCCAAATTGCAGCTCTGAGAAGCTATTATCTTGGGATTTGATCACTTCAGGTCAGTCAAAGACATACGATACGTCTTGGTTAAGGTGATGTAACCATCATTTTAGTATCTAGGTGACTTCCAGGTAAAGTAATACTAATAAGGTAATAACAAAGTTTTATAGACTCTCTGCCACTTCTCTGTTTTGGGGTGTCAAAACAGACATTTTCATGACAGAATCAGAATACTGGAGTGATTTCTTTTATCCTTTTTAATAGGTGTGTTTTTTGAAGGTGGGCCTTTCATGAGTTTTACTTAACAAAAAACTTAGCAGTTGTTATTTATGAAAATAAGAGGGAGGTGAAGAGCCCTTAACATTTCATAATAGCAGGACATGTCTCTGAGTGGCCAGATTAGGGCTGGGTTTCAGAGTTTGATTTGGGGATTCTGTTTTAGAAAACACTGCCTTGACACTTTCAACTACTTTTAAATGAGACACACCCCAAAATAAGTTAAGTCTCATGGTACTTGATAATGTATAAAAAATCGGTTTCAGTTCAGTGCCTAGCTGACATGCATTTTTCTAGTAATGAAACAAAATCACACTTGGAAGCTGCACTGCCCATCTCTACACACAGAAGGTAATAGGAATTTCCACCAGCTTTAACTGGAATGAAGGATTCTTTAAAGCCAAAGGGAAAACTTTACAGTCTAACATTTTAATGGGTTGTACCAATTCATGCTTGATGAAATCTGATCATCTTATTCTGTGTTTTAACTTTATAGCTAAACTCCTCTAATTTGGACTTAGGAATCAGCAAGGATATAATCAATTTTATTACTCTCTCAATTTTAAAAGGATTGTAAAGATTATATTTGAACCTGCAGTTGTAAATGATCATTGACTTTTTTCTTTCCATCTAAAATCAATTTAAAAATGCTGTCGTTAATATGTGAAATTTTACAGAGGGATAGTTGAAAACATATGAAACGTAGCACTTGTAGACAACTGGTATCCTTACTTGAAGTCTTATCTGGCAAACTATCAGAACTGAATGTTATAAAATCATATTTTATTTATGAATCTATTACGAATTGTGACTTGCATAGCCAATCTAGTAAGAAAAAAGAACAATTAAAATACAAGATCATTTTTTGCTGCTGGTGGGAAGATTTACCTCAATAAAATGGGAAGAAATATAGGGAAATAAGCATAAATATGCATAAGCAACATTCATTAAAAATAAAATCAAATTCCTTCAATCTTGATTATCTTCACTATGTCTCTTACCTCTGGCAGATTTTCCTAGTCTTGGAAGCTGTAAGGATAGAGATTTTCACTTCTTAAAAGGAATGATAAATCTGAAATCAACAACTGTTAGTATGATTGGTAGTTGCTGGAAGAAAATGCTTTTTGTGCAGCATCTTGTCCAAGATTCAATCAGGCTTCAAACCAAAGCATTCCAGTTAGACAGTTCTCATGGATTTTCAGCAATGAGCAAGATGGGGTGGGTGGGGAAATATTTACCAGTGTCTCTAAGGCTCTTGAACTTTATTTTCCTTTGCATAGTCAATTTACTGATCTCAGTTATTAAGGTTATGATTCTCAGTGTATGGCTTCTTTGCTCATATATAGTTCATGCAATGTGTGGCAGAGCACAGACTGAGAAGGTGAGATCTGCTATTTCAACTTGATTACCTGTGTCAAGTCACACGTCAATAAAAGATGAACAAACTCTCCTTAAAATATTGAGAAGGAGGGGCCAGGCTCTGAAAAGGTTTAATCATTTTAGCTCCATTGACCTCAGGCCTTAGGGAGTATGGATACATATATAGAAACAAAAGCCAGAGACCAAGGGCAAGATGGATACTTCGGCTCTCATTTTGTTAAAATTAACCTTGGGTGCATTTCTGGAAGATACAGTTTGAGTACACCGTAATGAAGAAAGAGTAACGAAAGTCCTTGAATCTCTGTATGGCTGAACTGTGTATCTCTGGTCATTTTCCAGGACTTGACATTGAGGGAAATGTAGTCAAAATGCATTTTCTTTTCAGCTTGTATTTAGTCGTTTGTCCTAATTTGGATATACCCAATTTGATATTTAATTTCAGGTTGATATTCTAAATGAGAAAAAACAAACAAAAAGCCCAATCCAGATTAAATGGGATGGTTGATTTCAAGATGTATTTTTGTCAGTCTGGTACCGATCACTTACACAGGGTCAAGCTTCCCTTGTTTTAACAATCCAGGCTCAGTTTCCACCCTGGACTCTTCATGCATTTTCTGGCCAGGCAATATCTGGTTATATGCCCTCTTGTGCATGTGTCACTGTTCTAAAATGATGGTTGCATGTTTATGTGGTAAAGCAGAATAATTTACACAGAAATGTGCATAACAACTTCAGCTCCTACATCCCAGGGACAAAAAGGCTAGAAACCACCACAGAAAAGAACCAAACCTGTCAAACTTTATATTTGTCATCCATATATCCAATTTTCCTTAATTCTTTTCTTGCTATCTAATTTATCTACTCACAGGCTAGAAAATATGTTGTTATTGAGAGCTCTGCAAAAATCATTGCTATTAGCCATTAGTTAAAAAAAAAATCTGCTGAAAAATTGCCCCATAAGACTGAAAATCTATGCTGTACAAGTTTGTTTCAATCAAAGTAATTATTAGCTATTTTTCTTTTCTTTCCTTTGACTGGTGATTGGATGTTCTGTTTAAATGCCTAAAGTGTCTGAAGCCCAGCACTAAAAACCAGCTGTTTTATAAAATAATTAACTGACATTCTTTCATCTTTGACAAGTATTACATTGAAATTGTTTATAGAAAACTGTACAATATGAATATTCAAATATATAACAGCTTATCTTCTAGTAGAAGATTCAGCCCAGCTGAACAAGCTTCATGTGAGAGAAATTGATGTTTGGGAAACTGATTTACGTCAGCTAAGGGGCCGCTAATTTTACATATCAATTGTAATAAATTAATGAACCATGGTGTAAAATGAGAGTAATTCAGCTTAAGCAGGGAGAACTGTTTCAGGTTTTACTTGAAGATTAAACTCTGTTGTGTATCTAACAACCTATGAATACTGTCATTGCAATTTTCTTACTAATTCTCTGTTAAATGTCTGTGTTTCAAATGCATGAGTTTATATGTGAAAATGTAAAAAGTACAGTCATTTCATACATTTTAAGGCTAGCATGTGACTGAATGCCTTGGCAAATCAGAGCTTAGTTATTTTATCTTCTTTATACGTCTTCTAGTTTATTATGCTTGGATCTTGGAGCAATGTTCAACTAACAGGATTTTAGGAAAAAGAATGCATGAAAATATTTGTGAAGACATATATATTTATTTCCCTTTTTAACAGGGGAAAAAGTAAACTCTGAAAACTTGTGCTTTGAAATATAAGGAGCTCATCTGAAAGATAAAGCACTGCCCATGCCCAGGAGAGCCAAGGAGAGATGAGAGGCCAGGAATCTCGAAGCACCTTTTGCTAGGGAAGCAAGAGTAGCCCCGTGGTGCCATTCCCATTGTTATCCATGGTGTGCTAAACACTGCTAAGAGAGAGGGGAGCTAAAGGGGAGACTTGACCTTCCCTCTCCGCCTTGCCTCCCAAAGGTCACATTTCTTCTCTGGCTTTACATACAGTACAAATGTTTCATTTAGCCTCTATTTTGGCTCTATGAAATAAACAAATCTGGACTGAAAAAATGTCAGTTAGATAACTTTTAGTGCGTTTAGTGGGCTTCATATGGTAGACACTGGCTTTGTATTGTTTTATACTAGCTGGCATAATATGTATTCTTTGCAGCTTTTATGAGATAATTAATGAATAATTAAATTACAGTGCTTTGTATGCTGGTTGTGCTTCATAGAGGGAATGGCTGCCATCACTGTGTTGAGAGAGAGGTTTCTAAGTCTCTTCACTTTGTAAAATTCTGAAATGCTTCTTGGAAAATTCCAAACAACCCCAAAACACAACAACTTCTGGTCAGATTCCCACCTGATTCCAGTATTTCAGATCTGAAAGTTTTCAACATTTTTATGTGTCAAGGCAATTCATATTCCCTCACCTACTCTTCAAGATGACATATGTAGTGTCATCAGCATCAGGCATCATACTCATCTCAGTTGCTGCTTTTCTCTCTGACTTTTCCAGGGCAAGCAATAGTCCATGTGCTGAACTCTGTTTGGAACAGTAAAAGTCTTACTTTGTTTAAATGGTTTGTTCCCTCTTTCCTAGCAGGATGTACGGAGAATTTTGGGCAGAGCATATCCTTGGCCTTAGACTGACCCCACTAAGAGATCAGCTATAAGATACTCCATTATTGCCATGAGCATGTTTTGATACACCTTTGATCATCCCTGGAGTTCTGTTTTTGCCCCAGAATTCATACTCCGCTTAAATAATTTCTAATGGCAATTTTAATGCAAATGTAATGATTGCAGAAGGTGCCAGTTTGACAAATCTGGAGAACAGCAGCCTGTGAGCCTTGTCCTGTTTCATGAAGGTACAACAAGAATTTGATACTTCTGCAACATCTGCATGCAAAGACTTCTCCCTGAGCTGGAGAAATCAGATCTAGAGCCAGACAGAGAGTTTTCAAGTAGCGTAAATATAGCCTTTGGAGGAAGTTTTCTTGAGTAGGGAAGCCAACATTGCCTCTTTTCAACTGGTATCCACAGTTCAAACATCAATTTTCTCTGCTACATAAATTATTTTACTAGAACACTTTAATATCCAAGGATATTTTAAGTGAATCATGGAGCTGACAGAAGGTTTTTCTGCTGAAGTACTATACAGCTGTAAGGTTGAAGGAAATATCAACACGTGATATTTTTGAAGTTCTCCCTTCTGGATTCTTTCTACTGTCCCTCCAAAACTGGGCACAATATTTAAGATGAGACCTTGTCAGTTCTGAGAAGGGCTGAATAAGTACTGCCTGTCTTTTATAGAACACTCCTCTTAGTATAGCCCAGAATGAGAATTGTTTCTTCTGCTAAACACCATGTTTGACTCGTCATGCGTTTGTGATCCACAGTAATTCTGAGATCTTTTCTGCTGAACTGTTGCCCAGCCACAAATATTCTCCACTTCGTATCTGTGCATTTCATCTCTTCTCAGTTGGAGTCTATCTCACCTCACAGCAGCCACCCAAAAGCTAAGCATTTTGTCTGGATAGCTCCCTAGGATTCATTTCTTTGCAAAGCGGTGACACAGGTGTCTTTAGAGGCCAATTTACCCCAACTGTCTGAGATGTCAATCCTTGGGGTGCCTGGATTTCACATGAACTATTGCAGCTTGACTTTGAAGAATTTCTTTGTGTTGATTTTGGAACATGTCTCCACTCTCTCAAGATCATATTGAATTCTGAGCTTGTAATCCAAGGGCTTGTCAACCTTTTCACCTTGGTGTCATTCACATATGATATAAAGGTCCTCTTTATAGTAACTGTCTTTAAGTAGTCTCCTTTATTGATAGCTTTGCTGAGTAGGGTTTTCAAGTAGCTACAAAACATCTCATGGGGTTTTTACCTAAATTCTACTACCCAGGTTTGTTTATAAAATTGTGCTGTGTCAGGATACCTTGCAGGGTCTATTTCTGCAGTCTCTATATCCAAGAAGCTAGCAATCATGTCAGAAGAGGAAAATTGGTGGGTTTGATAAGATTTCATTTTGATACACCTACTGAATTCTCCTTTTATTACTGTAATTTTTTTTCTATGTATTTATATTATTTGGGGAATGAAAGATAGGCTCATTGGTCTTTTAATTCCTGCTTTTAAAGAAGGGGTAATTGACTCTTTTGAGATTCATGCAGTTATCCATGAGTTCTCAGAAATAATCACCACCGGTTCAGAGGTTGCTCTATCTAGTTTCTAAGCCGTGAACTTGATAACTTGATGACATACAACTTATTTTACTTTTTTAAACACATTCTTCTTTTCCTTTTCTGACCTCTCCATTTTTTAAAAAATATTCATGCTAAGTATCTGATTAATGGTGACATAATTACAAATTCTTTTGAACAGTGAAACAATTAAGACTTATACTTATTCTGCCTTGTTTGTGATTCTCCTTCCTGGTAAGTAGTGGACCTCTGTCTTCATCTGATTTCTAATGTATAGCTAGATTTTGTTCTTGTTTCCTGTGTTTCATATTCTTGCCATATAGCCTTTCTGATTTTATCCATTTGTTTTTTCTTCTCATCCTTAGTTGCTTGTCCTGGATCTCAGTTTTTGTAGGAATTGTTTCTGACTTTCAGATCCTTCAGGAGTTCCTAATGGAGCTGGGCCTTTCACATTGTCTCGTTCAGAAAACTCCCACTCTCTTTTCTTTGTTTTTCAGTTCATTTTCCTCAAAAGATCTTCCACTGCTTTGAGTTCTTTGTATCCCATGATCCTTTTTCTATGGCTTAAAGAAAATCCCATGAATCCTGACTGATCTTGCTTAGTCACGACCTAAAATAACTGCTTTTTATCTACCATCTTCTGCTCCCTGAAGCAACCAGTTGTCCCCAACATATGCTGTGAATTTACTGAATGGTCTGCATCCTGCCTGCCCCCATCCCAGCTGATAGTTAATCAAATAAAGTCACTGATGTCCAGAAGATCTTGCTCTTTGAATGCTTCTGAAGTTTGGCATCAGAAAGTCTCATTCACATCTTCCTTCTTAGTAGACATTTTATAGTACACTGCTTTCTTTTCACTGAAAAATACAGGAGACAGAAAAATATACATCTGCTTCTTGCCTTCTCCTGAATTTCAGAGCAAATATGTCTGCATGCTATTTGTGTACAAGCAGTTTCTCCCCTTTTTAACTCTGCTGTTTCCTAAATAAGCTTCTCTGCCAATATCCAAGTCCTGCATTTTAGCATATTGTTTCTTGTGATGCCTTTGTAATATGAATTTATGTTAGAAATCTTCAAGGAGTTATTTAAATGTATTCTTCTTAAGTAATATTTTGAAAACACAGAACACTTCTGGGACGAGCCTTTAATTACTTTGGGAACTACTCAATTCTCTGTATATGAAACACAGAGCTGCCACTTTATCCAGATAGGAGACAATGTAGTACTGTCTTCTTTTTTATAAAGTAGGATTTTTTTCATCTAACTTTTGCCTGCTCCACTTCTTTCCCTTCCTCTACCCCCTTACATATAGGATGTAATCTGTGCTAGTAGTTTTTTTACATTACTCTAGAGCAAGTTGCTTGGTGCCTATAGCATGAATTAGGGCACTATACCAAGTTTAGAATTTAGTGTAGAATTTTATAAGTACTACAGAAACTCAAGGCTATTTCATTATAAAACTTACTTTTCTGTTTTCATTTCAGTGACATTAGGGGACGTCTCACTGCTAATTTTCCTTCCATAACTTTCATTCTGGATTCTATCCTCATGTCCACTAAACTATTATTGCAAGATATAAACTCTTTACACTATACACAGTATTAAAAAAAAAAACAAAAAACCCTACAATGGAATACTATATCCTCTGTAAACCCTTTTTTTTTTTGCCTGTTGCTAAGGGTAGAGGATGCACGATGCTGAATGTAGAACAGTTGTAAAATAAGTTAGTTTTACATACGCATTTCTGCAGAAATAAATCAGTCACTAGAGAATCATTCTCTTGGAAACCAAACAGTGCGGGTGAGTAAAGGGGTTTGGGAGTAGGGATAATCAGCCATGACTACATCTGCAAGCAAGGACCAACAACAGTCTATCCCAGAACATTGCATAATACACCAAAAGCCTCCCCCTTAACCTTGAATCTGTCTTTGTTTGAGTGAAGTCCATATTTAGTTCATTGTTCCCAAACACACAAGTGTTAGTTTATGGGAAAAAAAAAGGTTGAGTCCAGCTGACCCCCTTCTTTTTTCCTCACATGCTCAACGTTGTTTTTTTTTGAAAATTTCTGCACTGTTACAAACAACTCATATGTGGAAGAAATCTGCACATAAGCAGATAAGGGGTGCAGCATGATCCTTGCTGCCATTTAATCCTCCATTGTGCTTCCCATGAGATCAGACTCAAGCTACAATGCCCTAATTAATAAAAGAATTATGAAATACCCCACTGCCTCTGCTCGAATGCTCCCTCTCTCCTCTAGGCTACTTCTGTGAATATTGGTCAGGCAGCAGTGAATATCCACAGAGAAGCTTTGCCAGTATTTCTGACATAAGAGCTCAGATTTTATTTTCTGCTGTCCTAAACACTTTGTTCACAGACTGTTTCTGACTCTCTTGTTCTATTCTTTGCTCCATCTTTGTGCCCTGTTTTCCAGGGGTGTGAAGGTAACGGAGGTTGGAGAGCTTCCCAAAGTAGTACATTCCTCCTTGTCAGCTGCAATGATTGAGGCCACCTCTGCCTAGCTCTCTTGTCCTGGTAGAGTATTTCCAAAAGGAAGAAGGAGGCTGGGGCTGTCCTGTGCTCTTGTAATGGCAAGCTGGGTAGACCTTCACTTAGTCAACTGTTTTGACTGATGCAGAGCAGATATTAGAGCTGTTTTATTTCTTGCCCAGTTGGAATATTTTTTGCAGGACCAGAGGTGTAGCCTTAAGTCACATGCCCATGTCTCAGTTTCTGTGCTGGATCCTGAGATCTTGTCCTGGAATTTTTACATGTGTGCCATAGGGGAGCAACTCTCTGTCACGTTGAGTATCTTTGTCCTCTAATAAAATCAAGTAAGGTCAGGCTGTAGATGAGAAATATAGCTGTATTTTTTTTAAAATGGCCATTATTACTATAGTAAAGGAGAAGGGAGAATCCACTGGGATTTTCCTTGTATAAAAACTGAATAAACAAACAAGAAGTAAATGGTGAATGCAGTGATGACACATAACAAAAGTATCTAGCTCTGGAGGTCCATTCAGTATCACTTCTCAACACCAGTGATAGCTTTGAGTTCCAATGGATGCCATATCCTACATATCTATCTGTCTGTCTGTCTGTCTATCTATCTATCTATCTCTCCTATATATCAATATGTCTATATCTGTATTGATATAGATATATATAGGTATGTAGGATTAGGCATCTGCAATAGTATATGATATCTACTGAATGTATATATACCTATATGTGTATGTATTTAAATCCTCTTTCCTAAATTAAGAAGATGGGATTGCTTTGTCTTTGGCATCCAGAATGGATGTGTCTGAGGCATTCAAACACAACAGAGAACAGAAAAGAAGACCCACTGAAAGCCACAGAATTCTTTAACCTTTTTATTGTCTTGTACAGAAAGCAACATTTTCATAATTTTTCTGTTAAAAATGTTACAAATCATACAAATTATCTGAGACAATTCAAAGGGAGCTACAGAAGCTTGAAACTGAAGCTGTCTCATTCAAAACTTTTTATTTGATTAAACTTTATTTTAACTAGAAACTTTGCATTTCTAAAAATAAATAAGTGGACCTAGAAGCTTTTTTTTTTTTTTCAAACATACTCTGTCCTTTCTTTGCCAGATCACATATAACAGCTGCAGACTTTATAACATTATATAAATGTTCAGACTGGCTATAAAAGATTAAATATGAAATTCCAGTGCATAGGAGTACTGGTAAAGAACAGCAAAATTGAATTGACTAAAGGCTGTTCATTTAATCTACCTTTGTTAATTGAAACCTTCATCAGGGAGCAGAAAGAATCTGTTTTCCATGCAAGGTGCTGTAGCAGTGGTAGTAGTTCTGGAGAAAAAGTACAATGCAAGCAGAATTCCCTCTGGAGATATCTGGCTTGAGAAGAAGACAAAACTATAATTTTACTTTAGCTCATGGCTCCCCCTTAAGTAGGTTGGGAGTTAGGGAATTCTGTAAGAAAAGAAAACCTGGAGAACATTTACGGTTTTGTTCCAGCTCTACAGTCCCGCTGGATTTAGCTCTGTGCCAATATCATAACAGATAAGACAGTGGGAAGAGAGAGCCAAGAGTGAATAAGCTTGCAGCTTGCGGATACTGCACTAAGGAAGATACGTTTTGCAACACACACTGCTCTGCCCTTTTGCATCTATGCTACATTTAACAGCACATGATCTGTTTTCAAGATAGTTTCCTTCTGGAAGTTGTTCTTGCGGCCCAGGCCCAGGAGGTGTTAAGTGCCTTGAACTTCCACTGACGTCAGCACGAGCCCAGCTTGCAGCACCCTGGGACAGGGCCCGCTGCCCTCCATGGTCGTGATCCCAGCTGTTCCAGTGACATCTAGACTGTTGCAGGAGCCCTTACTTTTCACCCAGCTTACCAGCCCCCTCCCTAAAGGCTCATGCTTCTGCTTATGGTTGCAAACCATTTTATATCACAACTGCTGAATCTTGAGCCCAGGGGTCCAGCAAATGTATTTATTTGCAGCTCCCATTAGAATCCAGTCTACCATCTGCAGCATTTACATGTAATTGTAGGGCTTGCTGGAGTCTCCGGCAAGGGTAGGCCATTGCATATGCCACCCATGCTGTGCATCCGGTAGAGCGAAGAAATGAAATCTACTTTTTATGCTGCCTGCACCATTTGCTGAAGTTACTGAAGGACTTGCTTCCTTCATGCCTCACTGCCTGCTCTTTGTTCAGCATTGCTGTGTTCCTGTTTCTATTCCTTCACGAAACCCATGCACTTACAGTCCTGCTTTCCTCCGTAACGGAGCGGAGATGGCATTGATAGCACCTGTTGGGAGGGTGAAAAGCAGTTCCTTCATGAGAACATCCAAACAAGTAGGGATGCCCCCAAGGGAAGGAACGATCTGCCAGTATCTTTTGGAAAAGTGAAAAGTTGGTTGGATAGCTAAGACCTCATTTGCATTTCTTTTACATAAGTCTTGAACTTTTTGTCTTCAAGTATGATATTTTTTGATGTTGCATTTGTATGCAACATTTCAAAATGTCTGACTGAGAGACCCTGCAGTGGTAGGATAAGGGACTCCCAGAAATGGCACAGAGCAAAAGGAGGATGAGAAGGAAGAAGGCATTTCCAGGATGTTCCCTGTATTGGAGAGGAGTCAGTGGAAGTATCATCCTGGGCTACAAGTTCCTGTTCACATTGCCGAGATGCTGCACAAGTGTCAGCTAGAGGGGAGAGGAGCTGACATGAAACTGAGCCCAGAGGAGTCTAGTTCAGGAGCTCAGGCACAGACCTCTTTATGCAATCAGCATAGGGGGACTTTTACTCCTTGGAAAAGCCCATTGCTGTCTGTTCTTATTCCTGACTAGTCTTCCTGAGCTACACTCCACTCTGGAGGCCTGCAAAATCCTCGGCAGCTCAGGAACAGCGAGAACTGTAGTTGCTCTGTTTTCTTGGTCCTAGTTTGTGTCTCCCAACTGGTGATTTCAGCTAGGCTCAGAAGTAAAAGTCCTGGAAATTCCATGTCCCTGAATGCCTCCAAGCCGGGACATTGAGCTGGTAGTGGTATAACAAGGAAGGTACAATAATGACTTCCTCAGCAGCCAGCCCTAGCTATGGATGAAGGAAAGGCTGAGAGCTGTTGCCAGAGCATCCTGGAAGAGGACAGCCTTTTCAGCTGGTAATTATTCAGCTTTTCCAAGTTAGTGTTATGTTCCTCTTCTTTGGCCTGTTCCCCCAAGAAAGTTCTGTTTGTTTAAAATTGTTGTTTACGAGTGGAGAAGCATTGCTCATTCTCAAGTATCCAGATGGTGCTGTTTAGGTCATGTTGACCAGATGCAGAGAGTCCAGGACTAGCAAAGACCTGAGCAGTGAATCCACATGTTCCAGCCAATAACCTGAATGGGGAATTATAACTTTGATTCTGTAAGTAGTTCAATCATGTTCACTTGGGCTGCCTTTGAGCCGTTTAGTTTCTCTGCTAGACCTGTATTGCTTGGGTACAGTACTACACAAGTGATAGTATAGTGCATCTGGAGCAAAAATAGTTAATGTCTGGTCAGGATGCATATCTCTTCATGACCCACCTGCCCATTTATGATTCTCGGGTCAACATGAACAGAACAAGTTGAGTCTACCTACAAGTGCTAGTGCCCTTAATTTCCTAGGTTTCTGGGGAGGGAGCTGGATCTGTTGAATGTCTTTGCCTGGAATCTTGGATATTGATTACAACCCTTCTTTTCTGCCTGGCAGAAGTCTTACAGAAGCCTTAAGATGTCCTCTGCATCCTGCTTCCCTCCTTCCTTCTCTACCCAGCATTCAGCACCTTCCTTCATCTCATGTTCTGACTCTTTCCACCTTTCCCTTCAGGTATTCTCTTCTTCTCCCTCCCTCCTAAATCAATAAGTTTAAATATTGACAATGCTTACATCTGGACGACTTCTTTTACAGTTAACAGAGGGACACTGACATTTTTAGTGTGTTATTCATCATATATACCTTTAGGTGTTTGCACTAGGATAAGACTAGGATGATATGCCCTTGAAGTATGTACTTTTGCTCAGATGAATCCCAATGCTACTCTAATTCAACCTCCTTTGCCTTCCCTGAGACTCTCTCTAGATGGCTACCGATTTCTCTTGTTCTCACACTTAATATTACATAACCTTCTCCTGGATCGTCTTTGTTCAAACTCCATCTACACCTTAAACCTTCTCTGCAGTCTACCCTTATCCTATTGTTTGTTGTTACTTTTCCATTTATCTCTTCACTTAACTTTTCAAATAACTTGGCTACAACTCTTACACCGTAGACTCCTTTCTAAACACACTCCTGACTAACCTGACTTTGGAGGTCTGACTATGCTCCAGAAGCTTTCCCTGCCCTCTTCTGCTCTTTAAACACCCAACTCTTTCAAGCTCTTTCCTTGGGAAAGTCTTGACATCTAAACTCCATTTTTTCCTTCATTTTTTTGCTGCCTTTGATAGCCTCTCTTGACACACACTGCTCCTTGTCTTCCATGACTCTCCTCTTGGTAGCCACCTTTGTAGCTGCTTTTTCAGATTTCTGTTTTCTAGTCTCCCCATTTATCTCCTCAGGAGACATTCTAAAATTCTTACCTTCTTCTTGCTCTTTTCCTTTTATTTATCCTTTGGAGACATCATTTGACTCCAGAGACATAGCAAAATATCGTCAGGGCTTTCAAAATTTACTCTGTATTGAGGCTTTGTGTCTTGTGATTTGGTCTTTCATCTCATTTCCCTCTACTGTCTTGGTCTGGGAGTTGGCTGCCATCTCAAGCAGTACATGCTGTCTCAAACTTCAGTTTGTTGTTACTGAGGGCAACTCACACCCTTTCCTGCCACTCAGTCTCTTTTTCCATGCTTTGGCTGAGCATTATTGCATCTTCCTCCAGAACATTTGCAAAATCTACCCCTCAGTGTGTGCTTTAACAGTGCACTCTGTTAGTGAAATATGCAAGCTGTCATGAAGAAATGTGTCAGCTAACTGATGGTGTAGAAAATATAATATATGTAAAGATGATGATAACCAAATGCAGTAACACAAAGCCCATAACTTTTCTATGGTACCTATGGAGGGAAACAGCTTGTCCAGTGCTCAAATTAATACACCCCAAAAAGACACAATTTATTAATTTAATTACACCTTTAAGAAACAGTCACCAGTTTACAGAGTTAATCTTAGACTATGTTACTTCTGTTGTAGACTTGGATATTGACAGCAACATTTATATTGAAGGTGCCACTGAAACAACTCCTGAATTTCAGATGGTGTTTGTGAGTCCATAATTTTTCAAGGATTTCTTATATGAACTTGTTGACAAAGTTAGCTGCTTTTATTCACAATCTTCCTCTGCAAAACCCACATTGAATTTCCTGGGGTGATATGCATTACCCACCTCTTTAGTGCAACATGCTCATCTCTGCTTAATATTGAAGTCTGTGGCAAGCAATAGACATGCAAGTTTCTTAAGCAAAAGGGAAAAAATCCATATAAAATTCATAGTCTGAAGCCCACAGCATATAGGTCTAAAATGGTACTTTTCTACTGCAAAAAAGCAACACAGTTTATGTTCCTAATTTGCTCAAATCCTGGATAAAAGTAAACATTTTTTACAGTCCTACACTTGTCCTTCTGTTTTAGTTATTAGTGTTTTTTGCTTCCTGTGCTATTGTCCAATGTGATCCAGAAAGCGGTTAAATAACCTGACTGACAATCAGAACCAAGCTCAATGATTTTTTTCATGTTTTAAAAAAGCAGACAATCTATCTCCTTTACTGGCATTTGATGACCAAGTGGGCAGACTTAATAAGGACTCAGATCTCAGGTCAGTTTTGAATGTAACATATTTGTATTGTTATTAAAAACATACTCAGATTCTCCAAAAGTAGGAGTGGAAACGGGAAAAGGGTTTCTCATGACCTTCAGAGGGATCCCAGCATATTCATACTCCACCACCCTCTGTGGCCTCCAGTTGCACAATATGCTATTGCCCTGCAGCATCATGGGGTGAAAAACGAAATTCCTAAACCTCTCAGAACATCAAAAAAGTTTATGTTCAGGTTCCAAATTTGAACAAAGATTCAAGGAGTTCTTATTTTATCTGAACTTTTTTCACCCAGCCTTGAAATAACAATGTTTTCTGTTTTGCTTGAGAAGGAAAAAATTCTCAGCATACATGTGACTCAGAAGAAAACCTGTTTGTTTTCTGCAATAAGTAAATGATGAATCATTGGTGGTTTACCACATTTATTTCACTGCACATGAGTTGTGTTGTGCAGTTAAATTTGTTAGCTTTTATTACCTCGGTTCTGCAGTAGAGAAGACATCTGTAAAGAAGTCTGACTGAAGTACTAAAGGAGCCAAAACCAGTGGGTTAATTCTTATGCCATAGAGCTGGGCTGCTGAATTTGTCCCTTCAGGAAGAACAACTTGCAATTAACAGCACAATTTGACAGCTTCAAGAAAAGTCCAAGCTGGAAATAAGAGTATGTTTCAGAAACTGGAATAAGCTAACATCCCGGTGCTCCTCCCAAAGGGAGAGAAGATTGAGAACAAATATACTGAGAAAGGCTGTACGTTTCAGGACACAGTAATCCACTTGTAATTAGCTCGTCTCAGTGAGGCGCTCTGGCCATTCTTCAGCAAGGCTGTTGCACAAGCCTACCCTTGGATCACCTTAAGCCACCTATTCCTCTTTCTGGGGTCACACCTGCTGTTAACTCTAGATGCTTCCTCTTCATTTACAAAAAGATTGTTTAAAGCACTAGTACATTGATATACTGTAGGGAACAGGCCTATACTGGCAAAAGATGGACTGGATGACTTCATAGTCTCTTTCTATCACAGATTCCTGTGATTTCTTCTCTGTATTTTTCTGTCGCTGTTAACCCTGCCAGTGCCCAGCTGTGTGGTAGAGGAACAGTAGTAGAGGCTTGACACTTCTATCATGTTTATCAGAAAATCTCAGAGCCCTTTTGTTCCTAACTAATGAAAAATGAAATAGAAGAGTAGTCTGTTTGGAAAAAAATTGTTGTTTTTTTTTTTTAGATATAGTGGCAGATATTAAAGGCTTACAGTAGGCAGGAATCCTAGTGTGCAAATTCTGTGAATGATTCATATTATACACAGACAATGGACAAATGAAGTTGGATGAGCAAAGAATCAAACAATGTTGTGATTCATCCCTTGAAATGAAACTCAGGAGACTCAGGAAAATGCCGTCTAGAACAAAGCCTTAGTTATTTTTTGCACTCTGTACTTCTTCGGTGATTAATGAAGCCTGAAACACCAAAAGAACAACATTGATAATTCTGATGCTCTATTTATTCTGAAAGAAAGCTTAATCAGAAAAGTTCTTGTAGACAAACCAGGGTCAGAATCCGTACTGCAGGGTATTTAACCTAATGAAATTTATGACTTTTGGGTTCAGCCATTACTCCAGTAACGAGAATGATCAAACTGATGAAGGAAAACTGACTAAAATATTTTTCAAGTAAACTGATACATGAAAAATAGATTTTATACTGTTAAAATAATGATAATAAGGAGGATGAAAGTCATTGGTATCTGGCTGCTTAATCATTATGCCATATGCTAGTGAACCTTCAGAGTTTATATACTTGCTTCAAAATGTTTTACCTGGATAAATGTATTTAAAGGTTTAACATATAAGATTTAGTGCCCTACAAATCTTCACAGCAGCTGACAGCTTCCTTACTGTTCGAAGAGATGAGCTTGGAAGATGGAAAATAAAGGTCTCCTCAGGGAGAGCAGATGGGGCGAGAATGATGAGGGAAAGGGATTTATCACGAGGTGATTTGAGCTGAAATTTAGAGTGAAAATTGCCAAACAAGATAGGGACTTAGAGATGTCACTTCTACAAACCAAGACAATCAATAAGGACTTAAACACCAGATTCCAGCAACGAAGAAGGGAAACTGGTGTCTTGGCTATAGAACAGTCCTCTGGAATTTAACTTGCTTTACCACACATACAGAAGTAGTTGGTTTGGGAAGTATGTGAGGGGCTGGATGGGAGGAAGGAAGGAACTGTAATGCTTTGGGAAACCTGGAAGAGCACAAGCTCTGTGTCTCTCAGAAAAACTAATCCAAAGAGAAGCTGAAACACGAAATGCTCCTCAGATCACCTTTTGGTCTTTTCTTAGGGCTGTATTTTGGTCTCAGAGAATATTTCCATCCATGCTAGTAGTCAAGTAATCACATTTACAATGCTGGCTTCTCTCACGGTTAATCTTCTCCCTTCCCCCACCTCTAGCCCTACAGTGAAGTCATTATGTTAAATCTCTGACATCCCAATAACTTCCATAGCAACAGAGCATGGTGTCCTAAACACAGGATTAGACATTCAAGCAGAGACTGTGCAGAGGAGGAAATCAAGTTGTGAGAGCAAAGGCTCTCAGCTAGACACAAGCGAGACACCTGCCTGCCCTGCTCCGGTGAGGGAAGAGTGAAGCCACAGCGGCAAAAGCTAACAAACTGAGAGTCAAGTTGGTGATTCACTTTGTGGCACTCTGGGGAGGTATTGCTGGAGCCCTGTTATCCTTTGCCACTAAAGGCAATTTTTGTCTGGCTTCCTTCTGCCAAACTGCTGTGTATTTTTGCTCTCTCTGCTATCCCTCAGTCGGCTAGGCTTGAGCTTTGACAAAAACAGAACCATAGCAAAGCAGGGCTATAATGCTTCCTGTACTCAAAGCACTTCAGCCAAATTCGTGGTTGGTTGTAATTTAAGATGGTTGTACAGTAATTTAGACCCCCTTGAACTCAGATTCCCTAGTACAGTTAGATTTCCTGAAGATAAAGCCCTGTTGACATGGGAAAGTTTTACCAGTTATATAGACAAAGTTAAGCTGGTGCAACCACACCTTGAATATCTTTGAGTGTTTGGAGACTCCTTTGGGTGTAAAAGTGCCTTTTTTCAGTTTAGTTTATGCCTTTTCTCAAGCTAGATCAGAAAATTCACATTGATATTATATTAAAGGGCTGTTCATACTCTCAGGACTTCGGCACCTTTACTGTGTTGGCAGGGTGAGGAGCCCAGATGCCCTGGAGGGTCTCTGGGGAGAGGGGGGTCCTTCCAGAAGGTGACTGGGCGTTTCAAAACTATGAGCCAAACTACTATTGCCTGGTATGCTCTGCATTTATCACCACTACTTATCTACTGAATGCCTTTTTCCGTTCACTATGCAGCTAGTTTCTTATAGCCTAATCTAAACTGCAAATATGTGGTATATAGAATAGGTAGTCCATCTTGCCTAACCTGAACTAGCTAAAAATTAGTATCAGCTCAGTCTTAGCTAGTTTTGGAAGCTCTTTATAGTCACTGAGGGAGACCAGTATCCCAGAGGACAACCAGTTCCATTGTGAGGGTAGATTTTTTTAGGGAGAGTTGAAAGCACATGCTTAACACAAAGGGCTTTCCCCGTCCAATGTTAAGTCTTTTCACAAGGGGGGTAAAACTGCTCAAAGAAAAAAAATCCGCCAGATTTTTTTTTTTAATATGGACAAAAATACGTATTTTCTTCTGGCTGAACTCTTGGAAATCCTTGATGTCTTTTGACTAAGAAGTTCTCAAAGAATGCTCAGTCAAAGGCAGCTAAAATTCAGTCTGAGACAGCTTGAGTGGTTAAAGTTTAGTAATGTTATAAGCCACTGAAAACACTTTTATGGTGGGAAAATGCTGGACAAAATGATAGATGGTACTATTGATAATTGATAATGTAAATCCTTGTAGCTGCATAGAATTGATTCCCATGGTTTGTGGATATTCTTATTTTGCAGATACAGTTCTAACGCTTTTGGAATCCCTGAGTTTCTGACATCTCTTATACCTTGCAATAGTCTTGGTAAAATAGTCCTCTGATTAGTGGTATTTTTGTTGGACTTTGATTTCATGGTTTGCTTTCCTTTTCTTGTACTACACAGGCAGCTCAGTGGGACTTTGCAGCTTAATTAGTTTCCTTATCTCAATCAGAAATCAACATGAGCTCCAGTAAGCCTAACTTAGGCATCTAACTTGTTTGTATATTTTGTGAATCCAATGAAGTAGCTCTTCCAAGGTAACTGTGAAAGCTGCTGCTGTCGTCAACAGAAAAGGACAGGTGACTTTGAAGGTTTCCAGAAGAGAGTCTGTCTAAGTGGACAGATCCTTTCCCTCTGCAGCCCTTCAAAGACACCTGTGTTTCTCCTGACTGTAAAGGGAATTTAAGCCCTTAACTCAATGTCACTAGCCACCTAAAATTTAGGTGCCAAGTGAGTGCTTGAACTAAGCCAATACAATTTAAATTTAGATTTATGGAATCTAACACTGAATGAATGTATATAGATATATATGTGTGCGTGTGTGTGTGTGTGCATGTATCTGTGTGTTTATGTATGCATATGTGCCTTTATCTCCATGTTGACATGTTCCTGTTGAGACCTTTTTACTTATAAATATCACAAGTTTATACAGAAACTTGTCAGGTCATAATGATTTTACATTTCTGATTTCCATTTTGATGCAATTCACAAATTCTGTGCCTCCCAGAAGCACTAGCTCTGTTACCTCTCATTAAGTTCACTGATCTGGCCTTACAGTGTCTGGTTTACATTCTTTTTTGGCCATCAGAAATTTACTGCCAAAAGTAGCACATTTCAAACTGCACAAGTTACAGAAGCAACACTAGATGATTCATTGGTTGAGATTTAACTTGAGTACTCAGCAAGAAAATACCATGCACGGATCTTTGTGGTAAGGGCTGCAGATGCGATATTTTCCTTTTGTGTGCAATTACTTATTGTAAATTGTAGCTTTCAAGTCTTGATTGCACCGTGAAGAGGTGTTTCTCCACCATTGTCCATGTATGGTAAAGATGTACTGTAAAATCCATGCTTTATATTTAAACCACCCCTTTTGCCTGCCAGTGAAAATAAGCCAAGTAAAATAAAGTTGTGAATATTTCGTAAGGCCAAGTATTTTGTGCGTATCTTTTTCTGAAATTGAATGGCTACCTAAACTGGGTAGCAGATATTAGTTCTAGCCAGCTATGGAAGAAAAGCTAACTTGATTTCTTCTTTTAAGCTCACCACAACACTTTAAATGGTTCCTTCTGTTATTTGGAATGGGGGGGAGGGGAACATTTTAAAACATTTTAAGCTATCATATATTTATTCCAAAGCACTAAAAAATCAAAAGTTCTGATAAAATAAAGAGAAGCTGTTCAGAAAATGTAAACATGCAGTATATATTTCACATGTTTTTCTGTCAAGACCCCAAACCTGAATCCCTCTGGCTAATTTTGGTAATTAAATATCCCATGACATTCTTCATCTGATAGTGTTAGACTTGTGTATTCTGGCAGAAATCTAAACATTGAACTCTTTCTGGTGTAAGAAGACACATCTCAAACTTCATTTTGGTTCCCAGTTTATCTGAGCACTAGTTATGTGCTTCTTCCTAAAGCATATAAATGGACCCATTGAAGCCAATGTGCAGTGATAGTTACATACTAGACAAATGTCCAGAACTGACTTTGACTGCAGCTGTGCAACTTGACAGAGTTAATGGTATTGCCGAGATATAACTGAGGGCAGAATTTGGCCCTGGTCCCATGCTTGTCATAACTTACCATGCTAAGCTTAACGTTAAAGGTTTTGTACAAGGAACTTCATGCAGAGCTCTGATGATTAATGGGATCTGGATGCAGAAATTCCTGTGGGCTACAACTGAAAATTCATTCCTCTATTTTGATGGCTGTTCATTTTAATATAGGACTTTGATACCATATTGTGCCGACAACTGTGGAATAGTCTGGCTACTTATATTTATCACTTTGAACTTCTGGAGGCTTGTGAAACCATTATGGAAGCTAGGCATTTTGTGCTGTATGAAATTCCTAAGTATGCAGAAGCTTAAAGCTTCTGTTTATTCCTTCCCTTGCATTTGACAAGTCCTGAGAGACCTTGTTTAAGCTTCTGTGGAGAGCATTAATATGTTTGAAAGGAAGGTAACAAATAATGATTCTGCTTATATATGTACCACTGCAGCAGTGGCAGAAAATTAACAACATTCTCCTTTGGTAACTAACGCAAAAGCGTAACTGTGAAAGGTAAAACCCAGTGAGTTCTGTTTCTAGTATTGGATGTTTTACTAAAGAAAGCATGGCATTATCCCGATGGGACATTTGAATCTATTCCAGACATCATGAGCTGCTAATTTGCTGTCAGAACAACCCCAAAGGCTTTCTTTCAAATTGGGCTGGCAGGAACGAGGGAGCGAGCTGGAAATCTTAATGAGTTGAAGGCCATTTTTAGTTGCCTTTTTTTTCATCTTTTACTTGAGAAACAGGTTTTTTTCACAGTTCTGAGGCAAACAGCCCTGAAACTGTCCCTCTTTGCATGCTATCGGCCCGTGTATATTCTCCAGCACAGGACACTTGCTCCGTATAAGCAAGACGTGAGTTATTACTTAGCCCGCCTCTGTGCAGTGGGCCACCTAGAGCTGACACAGCGATGATATCAAGAAATTAGGTCCATGCTCCTTGAACTGCATGATTATGTTTATACTCCCCCTGGCGACACAGGCATGCCTGGATAGCTAGCACCCTACCTGTGTGAGCCAAGGGAGGGGTGGCAGACTGGGTATGCCGGGATTGCAGCTGCTAGACGGCTGCACTGTGAGTGTGGCAGAGACGTTGCCTCTGTGTCTCGATCCAGAGGCTTTTTCTCCTAGAGAACAGGGATCGGGGCACTGGAAAGATGACTCCTTGCAGCCCTTTGTGTCAGTGAAGCAGCACTGAAGGGAAGGAGGAAGAAGAAGGAAAGCACTTTTAGATACAAGCCTCCTCTAAATGCCGGTACAGAGCCTGAGAGTGGACTCACTAGGTGACGGTGATTTGCACTGATGCAGCTTAGCAGCAGGAAGCTGCTCTGGTGCATTTTGCAAACTATGGGGCTTTTTGTCTGTCTGTGGCATGAAGCTTAGCTGATGCAGCTACTGAGCACTGAATGCTCCAGCGCAGACTGACCTTGTGAATCCCCGGCCCAGCCGCTTCTCCTGAATGGAAGGGTCAGGGGAAGTGAATATGGGTGAGATGGAAAAGGCGCTCATCTTCCCATAAAATCCAGAGCTTATCAATTCCAGAAAAGAAGCAAAATTGCAAAACATGTTGGCAGGAGCACAGCCCAAGGGAAAAATTGATACAGGACTGCCAGCTGAATTGCACTGTTCAGCTTTGGGAGCCAGTTTCTGTTCTCACAGGGTGCAAATCTGGACCATCTCTCCTGACTCCAGCAGAGTATTTCAGGATTTATATCTTCAGAGTGGAGCTGAATTTGGCCCTCTGTTGCACAGACTGGAGTTATGCTGTCAGCTACAAACTCCAGTATTTTTAGCAGCAGTTGTCACATCTAATCAAACACAAAATTTAGCAGGATGAAGTGAGAAAAGTGCATGGTTAAGGGGATTTAAAGCCGAAATTCCAAACGTATTATCCAATCTCTATGCTGACATCTAAGTAAGGAAGTTTTTATATGTATATATGTATTTATGAGTTATTACTGGTACTTTTGTGCTGTTACCAGCCTTCCACTTCTGAAATCTCCAGTAGGCACCTGCTATCTTGACACTAGTTCATTAAAAAAAAAAAAAAATCTCGACACTGATATGCTATATTTAAAGCGAACCATTTATAATAATTCAAAGACTTGCCATATTCATTTAACAAGAGAACAGAGACAATATCACGAATGCTCACAACAAACAGCTTAAAGGGAAGGTATGGCCTATAAGATGATCATATAAATTAGCTGATAAAAGAATTTAAAAAAAGATAACAATAGTAATTCATAAGCAGAACCACATGTACACATACRGAAACAAATTAGGTTTAATAGGCTATTTATTACTGTCTGTACGTTACTGATTATTCACTCATCCTTATCTTTTAATTCCCCGTATCAAATCTTTTCAGTTCATCATCAGCTATGGAGATTGGCTGACATATGTTTGCCTAGTCCAATCTGGCATGAGGCAATATCACAGCTGGAGGTATTTCATGGAAAAAAATACCTATCCAGAGTGTATTGTCCATTATTCAAATGATTAAAATCAGTAATCTTGAAGAACTGATTTTGAGGAGTCAGTATATTCTTTTTCTTTTTTTTTAGAAAAAGGCTTGGAACAAAGCAGGAGGTATCAGGTGAATTAACTGAGAAGCCTGAATTCTCAGTGAATTCTCAGAAGCCTGAAAACAGGAATAATTACAGCCTATTGTACTCATTAATTTACTGCGAGAATATTTGGAAATTTATCTTTAGAATCTCTTTTACTGACAGGATACTGATATGTCAAGATGAAATTTTACCTCTGTGTTGCAATGAGTGGCATGGGAATGCCAAGTGAGACCATGATCTCGTCTTACTGGAGTTTTCTTGAGAAAAAGCTCAACTTTTTCAGTTTCTAAAGCAGAGAGGCAAACATCTGTGAGAGGAGTCTGAAAGTAAGACCAGTGTGAGGTTTCAAATGAATAGTTAATTTTCCAAGAGCTAATTGTACTTAGAGACACTCGGGAGGGGCAAACTTCAGTGTCGAGGGTGCTTTTTTTCTTAGTGTATTTCAAAGATTTCAGGGTTTCTAACTACTCCGAATGCATCTTTCTAAAATGGCCGTATATGTGCAGTTGCAGCTTTTCTGTGCATACCACCCCCACCCTTACGTGGTCCCGCTGGTATTTCTAGCTGAAGTTGTACAGACTGACTCACTCCACACGTTAGAAGGAGTCATGCTGCTGATTTCAGTGGCTTTTCAAGAAGCTTTGAGGAACCAAATGAATTCTGCCTTTTCTCCATTTCGTACTGGTGCTTGTATGGCAGAAATGTAGAACAATATAGTCCATTTGGCTGCATGTTTCTGGAGTTTAGATGAAGTGGCTGAGCATGTTTTAACATGTTAAAATACCAACAACTTTGCAAACAGGCATTCTCTATGGGAAACAAAAAACCTTTATAGCAAAAGAAAAAGCTTTTACTGTAAAATTTGATCTGATAATTCATTTTCTTATCATTTAAATGGCATGGAAAGAATAAAAGTTTACTGAGAGGAGTGGGGTGAGGGATTTTCATAGCAATACTTGATTCCACTGTAAATCTAATATAGGAGAAAAAAGTGTGGAGGAGGATGGGTGAAACATGGCACATGTTATTAGAGCAATGCAGAATCTGAGAAAAATAATTTCCAGCAAGATTTATTAGGCTGTATGTCAGACTGGGGAGTATTTCTCTGCTCAGAAGTGAGCCGGATTGCTGCTTGCTTCAGAAGCAGAAAAGTAGGGGTTGATGAATGGTCCTTGCAACAGTTCACCAGGTGACAGAGTAGCAGGAGCCTTCAATCCTCATGCCCCTTTCAAAGCCTGAGCAACAAGCACGAGCCTCCAGGGTAGCTTTGGACCTTTTCTGTGTGAATTCGGTGATTCAGGTCACTCAAAATTTTTAGACTGTGCTTTCCCCTCCTTCACCCTGTAATAACCTGGATTTCCCCTGTAAAAATATGCAGACTTTTATATGAAGCGCGTCTGTGCATGGTGTCCCTTCCCGTCATATCTCATCCCCATCTCATATCTCCCTTCCTCAGGACACATGTCACATCATTACAAACAGCCGACCTGGTTGTCCTCTTCTCCCACCTGAAACTCCAGCTTCTTGTCACAGTCCCATGGGACAAGCCCCTTCCCTGCCTGCTCTTCTCCCCCCACCTGGAGGTCTCATTTTTGGCCCTCTCCAGGGGGTGGCTTCCCTCTCTCTGCCACCTCCTCTGCTTTCCCAAAACAGTCTTCCATGATTGCTCTGGCTGTTGCCTGCTGTCCTAGATCTGCCGGCACCATCAAATGGCCCAATTGCCATTTTTCTAATAAGTTTTCCCTAGCTTTAAATATACCTTTGTGAACATGTATCTGTCCTGCTTGATATTCCTTCTAGAGCAGTAGCAATTCATGTAACTGCTACTTTGCCATGCAAGGAGGTGCCTTTTGAATCCCACCTCACTGGAATCTCCCTGGAGACCCTACTCTTTTGCTGGCAAACCTTCCTATGGAATTTCTAACAAGATCATTGTTAATATATTGGGTAATTTATTTTCCTTCCATATTTCAAGTTGTCTTCCCCCCATATATCATTCATAGACGGGTCTGTCAGATCTCTTTGGATGTCCTGTTATCTGAGATCAGTGTTGTACAGTGTGGCCTGTAATGCATGAAATCGGAGCAAGCTGTATGCTTAGGCCATGCGGAATGCCTAATCATTGTCAAATGTTAACATCAGTTATCTTGGAGTAGCTAAAAAAAAAAAAAAAGACCTAAGCAGCCTGTGGTTGATTTAATCTTTAAAATCAGGAGAGACTTTGCAGTGATTAAAGAGCCATTTCCTGACTACATATTGATATGAGCTGCTTCCAAGTCAAATATGAAGGAGAGTGACAGGCATTCAGTCCTACTCTGATTGGCAGGTCCCAGCCCCATGAATGGTAATCTCTTTYCTGCTCATGTTTAAAGGCATTCTGGGGTGGTCTGTATTTAATACATGGCCATCTCAAGTAATGGCCTTGGTATTTTCTATTGTAATTGACAAAATTGCACTCTTTAATTTTCAGCATCCATAAGGACAGGTGGAAGGTTTTATTCAGAAACTGAAGGATTCGTGGTGTTTTCCAATAGCTTCCAGAAGCCAGTCACTTTGGGAGCAATTCTGTGTTCCGAGAAGTGCCAGACAAAAATGTGTGCTGAAGAATTTATCCAATATTGCTGCAGCGCGCTGAGCCCTTTTTAACATAAATCAGTAAGGCAAGGCATTGCAAGCATGAACAACAGCAGTGTTGTGGGACACTGATCTTTGCAATCTGTAAAGAGCCTCTAGAAGACCCTGTGCAGCACAGTGACTAAAGCACAGCATGTAGCCTCAGGAAAAGGGGAGCTGGTCCCAGCATTTCTACCGGGCTATTGGATGGTCACGGGTTAGTCATTTCACCCCTCCAATGATCAAGTTTCTCCATCTGTAAAATGGAGATCATAAAAGTGACCTCCTCCATAAAGGATTTTGGGATCTTCTTCAAGTTTATGAAAGATATTTTGCAATAAGGTACCCAAAGTAGCAGGAAACAAGACACTGATTCAGAGCTCCCTTCCAGTTCTGCATTCCTGAGGATGTAGAAAGGTCTGTATGAACTCAGTGCTTTTATTAAGGATGGCCTGGATTATGAGTTTACAATAGATAATCATGTACAAATGGTCTTCCATTTTTAGATTCTCCTCCCTTCAGAGGCTGCCTCACTGCGCTAACATAGTTTTCCCCATAACTTCAATGTGGCTTTAGGCAGAGACAGAGTAGTTGCAGCTCTGGGAGACTTAGTGCTGAAACCTCTTCAGTTTAATGGTTCACACAGTCCTGTGCTTTCCTTAGAAAACACTTCACTCCTACTCCCATTTTGATATCCCATATCTTTCCCCTTCAGAGATTCCAAACCTATTCTAACAAATCACTAAATTTGCAAAAATATTCAGCATACTCATGGAAAACAGCATTGGAGATTTAGCTTTTCTTTCTCCTGTCTCGTCCAAATCTGATATCAGAGGCAAAACGGAATGTTGCCGTCCGAATCATCTTCTTTTGGTTATTTAGATTTTGTTTTATTGCTAACAGCTAATCAATTCAAACAAAAACAAATACTTCTCCAACCTCAAATGCAAATAGCTTGTGTATGTTTTTTTATATGAAAGATAGCTGCTAGTTATAATCCCAGGCAAACAAAAGTTTGCTGCAATGAACTAAAAATGTACAAAGACAAGAAAGGGAAAAAGGATGGGAGATTCAAAAAAAAAAAAGGGCTTCAGGGAGTCATTGTGCTATTTGCAAAGCAAAATTGCCATTTCTGTAAACGATTATTTAATTGTTGATATGAATTTAGCCTGGTGATAAAATTTTTTCCTGGCTCTGACAGACATTCTCTAGTGGAAAGAAATAAATCTGGTGAGTTTGAATTATGCACAATTGGATCGCTGATTTACTCTAACTTCAGCAACGGTTGGACGTCATTGTACTTTCTGTTATACTTCCATGTATGAAAATGCAACATGAAAAGGATTAAAACTGATTAAATGTGACATCCCCCAACACAACACTAACATTAAAGGAAATTCCAAACTATGGGACACACCTCTTAACATGCTCTCCTGTCTGCAGAGCATGTTCTCACTGACACTGGCAAATGTGCTCTTGTCTCAGAAAAGGTCYTTCGCGTCCTACAAGTAATGAAAGTATGTGACAGAGTATAATTTCTGTCTGAGTGTTCTGTCTGAGTTTCTAATCTGAAAAATAATCTAGTCAGCAGAGGTAAATAGTCAGGGTTACCATACAGGAAGACATTAATGATGCGCCTTTTTGTAGGTTTATGGTAAACATATCAGGTTGTAAAATTATTAACAGGCCAAATGCATACGACCAACCTTCCATGAGGGGTGTGGTGTAGGAACCGTAATGTCTGTATATTTACGAAGCATCAGGGAAGTGCTGGGGGCTACTGAATTCCGATTCTGTAAGCTGGAGTCAAAGGGACTAAATCTTCTATTAGCAGATTAAAGGTTTTAAGCAGGAAGTATCGTTCACATTCAGTTGGGGGAAACGGAGCCACAGAAGCGTTAGACGGTTTGCTCAGCTCAAAGCTGTGGCAGAAAGAGAGTTTGGGAGCCCATTCCCAGCTTGGCCGGAGTCTGAGGCAGAACTCCCTTTGGTTTCAGTACGGTAGGACTTTGCCCTGATCACACTGCCTTTATTTTCCTCTTCTCAACCCCAATCATTATAAATTTCTTTCTCATTCTCAAGCAGATGTTGCTTGCCTTATGCAAGAAGATGTTGTCTTAAAAAAATTTCAGAGGAAAGTTCAGTCTGTGGCTTGTTACTGCCATTATTTATTTTGAACAAAATCCAAGATTATAAGGCACATGGACAATCAGGCTATGGATAAAATGATTAGGATAGGGCTGACTCAGACCTGTTAGTCTGGCAAGGACTCAGTAGTGTATATTCCAGAAAGTGAACTCCCTAGGAGTAATTCGCCTTATCAGAGGCTTTTATAATTCTGTACGAGATGGTAGTGGACGGAAATAATCCTGCTTGAGTCTAGGATGCTATTTTTTTTCATATCTCTGGAGGTGAGAACTGTAGTCATAGCTACACAGAAAGCTTATATTTCTATCCTATCTTATATTTCTGTTTGTATTGCTAGGGGAGATGAATCAACAATTCACATTTCTTGAACTATGGGAGCCTAGGAAAAATCTGTCACTGCTGTTCTGAATTCCTCTACATGACAATCTGTGCAACATTTTGTCATCTTTAATTAGTTGTCTCTAAGTTCTTTTTAGTCCTGGTCACTTTGACTTTCTGTTCAGGAGAAGTGATAAACTGAGGTTAAGTTTTGTAAGAAAGATCTGAATTTACCTGCAGGAGCTGAACACATAATATATGTGTAAGTATTAAGCTGGTAAAGAACAGCTCCTTCTTTTAGTATTCATTTTAACTTGTTAATGGAAGTTGGAGAACAGTGTGCAAAAAATAACTAACTATCAAAATAATTTATTTAATTTGTAAATTCTAGCAAAAGATATTTTATGCTATTAAGTATTTCCTTTCACTATTGAAAAGCAATTGCTAAGTTATGAGAAGCAGAGAGGGAAACTGAAAAACCATTTAAGGTTGAATAGGCCTGCTTTATTATCGATACTTACTTTCTCTGGGCTGCATCCAGGAATTAAATTATTTGTTTTTTACATGGGCTTTTCTCCACTGTGTTATATCACAGTAAAAAACTACAAAATTTTGACTCCAGAAGGATTTAACACTGAGATAGCTATCACAAAGGAAAACACAATAATAAAGCATTGAATTTATTTAATTTACTGGTGCATTCAGTTTTGCCTTGAGTTTGTCATAAAAAATACATGCAAGGAGCATTTTGCCTAAAACTGACTTTTTAAAAGGAAAGTTAAAAATAATCGCAAGATGGAAATAGTCTCTATGTTATTACAATGATGAGGACATTTTACCACATTTTGCGTGGATATTTTTATTGAAAGTGCTTTGAAACAATTACATTTTTAATTCTGAGAATAAAATTCTCTTCAAATTTACGTAAATAATTTTTCARAATTGCAGAATACTAAAGAATGTGTCTATTAAGTATTCAGTGTATAAAAATGTTCAATATTTTAAAAAAGAATTTAGAAAAATAATTCTAAATCTGCATGGAAAAATGAGTATCAACTTTCAAAGGGACGCAAATTCAAAGTGTGGATTTTTGTTGAAAGTATCTGTGACACTAAGGAGGAAATTAACAGTAGAAAAAGCTTTTATTGATCATTTACTGTTCACTGAATAAATAAAGCACAAAGGAATACCTGGCTCCTATGTTAATGGGAATTTCATATATCCTTATCAGAATATTGTGGTTAAAGATGTAGAACTATATTCTCTCTTTTTTTGCCCTGAGGGCTTTACTGCTCAAAACTAGGTGGACATTAGAAAGAAAGGCTTGAGTAAAAAGGAGATTTGAGTTTCCTGGAGTGATCTGCAAGAGCAAAGGTCTGCTCACAGAGGGAAATAGTCTCTCTCTGTCCTGAGCAGAGAAGTCATCTGATGGTGAGGAGCTCCCTTACTGGGCATCCCTCAGCATGGCCCACCCAGCTGCTTCTTCTGAGTCAGCAGTGTTGGATGTAGCACACTTACACTGTATGTAATTACACAGAAAATCAAAGCAAGGCACTTTCTGGTATAAAAGAACTCTAATGTGAAAAAAAAAAAAAGTGGCAGAGAACAGCTTAAGCAAGTAAGAGCTCAAGGTAGAGGAGTCAACAGTATTTTGAGGCTCCTTCCAGTGTTACTGCTGGACATAATATGGAAATTTTAGTGTGCTTGAGAATTTGTACTGATGCCTAAAGGGCTAAAGCCTCTCTCTCTTACAGTAGACCCAGCAGTAGACCCTGAGCACATGCTTAAACATGAAATAAATAGAATAAATGGGGAGAGGCTGAGAGAGCTCAGTGGGACTGTTCAGCCTGAATCATCTTGAGGGAATTTTATCAGTGTGTATAAATATCTGATGGGGGGAGGAAAGAAGACAGAACCAGACTCTTCTCAGTGGTGCCCAGTGACAAGATGAGAGGCAACRGGCACAAACTGAAACACAGGAAATTCCACTTGAACATAAGAAAACGCTTTACTGTGAGGGTAGTTGAATGCTGACACAGGTCACCCAGAAATGTTGTGGGATCTCCATCCCTGGAGATATTCAAAACCTGACTGGACATGGTCCTGTGCAACTTGCTCAAGCTGACCCTGCATGATGACCTCCAGAGGCTCCTTCCAACCCCAGCTGTTCTGTGATCTGTGATTCTCTGAAATAGTGGAGGAGCATGTTTCAATGGAGATTTCCTAAAAACTTCTGGTCAAGAAAGAACTTGAGCAGAGAGAGGAACACCAGGAAGGAAACTTCCTCACCCTCAAAAATGTGCATCAGACCATCCCTCAGGGTCCTCCTATCCTCATGCCCCATTTCACAAATAAGTCATTACCAACCTTTGCTCTTCCAAAGATCAGGCTACAAAAGAAGCTTTGCCATGGTCACCTCTCTCCCTCTGTTTGATCCTGCGCAGTTTGTTAATCAATGTTTTACCTGGTAGCCAACAGTCTTTGGCAAACACTGTTGTATCTACATCGTGGCCCATAGACTGTTAGTCTTGCACARATGTGAAATCTATCTTTAAGATAGCCAAAGTAACCACCTGAACCAGGGACCTACAGGCAGCACTGTGTTAGGGGTCTTCACATCTATTTATGCCCTTATTGTTTATCCTCTTAATAACCTTAAGCCATTCCATTTGTCTCCAAGGTTGAAAGCGCCACCATGACTCCTGCTCTTTCCCTCCTTTCCAATTCTTAACTTGCAGAAAACCGCTTACAAGGTCAGAATAAAAGCAGAAGTTCAGAGGCTTTTCACATTGCTGAAGTGAGACACCACTTAGCTGAAGTGAACTGTAATTTTTCTTCTAGTGTGGCAGTGACTAATGGAAATTTAAAACATTAAAAGTGCCTTGTAGCAGGTTATTCAGAATGCAAGTGCAGGGCTAATTGACTTGATTTTACTCGGTTTGCATTGTACTTACAGTAAGAGCACTTCAGGAGAACATTTATCTCTTTGCTGCCACTGTAGGAGCAGTCAATTCAAATAAAGCCTATGAATGAAGATTGATCCTAAGCATCAGGGTTTTTTCCAACACCAATTTTTCTGTGGAAATGTCAAAAAAACTTTCAATAAAAATAAAAGAGCTAAACAAATATTAAATATACCATTACTTGTGTTCTTGAGGTTTTCTTCCTTTTGAGCTAGGCAACTTTCTCTCAGGTAGGTACTATGACTCTTTCTCTTCCTTTCTCCACTACCCACACTTAGAAAGCCTAAAGGGAGAAGAAAGATTTATTTTGCCCAGTTTCAGTGTACTATTAACAATCTGCAAGGAGTATACAATTATATGCAGTGCTGGTGAAAAGAAATATTCGGAGCTCTTCAAGGGTGAAGTCACCTAATTACCCATGTACCTACTGCAGGACTCACTGCCATATACTGATTTATCAGTGGGTCTCAAATCTGTGCTGGAAAGACCACCTTTGAGGGGTGAAGTGGAGGTTCAGCCTTTCCAACTGTTCCTACTTAGCCCCACAGCCAGGACAGCTAATGAATGCCAAATGTAGTGTTGTGGAATTAGTCTACCAGGATTGCGCTGAAGACTGCCAATTTGTCTCACATAGACCAGCGAGTAGTCAGATAACAATCTTAGGTAGTAACTTTTGGGTAAAATACTGGCCACATCAAAGGCAGTGAGATTTGTAGCCATTGACACTGGGACTGTGATTTCTCCCCTGGCTGCAGATGACTTATTCAGATCTTAGCTGCCTGTTGATGGATTTAAACTACCTTCTGAGTCACCTAGTTTTTGCCTCTCCTCGCAGGCACTCCCCTCATCTCACTCCTGTAGTTTGTCTTCGGCTTTGGTCACCAACCATAAGGTTTATATACGAAAAGCACTAGTCCCTTTCCTATCTTTCCTGTTCTCAGTGAAAGCTGTTTTTACTCAAGCTGTTGTTGGTGCTTTGGATGACATTGTGCAGCACCCGGGGAGAGCTGGTGGGGGAAGCGCAGTGGGGAGGCTGGGCCATCGCAGAGGTTAAGAAAACAGCTTCCACAGAGCACCCAGCCTCCACCATCCCGTCATCTTCTCTGTCATTTTGCATGCATGTATGTGTGGAATCATATGTGTATTTGGAGGACATGATTTTTTTCCAGAGTTTCCTGCTAAGTCTTTTACATGTGCCCTCTGGCAGATGTGTTACAGCACCCTGTAGGTTTTTTTCTTTTAACACAAATTCCACTCTTGCAGGTTCCTTCACATATAAATTAACACTATCTGAAATAGGAGGCTCTGTGAAGTTTAAATTACTCTATCACTAATGAGGAACTACGCTGTTACTGTTACCATTCTCCATTTTGTTTAAAAAGTGAGGAAAACACAATTCAAATGTCTGCAGAGCCAGCCTAATAAAAATGATAGATTAGTTGTCAAACCGCTCCGCTCCCACCCAGCCCCTCCTTTCTCCTACCCTTCCTTCTGTTGTTGGAAAAGAAGTCATGCGATAGCTTTCTTGCTGCTGTTGGCTTTTGGAAATAGCCAGCTGATTCTGGTAGCTCGGGGATTACACTATTTTGCTTGCCCTCAGTGGGTGATGCTGTGTAAAAACCTGCTTTGCTTTAATAATTTAGCTCTTTATGCTTCGCTGGAATTTACCAGCCCTCCTTGGCTGTGGATCAGATTTTAGTTTAACCTCTGTGTTCTACCGCTCATCTGAACAGCACAAGAGTTCACAAATGCAGAACRTGCAGGATGTTCCTGCTAGTATGGGAAGGCAGCTTTGCAGAATGAGCTGGTGAAAGGAATCCACGATGGACACCCCGCAAGCTGGCACTTTCCACTAGAAATCAAATTAAGTTCCAGCTGAGCACTGCTGGTATTTTATAGGGACCCTCAGAATATAGAAATAATTACAGTATTATAGAAGGAAATGAACTGAACACTTCAAAGAAATATTGGTGGAGTTAATGGTTCTAATTGTGCTGTGTATTAAAATGAATAGGTGAAGTGTCTGTCTCAAGAGTTACTCAGAACTAGTCAAGTAGGCACGGGAACTTGATTTTCGGTGAGCCTGAAATGTCAGAATGGACCTGGGCATGGTCTGGGCTTGGGCTAACCAGCCCGCTTGCACACAGTTCGCAGTTCCTGGGAACGGTTTGGGAGTTAGCACAATTTGGATTGGATATGACCACCCTATTTAAAAGGGTAAAAGAGTTTAGTAATATAGATGAAGGCTGTTCTTGCCAGCTGGCTGCAGGACCAGAGAGTGGTACTGGGCACATTTATTAGTATCGACTTCGCCAAAGAGGCCCAGAGGAATTTTGCCATGAGCTTGAAAGGAATGAGCATTTGGCCAGGGTTGTGCAAGCATCACTTCCAATCTGCAGCTCAGAAAAGCAGTTTGCTAAAAGGACTAAGAGCGAGTCTCAGTTTACACAAGGGGGAGAGTTAGGTTTGGACAGGCTGAATGGCTTCAATAGATCACAGATTTCATCTGTGGCAATGAAAGGAAGGGATTCCTAATCATCTTAACTTCGGGTCTTAGTATCAGACTCGTTCTACCTTTCACCTTGATGTAAAACCTTCAGTTTGGCGGCTGAGCTGCAGTAAGGCCATGTAAATCAGGTTGTTCTTCCTCATTTGTATGCCTATGATCCAGACTGTTTACTGTCTCCACTTTTTAAGCTTAAAATCTTTCTGAATATAAATGTGGGAGAACAACCGTTTCTGGTATTTTTGCCAGACTGTGATTTACCGTGTTATGCCATCTGTTTGTATTTTCTTTATGTGTGAACCTGCTGTAAAAATTATCTTAGTGAATTTTGGAAAAATCTACTACTGCTATTATTTAGTGAGCCAAAGAAATGAGAGAGAGAGATCATCAAAATTGAAATTGTCACCCCTGTAGTTTTTTAAGGTGGCAAGTTTTCTTGTTTTTGATTCTGTGCTGTGCTTTTTACTTTATTTTAAATGTAAAGTAGGCATCAGCAGTCCAGCTTTCCTGACTTCTATCTGTCTCTTTAGCCTCCTCAGTATATATCTTTCCTATTGGACGTTTCTTATCCCAGAAGCCATGATGGTTTGGTAATGATGAGTCAATATCCTTGTCTTTTTTAATTGACACTCTCTTTATTGGCTTCTGTTTTTAGGGTTGGGCAACTTAAAAGGTGCTGAACATGTATTGATGATGATGCTAATAAGGCCAAAATTTTAATGCTGCTGGCAGTGGCTGTTTTAACAACTTAACTGTCCTGGAGATCAAGATTTGAATTCAAAATAATGTTGACAAATCAGAGATAAGAAATTATAAGAAAAAAAAGGAAGGAAAAAAGATAATATTTAATACAAACAAATGATCTTAGGTAAGAATAGTCAGCTGCACAAATCTCAAATAGGCAGCCACTGAATAAATAGAAATTTTTCAGAAAAAATAGGTTTAGGATCTATGAAGGCTACAGTGTTTCACAAGTTGAACATGAGTTAATGTGATGCTGTGAGAACAGTATTCTGGGAAGTCGGCACAGAAGAAGGCTATATTGGAGATGAAGTAATCCAGTCTTTGCCAAGACTCCGGCAGGAGATCTGCGTCCAGTTCAAAAAGGATATGGACCTGCTGGAAAGAGCATGAAGAGCAGCAATCATAGTCCTTCAAAGTCTGGAAAATATGACTTATCAGGTAAGGCTGAATGATCTGGGGTTATCAGAGCAGAAAAGAGATGACCAAGGGGAAATGTACATATAAGATATACATATAAGAATGGAGAAGTYTGCTTTTTGTGACAGTGGTAGACAAGAAAAATAATGAGCTTATGTTACAGAAAAGATCAAGCTAGATATTAGAATTTTTTTTCTGGCTGTGAAGAACAAAACTGCAAAAAAAGGTCACCAACAAGGTTGTTGAGTCTCTGTTACAAGAATTATGAAAAAACAGATTAGAAAACTGTCTGCCAGAAATGTCCTCAGGGCAGAGAAATGTCTAGATGATTCAAGGGTCTCCTCCAGCTCTGTGGTACTATCAACCACAGACACGCCTATTTCTCCCTGTTCTCTGTTGCATGTGTCTGGATGCATAGTATAGGTGAAGTGTCAAAATGTAGGTGGAATGAATCCCATTCTTCTCTGAGTGCTTGTTTTGCTCCAGACAGGCTACTTGAGAAATGAAGTATTGCTCAATAAGCCAAACAGACCTGGCACAGGCAGCTGGAAGGGAGTAGAGGGAGTTTGCAGTGATGGACTATAGCTCAATTTGACCCCAGTGTGTAGAGTTAAAAGAAAATTTGAGGTCAAGACTGGCAATTTGTAGTGATGAGGTTTAACATCCTAAGACAATATCTTGATCTCTCAGATGTCGTTGGGAATTTTGCTATGGATTTTTTCCTGATACACAGAATATTTCTAAATGTGATAAATGAATGTGCCAGCAATAAATAAACTTCACTTTATTTTGTCTTAAATTGTACACTCACCATTTGTAGGGCTGAAATAATGCTTTTTCTGTGTTTTCAACTCTGCTCTGGATTGAGCAACTGGGGTTCAGTAACATAAGATCATGTATTTTAACTGACATGCAATGTTTGCTGTATGAGATATTTTAAATAAGCATGTGGAAGTAAAAGGAAATATTCATTCAGGAAAGCTTCTCATGGAAATAGAGAATATTAATCATACTGAGGACAATACAGCAGAGGTTTTCCTGATGGTGATGCTGGATCCTGATGCATTACAGACATGGTATATTACAGAAAGGTGTTTGCTATCTAGAATCCATCTTCTGATCCTTCCTCAAAATTGATATCTTTGGCTAGACTTCCAGGGCTGACCTTAGCTTTACTGACCCACACCTTGCCCTAAAACTTTGCTCCCTCAGTTTGAGATCACGTATAATCAGTTATTAAAACAAATTGTTCTCACATCCTCGTCTCCTGCCCTCGAACACAGCAGAAGTCACATGGACGCAAAGGGACCGGCAAGGTGTCCCTGGCCAGAGTAACGGACAGGGTGAGGGCTCGCCAGGCACTAAACTGATGTAGGCCTTTGTGTGTAGCAGATTGTGGTTGCTGGTTTGTGCTGTAATTTTCTTCACATGGTTGCTTGAAATGCAAGGTCTTGCCTTGCTCCTGCTTTCTTCTCCAGTTTCCATGACCAGCTCCCTGGGGAATCTTGCAAGATCTGCCGGACAAAGGCTGGGACAGCTTCTCGCTTGTTCTTCTGAGCCTGAAATGTCATCGGCCACAATGCAAGGGCTTGCCTGCTTGCCTGCTCTTTGGTCTGCTCCCTGCAGAGCTGCAGAAATTATAAGTAGTTATGATAATAAGACTGAGAGGCTTATGAGGGGATTTTCCTTGTACAGAAAAAAAGAATAGCTGAGGCTATTACTCCAACTGATGACTAATTTATTGATGAAAATTGTCCTTATGTTCAAGCCTTCAAATTCGAATATAAGAAAGAAAATTTGCCAGGGAAGAGGTTGGCAGAGGGTGGTGAGAGAAAAAAAAAGCAAGTGCTACAACCAGATAATGAGTAATTTGGAGATTTGCTAAAGGTGGAACATTGATGGCAGATTTCATTTCTGAACTGTTTGAAGCAACTAAGTAATTCCCATCTTAAGGGCATCAATGTTCACTGTATGCTTGTGCACTGGGTACACATATTCTTATCTTATGGAGAGTTTATTCTGAAAAAATAAGTCAGTATAACAGTGTATAAATCCTTTGCATGCTTAACTCAATAATTAAGAAAATGTTAATGATTAGAGCACGAGACTTAGATTTAATTCTCTATTCTGTTCTGCTCCCAGCTCTGCCAACTGTCTGATGACTAGGGCAAATTTTATCAGTTTGCCTCAGTTTCCCAGTCTATAAAATGCACAGGTCCTTGAGCTCTGTTGATGAAAAGTGCCACTTAATAGACTAGTACTAGTATTTTTATTGAGTTTCCTCAACAGCAATGTTTAGTTTGAAGTATCTTGCCAACAATAATTTGACCAGTGTCATCATTATCATTTTCAGTAGGCCCTGGAAATGTCCCTGATTCRCTTTTGCAGTGCTAACTTTCCTCTTAGAGAGGTTAGCATTAAATTCTCTTCAGCTGTGTGTGTTTTATAGGGCATAGCATGTTTGGATCAGAGAACTGCAGATAACACAAATGAAGAATATAAACTAGTTTTAAGTCCCCATTGCCTTTCTCCTCCAAGTCAACCCCAAAAGATTTCAATGCAAACACAGAAATATGGAGAATTTGGATGTGCTTTTCTCTTTATATTGAAGGATAGAACTTTTTATGCACATGTGAAAGGCACTTAGCTCTTCACAGGAGATCTGCATTAATGTTTAACACAAAGTGCTGCTAATTAGCTTTCCCTTGTCACTTAACTATCAAGTTGTTCTTTTTTAACCATATTCCTATAATATATCTATGATATATAAGCTCTGGAAGAAGATACAATTTCCAGGCCTAAATCATTACGTTTCAGCTCCTTTTCAAAGTTTAGGTGAAGTAGATGTTGTCAGTATCAGTTTCAGAAGTTTTGCTGGCAACAGCAATGGATATAAAACTATATTTTATAACCAGTCCTAGATGGAAAACTTCTCTCTGGAAATAGGAGACATGCTCCCAGAGCATGCAGTATCTTTGGTATTTTGAACCATGAAGTAATGCCCTGAGCTGGAGTGCTTGGAGCCATAGCAGAAGTCACAGCAGCACTGGCTCTGACTGAGGGTACCTTTACCTATACTGAGGACCACGCTGCTCCTCTGATGGTTTGCAAACAAGGAGAATGCTTCAAAGCTATTTGCCCTACTCTGCCACGTGCTGGAATGGAGAACTGACACCTTTCATGCTTGTAGTCCTTCCAAGTCTAAAGCTTGTAACCCATGGGGAGTACTGTATTTAAATTTGCCTTGAGAGTTTTGATATTTAAAATAAGTTTTATCTATTTCAAACTACTCAGCAGTGGCATGCTSTTTTGAGGAAACAAAACAAAACAGTGAATATCAAATATAGATAAACAGGACTGTGAATAGAAGACAGATGAAGAAATTTTTACCTACCACTCAGCACCTGTGGAATCTCCTCTGAAATTCTGTGGCCAGTTTGGGTCACTTTTAAGAAAGATAAGGGCTTGTTTAGAAAAAAAACCTGGGAATAATACTAAAGTGAGTGGAGGTTTGGAAGCACATACGTCTGAAAAACTGTCTTAATATAGAGAAGAGATGCCTCAGAGGACACATGAAAATAGATTTCAGATACATAAAAGATTGTTACAAGGAATAAAGGAATAAGTTCTTTTCCATGTCATTGGGGATAGTGCAAGAAATAATGGGCCTAAGTTGAAGCAAATGAGTTTTAAATTAAATATGAAGAAAAATGTGTTACCTACAAAGAGATTAAACCCTCGGACAGATTTCCTGGGAAGGCTGAAGGGTTGCCAGCACTGGTCTTTAAAAACAATTAAAAAACCATCTATTTAGGATGACAGAGGTAGAATTGAATCTGCAGTGGGGTGGGAGGTGGACTAGACAGACCTCTGGAGATTTCTTACAGACTGATTCGCTGTGGTTAGTATTAAAGCACACATAAACAGCCTTACATTTTATTCATCTCAGAGAGAAGTCTCACTCTGCCCTGACCGGACACCTCTGCTTTAGGGCAAACACAACCAAGTCAGTCATGAAGAACCTTTTCTATTTTGTAATGTAATTTTAACTGTTACTCCTAGCTTTACTTTTCATTAGGTCATTGCTGCACTCAGATTGCTTGTTCATGTGAGGTGGCCACCTATTGCCTTTGTTTTTCTCCCTTCCCCTCCTTTGCCCAGCAGCCTGAGTTTCTCCTTTCCCCACCACTATTACTCAGCCCGCTGCTTTGAACAGCTCCTCTCAGAGTGCAAGTGTAAGATACTTTCCATGTCCATCAGCTTGTTGACCTTGGAACCTCTAAATTGTGGAAACTGAGTTTGCAACACAGATCTGGATTTTAACCACCTGACAAATCAAGTGCAGAGAGCTACTGAAGGAAGAGACCTCTTCTTCCCCTGCAATTTACCAAAGTCACTGCTGTCAAAAATAAGGAAGATGGATTCTGCTCCCTGGCCAAAACTTCTGCTCAATAGCTTAGCCTGTTGGGAAGCCAAGATCCACAACTTTCTCTGCCTTCCAGATTATTGATTAAGGTGGCCCCTAGTAAGTGCTCAGTGCTAAAAAAACTAAATGATGACTTCCTTTACCAATAAAGGGCCTCTGTAGAACTTGCAAATCTGCAATAATGTAAACATCCTTCCATCATAACAGAAACAGATGTCTTTCTATTAGTTATGTTGCTATGTTTGCAGGTGCCAAAAGCATCACACATACTGTTTATTCTCTGCTTGAAATAGCAATGGGCAAACCTTAGGCAGTTTGGTGAAAATTCTGTTATGACTGGATGGGACCTGAACTTCCGTGACCGAAGGAAATCAGTAGAAAAGAGCTGTAGAAATCTATAGCTTTTGATTTGGAACTGTCAAAATCTAGAGCAATCAGACATAGAGTTGTTTTTCTGCTCTCAATTACTTATCATCTAGGCTGTATGAAGCCAGCCCACTGGAGGGAAATTTTGGACACTAAATTACCCACCATGTTCATGAAAGAGTAGACTCAGGGATCCAGATCCAGTGTTTCTGTTCTAAACCATTTCTAAAAATCAAGAATTAAGCTTTTTTTAAGAAATGAGATTTTTTTGCACAGCCTGGGAGACAAATTATCCTTCTATTTAGAGAACAGAGACTATAAAAAGTAGAGAAATACCAATCCATATGTGTTAAGTTTTTCTAAAGAATATGTGAAACAAAGGCTGAAAGGTAATTTTTACCTCCTCAGAAGCCATAGATGTCTTATTCTGGATGAATAAAGAGTGGTCAGGGGTTTGTAAGTATAAAAGACATATCAAATCTTTGTGGAATCATTCCTAGTAAACCACTGGAGATAGATTTTGGGAAGACAAACTGGAGCTAATTCTGACTATGTCAGAATTATTAGTCTCACTCTTTACTGACAAATTTTTTGGAGAATATATACTGAAAATGGTCAAAGTGATTGTAAATTTTAGTTCCCTCTAGATTTATCTGTCATTGAGGATCTGGGAGGAAATGCAATAAAGACTTCTCCTATGAATGGGTCGTAGGATATTCAAAACTCTCTTCCACAGCTAATGTCTCATGCCTCTGCAGTGGAATGATATCCCAGGAATTCTGTAAATATTGCAATGATATTTCTTGTGGCTCTCCTGGAGTATCTTCTACATGATGCCACTTTCACTGCCCAGTATCATGGCTCTGCCTCATATCATGAGGTGAAGAAATGAAACAGAGGAGATTCAGTACATTCTCTTCTTCAAAATGTTTTGTTCAGACAAAGTCTCAGGTTGTGCCCAACAGATGTCAAAATTATCAATGGACCTCAGTGAAAACCTATTGTCTTCTGAATATACCTGAAGCTGGTTTATTCATTTCTGAACCATATTATAAATGTTAGCCCTATGTCAAAGTTGAATCCCACATAGATCCTAATAGGACCTAGATCCAAATATCCATATCTCAGTTTTTATCTATTTAAAAAACATCCCACTTTGGTTAAAAATCAAGGGACCAGTAATTTGTATTCCTGTGCTGTATTTTTTAATAATGTCATTCTTAGTGATTAGATATTGTAGTAATGGGAGTGTTAGAAATATAGAGATATGTACTTCTTAGACTTCTGGAAATACTTAATCTCTTTCTATTGCTGATACTGCTATTCTGTGCTGATGGCACATTAGAAAAACTTAAAATAAATGTGTACCTGGAATTGATACACTGTGCCTCCTAACACCTTACCAAGAGAGAGCTGCAAAATAATTCACTTTGTAATTGGTTTGTTCTGACATTACTTTGTGTGTGACTTTGGCTGATGCTGTAAGAAATGTCATCTAAAGAGCTAGGCTTTCTTATGAGACAAAGCCAAATGTTATAAGTTAATTAGTACCAAAATGTGAATGAAAGAGAGTCCACTCAGCCACGTTAGGCTGAGTGAATGAAGGAAAGAGATTTATCATTTTGAAAGTTGCTAATTGTGCCTGTTTCTCTGTTTGGAGAAGGGAGTCTGTAGGTCTGGGCCAGTTGCCCTTGGGGACCTATCTATTAACTCACTGTCACCTTCTCTTGAGATACCATCATCTTGTAATGCTGAGCAATAAAATTTGTAATTGTAGGTCTTTTGAAGACCATGGCTAAAGGACACTAACACAGTTTGTTTACACTCAAGGAGTTCACAAGAAAAGCTTAAGTAATTAGATGAGTATCATGGTTAGGTACCAAGAATAAGCTGTGCCAAATATAAACTGGTATTTCAACCAGATTTCTGTTTAACTTTGCTTAGTATTAGAAAAAAATGTAGTGTTATAATGTTGTCTCCAAAAGGAATTTTTCAGAATTAAGAAACTGTTCTCCTAAAAATCATCAGCTCACCCTGGAATTAATTATCATTTTAACTGCAACTACTCTATTTTATATGATTTTATTTCTATGAGCTATTTACTTTTGAGCACAGCTATCAATAGAGACACAGAGAGGTGATCATTTATGGCACTAAAGACTGTCTGGCTAAATGCAATCTTTGTTTTAGGGAGTTTTTTTGGCTTGTTCATACTTTGTTTCCAAAATGTACATATAGGCTCTGATTCAAGGAAGTTACTTCTGTCCAAGTATAAATTTGCATGTGTCTTCAATGGCTCAGCACACATGCATCATACTTGGGGTTCACTTTGTTTGCTCTCCAAAGTGATGTCATGACAGACTTAGGTGCATCAGTTAATATGTGAGCATGAAGTAGCTTTTCATGGCTAAAAAGCTTTCTTTACATTTATTAAGGTTTAGTCTATAAACATGTCCCAGCTTTGTTTCCTTGAGCTACTCTGGATCTGATTGGGTCAAATCTCTGCAGTGCACTGCCTTGCCTTTCTGCTTCCAGATTTAGCCAGATCAGGTCCATCACCAAGTGCTTTATCTTATTTATAACACATACTGCTAAAGCAGCACAGTACCGTCTTGGGCATAGAAAATGAGTAATGACTAGCCAGAATGGTGATTCTTGCTGACATTGGGACAGTAATTCACCACATATGAATTTGTCCAGGTTATCCAGATTTGTAAAGGGCATGGCCCACTGGCTACATCCGTATTAGTAAATTCAGCTGTGCTAGAGCCTATTATATGGTTTCGAGGTTCAGTGACCCAGTTTGTCCATGTCTGTACAATTAAACTCTCTCATCTTCCAAAGTAGGTGAGTTTCATCCAAATTCCCTGTTGGTCCTGTGCTGGGCTAACTACTCAGTGATGCCTGGGAATTGTTTGGGAGTATATGGGTTGGCAAAGGCCAAACCCAGAATCTTTTAAGCAAAGTAATTATATAGGCAATCAAGCTCCAGTGCCTGGGACCCTTACCATGTACTAGTGCAGGTGAAACCGTTATATCTGTATCAGTCATAGGAGCTCCAGAAAAAGCACAACACTTGGTGCTGAGGAGTTGCAAAGGTGGTACTGCACACATCACAGTTGGGGAGGCTATTTGACGGTGGTGGGGACCATGTGTAAAAGAGGTGACAGTAGTTATGCCACCGTCCTTTCTTTCCTGTTGTGTTCTTGATCCCTGAGAGCTAAAATATGGGTGTACAATGTGTGAGGGCTCTGAGAGCTGGGTAGAAGTGGTGAGCTCCCACTAACCAGAGTCTGCTCTAATGTCAGGCTTCAGGTCATAGGACTGGACACAGTAAAGCTGTGTTGTCTTCTGATCTCCTCTAGAAGGATGAGCGTTTGACAGTGAACATGATAGTTTCTAGAGTAAGCCATTCAACTGCATTCACCATCAGGGCCAGAGTTTTCTTCCATGTGACAGTTTCAAAAAAAATTTTGATTCTGTTTTTCTTTTAGTTTATAGGATATTTCCATAACATCATGCATAAATATCCATAATTTAACCCTCTGACATGAACATTAACTTGGGTGTTGTTTAATGAAGCAGAGCTAATGTGTCACTCACTGTTTTTCTTTATATTAGTCTTTACACCCTTGAGACCAATATGCTTCCTTCAAGAATTTGCCCTTGCCCTGTTGGGATGCTTGTTGCTTCCAAACAGTGATATTGATGAAATGGCTTCTGATATCTAATGACTTTTCTGATAAAGAAAAAACATCTTTGAAATACTGAGTTTAATGGCAGGTGAATAGATGGAGCCACCACTTGATTTTGGTCTGACAGTGGTATTTATGGGCAGTACTGGATGAAAGTTAAGCTGGTGTTTTTATGCCCATCTCCTTGGCCAGATGCTTGGTGGCACCAAACGTTGTTCTTGTTTTCTTCCTGCATCATCTAAAACAGAATGAAACATTAAACACAGACACTGAACCCACTGGAAATTGCAGGCTCTGTCTTCTAAAGGCCTGGAGGACGTTCAGAATTATAGATCCATTGAATCCTGCTATGCTAATTATTGCCATGATATTGCTTGGCTGCCAGCACCTAGGTGGCACTTTCCCTGCATATGGTACCACCCATCATCACCACAGAATCTGTTCGCTCTCAGCTGGCACTCATAGACTTATGCGATGCGTAGATGAACAAAAGACATTTTTCTGAAGCAGGCACTTGAAACTGATTGCCTGTGCTAGAAGCAAGCCTTTGTTTTGTTTTTTATTACTTTTTTCCCTCCACAAGTGTGTGTGACCACTCTTAAAAAAAGCCTTCTTAAAAAAAATTGAAAACAACTTCGTCATTCATGTTTCTGTTTTAGCTTAACATATTTGATGTTCCTATTAGTTCCACTTGGAGAGAGAAAAACGCTTTCGTTCTGCATTAGTTGATTGTTTCCATCAGTTTCCCTTCCCCCTCCTCCCCATTTTTCACACCTCCTACTGTGTACGAACGCCTGCTGCACCATTTATTTTTGCAATGTGTAAACTGTTACTTCCTCCAACAAATCAAGTCTGCTTAGGGTGAAATTAAAGATCTGAAGAGGTGACCGTCCCGCTGATTTTGACATTTTAAGATTTTAGTGCTATGCAAGAAGCAGCTGCCCTTTTCTGCCTATAGATATTTATTAAAACTCCAAAGGACTTATGAAATCAGAAATGAATTATTTTGGCGTAAAAAGAAAAAGAGAGGAGTCTATTCCAGAAAATACACCCTGCACTTCTTGTGAGATGAGATCTGGCAAGTAACAGGGTGAGAAATAATTAGCCTCTTYGGTGCCTCCAAGCTGTGGGCAGGAGTGCCTGGAACTTAGATTTTAGTACCAAGGTTAAAAGTCACAGTACAGACTGATTTAAAACTGACAGATTTGTGTTCCTAAGTCAGAAATTGGAGTGTGGCCTCCTTATACAGATATGGGGCCCCATTCTGCAAATCTCTACTCATGCGAGTTATTCATACAACGCAGAGTAGAGCCATCAGCCTCAATGAGAAGGAATTTGCATGTGCACAGGGGTTTGTAGGACTAAGTTTGTGCATTGTGTGCTAAAAAAGAAAGGATGATGCTACACTGCAGTCTGGTGTATCAGAAATGAACAGGTTGTGACTTCTAGGATAGGAGCTGAGATGCATGTCCGGAGGGTGATCCAGTGCAACATGCCCATCTTAGGATGGGACAAGCTGTGCCACTGGCTCTCTGGATGTGCCACTGGCTGTAAAAGCACCCAAGGCTGCCAGGTTGGAGAAGTTGTAGAAGGCTAAAGATCTGAATCCTGTCCCTATGAGAGGCTCTTGGCTGACAGAGGAAGAGCAGAAAGAAAGATATTTGCACAGGGATAATTATATATGTCAAAGCAGGCTTGCGACTTTTCATCCAAACTGTGTTTTTGCCCTTTTAGGCAAAAATGTTCATAATTATTTCTAGAACTACTGGCCACTAAAAGAAAAAGAACCATTCTCTCGGCAGATAGACCTCGGGCCAAACACACATCATAATTACTGAAAGGTTGTCCTCGTCCTGCTTCCTTCTGCCTTAGCACACTGTGGACTGTTCCAGCTGCATTTCTTTTCTCAGCTCACTCTGTACCTCTATAGAGGGACCAGGTCTAGGAAAGCAACCTGATCTGCTCTCAAGGGGTGGAAGACAAGACTGCCAGCAAGTAAAACTGGGGAACACTCCCAGTCTAAGGTCTGAGCCCCAAATACCCACTCAGTTGATAGCTTCCTGCACCAATACTCTAGTTGCAGGACCATTCCTACCCTTCAAATTTTCAAATATTCAAATCTATTCACTCTTTCCTCACTGCAATGGGTATATCTCACAAGAGCATTGCCTACAGCTTAGCCTCACTGGATGACATAAATGTAAAAACAACTGGATTCATTTGTAGGGGCCAGTTCAATGCTCTATTGCATCTTTAAAATTTATTATACTTCATTATACCAGTCTCTCTTATCACTATGGTAACTGCACATCTTCTAGTCATGTATTACATGACGTGATTAACATCTGTTGCATGTGGTTTGTCCTGTTTTGCACCCTCTTCCAAAATGATAGAATTAAACCTGTCTAGTTGAGTGTTCTGGTTTTGGTCTTTTTCTTTTAAAAGTACATGAAATGTAAGAGAGGGCAGAGTGAAGAACTACAGCCTGCGCTCAGGGGAGGAGAGGTGACAGCAGTGATGGCCTTTAATCTCTGTGGGAGTTTGTTTTGCCTTGAGAAAGTTCATAGCCACACTTTACTTTTGTGCTATAAAACAGCCACACCAGGGAGGAGCACAAAAGAGGAAAAAAGAAAAATCCTAAACCTGCCTAGTTAGACATTCTTTATGGGTATGGCTGTGAAGCAGTTGGATGCTYGATCTCAGTTTACGTCAGCACAAGCAACCCAGACTGCAACCAAATCCAGCCTGAAATGCCGATRGACTCCCAGGTAAAGATCTGAGCGCATAGCCCAAATTCAGCGGTTGGCAGCTGGATGCCCAGGAAAGCTAGCCGACGCCAGGTCAGGTAGCTCTGTGTGAGCTGTGACCCCTCTTTGGACCACAGGGCCACTTCACCCGTAGATAGGCTGGGCCCAGATCGCTGCCCCTCTTGGATGCCGTGACCAAGGCGCCAAGCTTGAATGCATCCGAACTAGCAACCTGTTCTCCGAGTGTAGGGCCATGGGTATGATCTGCATGCTTCCACACTGTTAACCTCCTTCTCCTTCGACACAGGGTGGCTGCATGCAAACTGCCTGCTGGGAATGGTCCCTATGCCAGGGGACTGGTTCTGTTTAATTTGCTAGTGCAGACGTGCCCTACAAGAACACAGTTCAGTGAATGGAAACCTCTCTTCTCCTTAGTCCCCTTAATTTTTCTCCTCATTTGACAGTGGTGGCTCTGTAACTTTATACACAGGCTGCTCTTGCTGTCCTCAGAGATAGCTCTTGCTCGAATGAGTTTACTCAACTTGTTATGATGTTGTCAGGATTAAGGCCTTAAATCGTTATGGGCTGCCTTCTTAAACTGCTTAACATTTTCCAGGAAAATAGCAAAGGTGAAACAAAGTGCTATATTAAAATCTCTTATGAGAAGAGAAGACAAACTTTCTTTATTCAGCTGTGAGCTGGATTTGCCTTTTTAACTCAATGCTGCTCTAAGTTCAGCACACTGCTCTCAAGCAAGAGGTGCTTTGGACGCTGGCTTGTTCAGGCTGGGACCTGGGTACGTGTGCTTTCCTGCAAAGAGAACAATTATATGCTCCCAAACACACAGAAGCATCAGAATTCACAGCATGCTTTTTACAAGGGTAATAAAGTTTTATATGCATATACAGAAGAAACAGTTTGCAGCAAAATACTTAATGCACCCAATTATCCCCCAAAATAARTGGATGGGAAAGAAACTAGCTGAATTTGGCTTGGGCTTAATTATTTTACATTTGAACCTCTCCATTCGTAGCAGTAAAGTCCCATTCTACCACCCATTTCATGGTACTTGTTCTGGCCTCTTGTAACTGCACCCTTAGCATTTAGGAGACTGCCCAATGTCAGTGTGAAGAATATGGGAAAGGCTTGACATCAATTACAACATTACACACAACATAAAATTTAACGGCTTGAATCAGCCTTTCATTGCTATTTAAAGCAACTGTGTATGGCTTTTTTAAGATGCTAAAAATTAATCAGCTTCTAAAAGGTCTAAAATTTTCAACAGCACAGAATCTTACCCTGAGGTTTTTAAAATGTTATTTCAGTTCTGTTGTATAACTGGAGGGAAGTTTTGACAGGTAAATGTATTTTTTAAAGTAAAAAAGAAATTGATCTCCTGGGTAAATAAAACTCTATGGGGCAAATTAAAAGAAATAAAGTAGATCAGATTCTCCACTGACTCGGACTCTTTGCAACTCCTTTGAGAGGACGTAAGCCAAGGCAATGAGGCTGCTGGGGTGAAACCTGGGGAAGAATTTGGCCCGYAGCTTTTTATGTTTGCTCTTAAATAAGTGGGAATTGCATTGAGGACTTGGGTGGCTTGGTGATAAAGTGCTGGTTTTCCACCTTTGTGGCTTGAGTCAAAATTTACGTGGAGGCCTCAGCTTTGTCTCTCACTGGCATGTGATCATCTCATAAAACACCAGTTTCTGCTTAGGGGAGGCCCAGGCGAGGCAAGAGCAGAGCCCAAATTACCTTTCGCCTCCCGTAAGGGTGGTCCCTGCAGGTCAGCGCGGAGGTCGCTCGAAGGGCAGCACGAGGAAGCCTGCTCGTCCCGCAGCTGCAAGTTCTGGGCTGTGGATAAATAAAAGGCTCAGTTTCTAATTTTTTTAACTAAATAATCAGATAAAACTTGAAAAAAGAGACCCTGGAACTGTTCAGAAAAGAAAAAAAAAAGAGACCTCAGGAGATCTGTAGACATGTTTTTTCTCAATGCACTGGAGTATAATTAAAAAGCTACTTTGGTGCGGAGTGAAGTAGTTTCACACAAACCTTGACCATCCCACCTTTAATAAGGGGTGGGTGGGGAGAAATATATAACTATTACATTATGAATGTTTCACTGATTTTTTTTTTGACTATACATAAAATTTGCTGCTGTCTGCCAGAAGTAGCTTTAGTTTGGACTGGATGCACAAGGATGTTTGGTGAGTTTTATTTCACACTGTATGAACACTGGTGTTTTTTTGGAAATATTTTTTTCCAGTTGAAGTCTAACTGTAACCATGGCCTAGGTCACAAATGTTTCCTGAAGGGGCTGTGAAATTTTCCATATAGTCTGATCTTTTCATTGTTAATTCCATGTTTAAAATGTTTCTGGTTTTAAATATAGCATTTTGCCTTATCAGCACTGGAAATCACACATTGCATTTATTGACTATATAGATATAGACAGCAGTGGACCTTGGCTTGGAAAGTTTGGGACATCTCAGCAAGTCTTGGACAATTCATGCAAGGGCTAGTTTTAATTGCACGAACTTGGCTGGATGTTTTTTCCCCACAAAAGCTGGGCATCTTCTGTTCTTCCCATCCCAGTCTTTGCGGGAGAGAGTTTGGTACTGGATCACAACATGCCCCCTCTTTCTAAGAGCTGACCTGAAGGAGACAATCTGGTCTCCTTGTGATCGGGTAGGTGGACTCAGAGGTCATTCTCCAAAGTGGCCAGCGCTGCCTATTGTTGTATCCAAGGAAAACAGTGAGGAATAATTCAACTTCCATTAGATCTCAGGAAAAAAATGCATTTTTTTTTCTTTCTTCAAAGTTTTAAAAACACAATCTGATTCCTGATCTGAATGCCAGTAATAAGCCCGCACCTGCTGAAAATGAAGACTGGAGTTACCTCTAATATCCATGTTGTGACCTGATATGCAGTATGAATGCAATTCTCCCACAAAAAATAAATATCAAGAAGAGAAACTATGTCTGAACTTTGAGGGAGAAAAACATCCCAGATTAAAAGCCAAGTGTTGGCCATAATGTTGTYGAGAAATTACACTAGCTGGTCTTTTATCTGGTACAAGTTTGGCATGTAGTAAAAATAAATGCAACTACCCATTTTATAATGTAAATGATCTCTAAGAATTTATTCTTGGAAAACAAAATCTCATTATGTCAGTGGTTTAAAAGCCCCCAAATATTGGTGTATTTGAATAGTCAAGAAATATTTAAATAAAGTATTATCTCCTGCTGGACAGCAAGGTTTTCAAACCACAGCATATATACGTTTAACGGCTCCCCCAAATTCAGTCGCACAGGGCATAAAAAACCTTAACCAATGCCATTTTTACATAAAAAGAAAAAGGCTATGTTTCCCATCATAAAATGTTATGGTGTTTACACAAAAGCTGCAGCTAACCTCATAAAACTCTATTGATTTCCCAGTGGAGTCCTCAGAGGACACTTGGCTGTGCTAGATGACACACTGATTTCTAGCACCAAAAGAACACTGGTTTCTTTTTGGAGACTGGATGCATAAGGTTACTCTTATCAGGTGGGCCTTCTTACAAGCTCATACTGAATTCCTCATTCAAACAGAGAGCTGCCTCTCGAAAACGTCACCTCCAGTGGTCTTTCTAGGAATATAGACAAAAACACTGGAAATAAATCACTAAGACTGGAAATTTATGTTATTTTGCTCTGGGTTTTCTTTGGTGGTAAGGTAGATTTTTTTCTTTTAAAAGAGTGCCTCTGGTAGAGTGTTATTCAACAGCTACAATAAATAGTGTCATTCTAAGAACAGCTATAGAAGATCAGCAGGGGAAAAAAAGGAAATGAAAAAAGAAGAAAATCAGCAGAAGGAAAATAAAAAAGAGAAAAATAAAATTAGCAAAAAAGCTCCCTCTGACTTAAATTAACTTTAAATGAAGCATATACTGAGAATTTGTATCCGTAAAAAGTTTTTTACATTGGGCAATTAAGCATGTTTTTCTCCAAAGACAACAGACCTATCATATTTTCAGAGACACGTCAAAGGATTTATACAACAGTCAACATCAAATGTTTGATTTTTCCACAGGGTGAGTAAAACAGAAAGATGTGAATAAATAATAAAAATATGACCATAATTCTCTTTTGCAGCTTAAAATGCTATGTAAGATTTAAAGTCTTATAAAACCTGAAGTCTTCTGGTAAAAATTCATTGTCTTAAAAGAAAAAGGGGGGGGAAGAAACAATTAATGTTTTCTTCCTGTTCTTGAATCTTAAGCTCCAGTATGTTAAATGAACTGAGCAAATTAAATCCTTTCTAGGTAGATTGTCACATGAACTCCAAGTAGATTTTGTTGCCAGAAGAACTTACTCCCCCCACTCCTATTATATACTTTAAAAACATTTAATAATAGCATCTAAATGATAAAATAGCACATCCTGCTCTTTTGAGCTAGCAGGAGCTGGGGGATGCCTTTTAAGGGGTTTAGTCCCCCAAGATCAGAGATTGCAAGATCAGATGCATTGAGAGTCAAGACGTCATGTCACAGGTCTTAATTTTAAGGCAACTCATTGCAAAGAGACTGGATCAGCTAGTTCTGAATTACAGAGAAAACTTGGAATGAAAAATGGAGAGATAAAACATGTTTGTTGGGAAATCCTCATCTTTAACTAATAAAAGCTTTTAATGTGCACTTTTCTTCCCTCTCTTGCTCAATTAAAAGTATGTTAATACAATGTTAAGTTTGAGATTTAAACCCACAAGAGTCAGGAAATTCAGAATTAAGGCTCCCTTGGTAACCTTAATTCTGTTCCCCTTGTGCATATTATATTTTATGACAGGGTCTTTCACTGAGTGATCACATAATGGTGGGGCAGTGTGACATGCAAAAGGGGTATTGAATAAGTGTGTGGTTTGTTGTGAAGGTCAAAGGAATGTCCATGTTACTAAGCAGTCCTGCAAAAATATAGCAATTGCATTTTTTATAAAATTAATGTTTCATTATTAAAAAAAAGTCATTTTGAATATACTGCTGTACACAAACACTTTCTTCTTAATGATAGTATGTGCAACAACATAAAATAAGAGATTTTTTCTTTTGTTTCTCCACAGACTTTTCTCAGGCGCTTCTGAGGTGGATATTCAGGGTCTTGGTATTTGTAAGTTTGGAATTGCTGCTTTCCTTTTCATCTTTGGAAAATGTATGGGTTGTATCAAGCTCTGGGAAGATGCTGGGTTACTGTTCTGGATGATGAACAATTTTGTTTCCCATTCAAAACATTTTGGGGAACTTTTTCTTATAAAAATAAAAATGCTTAAAAAGTCTGGAAAATATTCCCCAAATCTATTTAATATACTAAAAGTAGAGCGTGAGTCTCGGCAACATTTGAGTTTGGGGGGATGTTTTCCCGAAGGATTCTCCTTGTTTCTGGGAACAATTTTTGATTTAGAGACATAAAGCTAAAGTGGAGGCAAAGATCTGAGATATTCCTCCTCTAGCCTCCTGATTGCACAGGCACTAAAACACTAATTTCTCTTCGGGCATTGTCTCATAGAAGTGCATTTTCTGTAGGTCCAAGGCAAATCTATACAATTTTAAACAACCACCCAAGGTGTACACAGATACATCCATAGCTCCAAAGACTCTCACAGTCCTCARGTAGGAAATCTTAGTCATGTTTATGTTTTCTTTCATGGCAAGTAATGTGTATTAAGGGCATGTCAATAGGTTTCTTTTGGAGGGGCACCACTCCATGGAGCTGAAGAACTTTTAAAGAAGGGCCAAAAGTTCCCTGGGGTGTGATAGGAAGAAAAGGGGAGTTTTTCCTGCTACACGTGTCCTGGTAAGTTCCCTATGCAATGTGCCTGTGCCAGGATCAAAAGCAAGGGAACACATTCAGAAGGGTGACCTGAGAGGCAGAAGACATCCCTGGTATCTGGGCTGACATGCTTAGCCTGTGGCAGAGATGGCTGAAATGTTTCAAAACAGGCTTCACGTTTTTCTGCATAAAGTACTCTTTTTGGCCAGGAACTTAGTCAGCTCTATCCTTTGGCGTGACTACTTGCAGTTTTTCTTTATATTTTGACTCATTATTTTGTTTTAGCCTCTTTATAAACTTACTTAATTTATTGAACAGGGGTAAGGCGGTGAAATTTAATGACCTGTGACAAACACAAGGTCAGTTTAGATGATATATAGATCTCATCTGGCCCTAAACTTTTTGAACTGATCAGCTTTGGGAGCAGTTGTTAGCTAGTTGCCTAGCTAAAACACGTAACTTGCAATGAAATCTTAAGYGCTCAGTTAATAAGTCTCAAACTGTCAGAGATCCCTATACAGTCAATGAAAAGACTCGGGTGCCTTTGACATGTAGTGACCTAATCTGATGGTCAGAGTCTTCTCTGCAGGGTGCAAGGATGCAGGAATCTGAAGATGACCATTTTGGCCCATTTTGACCTCACACATGTGAGATCTCCTTGCTGTGACTTTTCTGTTCTATCCCATATGGAAGTCAGGGATACTAAGCATGTTGCTTAGGCCGAAATTTCTTCATAACTAGAGTCTTACAACTAATATTTTAAAATAAAATATCAGTTGTGCTGAATACTTGTAACTTGTATTCAAGCTGATGTGGTGATGGCCATTCAGTATTTCTTAAAACCAGTCCTATGTTGATTAGGAATTTAAATATACAGTAAAGATCCAAAAGTCTGGCTTTTCATTTCTAATCTTCAAACGTGTTTCAATACCTAATGTTTATTAAACTCTGTGGGAATTAGGAACCTGAATAAAATATGTCCCTGCGTTTAGGCCTTGGTTTTCTTATTTATAACATGACAATGACAGAAATAGTGACTTATTCTACCTGGAGGAGGGSAGGAGAGAGGGAAAGCCTTATTAACACCTCTTTGGAAAGAGGAGCTGAGATTCCTCTCAGCTAGCAAAAAGCATGTTTAGTATTTCATTTGTGGAAGTTAGGAGCTGAACTAAGGAATGAGCTAAGGGGGTCTGTAACAGCGATGCCCTTAACATACAAGTAACCTGCACGTAAGAAACTGCAATTAGGTGAAAGAGTCTTTGGCTACCAATGTGCCAGGCTGTAGTTATTACTGCAATGTACTCTGCTGCGGCAATGCTGTCTCACATTCACTTCTTCTTTTTTTGGCTGAATTCCTCACTTAGCAACTGGACATTCAGGACTCGAGGTGAGTTGGTTTGTTGCAGAACAAGACTGCTCATTTTTCATGAATCAAATTTTTAAACAGCTGATGCCGGGAGAGACTAGTAATGCACGTCTTCCCTCCTGCCTAAGAGCAGCGTCTTAACAGCAAGGCTGAAGGAGCGACCCAAGTGTGACAGGACGGCAAAGACAAACGGTGCCGCTTTCACAGTCACCGCAGCCACCGTCCAGTGCATCAGCCCCGGTCCGCTGGTGGGAATTCAGGAAGGGATATTTTTCCCTGTAGCTTCAAGTAAGCCAGTTAATCTCTGGATGCTCCCACTATAAAACGAAGGTAATATAATCTTTTCCCTCCTCCTTTTATGTGTTCTCTTTATCTTTTATTCATCGAGTTCCTTGTGGCAAGCACTGCCCCTCGCTATGTTTAACAGCAGCACTTGTAAATAATTATTAATGACGACTCTTAAGAGGTAAAACTAAATGCTGCAAACTCTGAGGGCAGACACATGCTATCCAATACGAGGGGGTTTTAAAAGCTTCTCCTTCTTCTCTTCTTTTGGATGTGAAAGACATAATTAGTAACATGTTTCCTGCCTCTGACATTAAGTACCACCTCAGACAAGAAACATAACGACACTTTGTCAGCACAGACATAAAAAGGTTAGATTCAAAATGGTGGCATTCCCCATGCTGAACTAGATAGTTTCAGAGAGATTTATAACCAGCTGTAGAGATTTCCTCACATGGCTGCCCTTTTAGTTCCAGCCTTTTAAAGTCTCTGGTGATCTTAAAACCGCGCACAGCTTGACATTTGAAATGCATCGTTTTTTGTTTCCTTAAAGTAACAAGAGCTTTCTTATTCTTGGAGGTTTTTTTTTTTTTAAAAAAAAGGTCTAAGGGAGGATAGGGACTAGCTCTCATTACTCATTCAGCAGCATTACATCGCTGGGTTCATTTTACTGGCTCACTCGTGTCTCTATTCTTTGGTTCTTCCCTCTTAGAGTGAGGTTTCATTAGATTGTGAGCTGACCTACTGGTTTGCATATGAAGTCCCCCCTCTCCCTCACATTCCTCTGGGTGTCCTGCTTTCCTTGTATCGTATCCAGTGCTCATCTGCCCCATGGTGAGCTGGTGCGGTCCCATAAACTGGTAGAAAACTACCCAAATGAAGGGTGATAATTTCTGCTGATTGCTGAGCTGAACTGGCTTGGGAGGAGGCCAGGTGAGTGCAAGAGCTGGAGCCATGGAAGGGGCTAGACAACACGGAGAGGAGTTGGGGAAAAGGCCCTGTTCTGGAGGCAGCAAATTACAGAACCGGTAAAAGTTACCTTTAGGTACAAAAAGTTTCATCAGATATTCAGTACTTAGATAGTCATGGCTTTAAAATGCCAGCACTGCACGGTGAACTGGCTCCAGAAATTAACCTGAGTGAATAATAAGAATTATTTCTGAGCAGGATCTATTCCCTGATCTGATTCACCAGTGGTTGCACAAACCCAAATTTCATTTACTGGCACTGGTTAGAACATTGTCTAAATTAAGCAATGCAATACAGCTAAATTAAGTGAGATGAATGTCATGATGAGCAGTACATGCATTTTTTACCTGTTGACATAAATCTGAAATGAGAAAAGTAAAATGTTGAAAATTGTAAGTATCAATATTTTTGATTTTCAAACAAAAAGAGAGGTTTTATCCACAGGACTTACAATAGTCTAATATGAGCTTGATTTCAAATGAAGTAACTTAATTTGAAATGTCTATTCTTTATAGAAAGCATTCTGAAGTATGGCAAATCTTCAGGAAAAATGAGGAAAGAACAAGGACACTCTTTTCATAAGTACCAGGAATTTTTCTTGTCTTTCACATCTTTCCTGTGTGATTTTTCAGCAAACTGTTTCCTTTCCCTTAGGTTCTTATTTGAAGAAGGAGGTTTATCCTTTATCCCACTTCTTTCACAAGGCCGTTAGTTCAAGACTATATTTAGAATGGCAGAATTCTTAGCTTAATCAGGTCTGTAGGCATGGTGCTAGTACTAGCATTGCTATTAATATTATGGAATAATATTAATTATTTTTTCATTCAATAATTAATAAAAAACACAATGATATTTTTGGATCACAAGCTGATTGTGAAAAATGGAGATTTGTTTTCTCTTCCAGCTCTGTAACCAACATATGTGAGACTCTGAGAAATCAGCTTTCAGTCATTTCCCCCATATGTAAAATGGACATAGGGATAATTTGTAATTTATCTTAAAATTTTTGAAAGAAAAGTACTGAACTAGTTATGAACTGTTTGCTGGGCCACTATGGAAAGGGGGACCATGCAGGGTCACAGTGGAGTGGTTATTGGATTTCATTTTTTTTGCTGCTGTGTTCATATTTACTTATTAAATATGCCACCTGTAGGCAGTAGGAATTGTTTATTTTTTACAGATGTGCTACTATTGGATGTTATGTAGGGGTCAAGTTAATTTCCTCAAATACCTTACTGTGTCAGACATCTTTTCTTTTSAATGTTGTTTTCTTTTTCTTTAAGTATGGGGCCCTTTATGCTGAGTCAGTAGCTCGTACACTTGCAGTTAAATATGAACCGAAACTGTGGATTCAGTGAGTCACCAATTTACCCTTCTGCCATCTGAGAAGTCATGCAAAGGGGAGACAGAGGTCATTCTTGTTACAGGAGTTTGGACACTTTGTCACGTTATTATGATGGGTGCTAAAAGTCACTTCTGGGTTCAGACAAAATAGATACGGTGAGATTTCTCTGACGTTAAAACAATGGTGGTTTTAACATCAGGACACGACAGCTTTATGTCTTTCTCTTTTTATGTGGCCTGATCTCACTCTGTCCGTTTAATTCTCACATCTCTGGAACTCTTCACCTAGAGATACTAACAGGGAATATTTACAACTGGAGGCGGGATCCTGCTCTTGATTTTACTAAGTGTGCTTGTGTTTAAGCAGTGTGCGTCGAGCAGAACCTGCTTGCAGGGCTCGGTGCTCTGCTCCTGCTTCTCCTGCATGGCCCGATGCTGGGGGAAGCACAGGCAGCCCCCAGAACTGCCCCCGTCGCACCACAGAGCGTAACTGCAGCTTGAGGGCTCAGATAGCCTCTGCGGTCCCTAGGTGGCCCTGCTTTGCTGAGGGCACCAGGATGATCTGGGTTGCCTCTGCGAACGAGGCAAGTTTGCAGGTCTGCCTCGTCAGCCCTTTGCACTTCTGCCGTCCCATCGTGCTCCGGAGAAATGCACAGGTGGTCATGCCGAAGGATCTCTGTGGTGCTGGAGAAAGGGGTTGGAACTGGCTACTGGTCGCGTCCTGAATAACCAAAGGGGATTCACACTGAAATATTATGGATATTATTAGCCTCTGCAGTAAAAAGAGGCTCCGGAGAGTGAAACAGCTGGAGTTGAAGGTTTTACCTCAAAGCAAGTCTCGTCTGGTTTTTGGAATGAAAGTCCATTAGTGCTGGAGCACATGGGGTACCATCTTGGAGGGCAATTTCTAGGTTAGTTTCATTCCAGAGAACTTCAGCTCACGTTCTCTGAGGTTGCTCTGCAATGGGAGCAAAAGTGCCATAAGTGGGGATGGTCAGGAGACTTCAAAAGCCCATTTCTAATGCAAATGAAAGAGCAATATAGACATACTTTTTGTTTGTTTTCCTRCTATTATGAACTCCAATTCTGGTTCCATGGAACTTTTTTTTTTTTTTAGTTTTATCAGCTGTTGTATGATTTCTATAATTTGCTCAAAAATATCACCAGCATTCAGATTCGCAGCATAATAATCATAGTTTTCTGAAGTTTTTACTTCATCTTCTTTTAGTTCCAGTAATGGTTCCTGGAAATAAAACCTCAGAACTCTTTAGGATAACTACTCACAGTGACAAAAGGAAAGAGGAAAGTGGTTGAATCTCCCTTCTACAGACGCGGGAACCGAAGCAGCTGCTGAAGGCAGCTTACCCAGCACGGAGAAGGGACCTGGGGCACAATGTGGGGTGAGACTCAGCAACTTGCTTGCTGGTGCGGTGCTCAGGCCACATGCCCTGACCTCAGGCGGGATGCATCTGACAGGTAGCGGTCCAAGGCTAAAGTAGCCACTGTTCTCTTTCTGAGGCTGGAGAGACAGAGGCACTTCCAAAGAACGAGGAGGCTCATCCCAGGGAAGGTATCTGAGGCAGACAAGATGAATTGTCTCCAGACGCAAGGCTTTCGCTCAGTTTACCAAAAGGGTGCTTAGGGTGATTGGTTTATATTTGGAAAACTAACTTTGGTATGTCTACAGTTAAATGAGAAAAGCTCAGCCTGCAAATCTTCACCAAGCAGGTAAGTAAACCAGTGCCTGTTCTGTGAGGCCATACTGCCCTTCCCTCCGGCAGAGAAATAATGAAAAGCCTGAGGTACTGTCATCTTAAGGAAAATGTTCTTTAAGGTTAAAAATAAAATGGGGAAAGAAAACAACAAAAGCATCTGTTGATTGTCTCTGCTCTCCATCCTGCCTGGCAGCCCCCTTTAGAGTCTGCCTTATGGTCCTGCCAGTCAGGAAACAGGAATTAAAGATCTGTCAATCATAGATAGCAAATAAATGCTATCCCATTCCATAAGCCTTTTCTTGTGCAAGGCGACTTCGTAGTCATCAAAGCCATTTCCAGCTGTTTTTGTCTTTTGCAGGACACTGAATGTGGCTGATGAGTATTTGAAACGCCATTTGGCCCACTGCTGGAGTGATGCCGGCTGCAAAACAAGGGGCTTTGAGGGCTGCTGCTGGASAGGATGAGAGGGGAGCAACGCACAGGACGATCACGCAGGGTTATCCTGTTTGTTAGAGCCTGCTCGTCTCCCATCCTGCATCCCTGCCAGCGCCCCTTGGGGAGGGTCACTCGGAGGATTGCAGCCTCTGCTCTTGCTTTGAAGCTTTCCCCTGGGAGGAAGTGGGTGGGCTGGGATTTATACACTACCCGAGACTGAAAGATGTTAAACTCTTGTCTTCCTGGACCATGGAGCCATAATACCGCCAGTGGGGGGCTGGCGGGATGTGATGGGAGAAGACAACACTGTGTCAGACTGAAATCCAGGTAAAGAAGAGGTCTTCCCATGAGAAAGCAGGGACAAATTATGGTCCTGTGCGCTTTTAAGATTGGCTCTCTTGAGGCTGACATTTTTTGGAAAGAGTGACTTAAAAGTATTCTTCCACAGACTGTGAGGAATTGCATTTCAGAAAAGCGCATTTCACCTTCAAGTTCATTTAACCCTCAGTCTAGCAGTCCCTAACTTCCCTGACCTTCCGGACTGACCTTTGGCTTCTCTTAAGTGACAGTTTGAGGGTCTCTTGCCTCTCTCACTCTCTTTTTAAGTCTTCCTTTTATTTTTTTTAACCACTTGATTCAGGGTAGTGTGGATTTTGAGGACTGGGGAGGACTGATGAGGTTCCTCAGAATATTACTGAATATACCTTTGACTTTCCCTCCAAGACATCCACCTGTGAAACAAATAAAACACACAGTGGAGAAGAGAATACTGATTTAAGGCAGCTATGTTGCAAATTAAAGTGGCTTGAGCTCTCCTGTGGTTCGGTTGGAGTCCTTGACACTTGGTTATTCAGTTACAGTTTTAGAGAGCCCTAGAGGTGGTTCAAAGATGGGACCCTGATCCCTGTGGGTTCCCACAAGATTTTTGAACATTAGTTATGCTAGTGCTTTTCTGACAATATCTATTTTTRTACCATATTGTAACTGCTCAGTGACTGGTATTTTCCATCTTCGTGAAGTTGTAGGTGAATGGGTTCCTATTAACAAAAGACCTGAAACTTCTTTCACTAGTCTTAGCTGTGGCTAGGGGAGAATCAGGCTCCTTTCAGTTTCAGTTTCAGGATTTCTTTGGTGCTAGAGCATTGTGAAGACAACAGGATTTTATCTGGAGGACTGTAATCCTTTTTATCGTGCAGTCCCCTTTTGTCAGAGAAATCATTTCACATTCTCTAACAGTCCTCAGTCTTTCAAAGCCCAAAGCCTCGCACTTCTGTTTGAGATGATAAGGGAAGTCTTACAGTCCAAGTACTGAAAACACTAAATCTACCTCTTCTCACCCTCTTCTTCTACCAAAGGTCACTTCAATGCCTGCTCCTGTCCGTTAGGCAAGTGATGGAAAAAGACACAAGCGTGCAAGAACGGCTATGTTGGATCAGACTAAAGGCCCGTTTGGCCTTGTATCCTGCCTCTGACTAAGGCCAAGGGAAGAGCCTGGAGCCAAAGAAGGTCATACAGAGATATTTTCGTCTTCTCTCTCCTCCCAGCCAGCTCCCAGCAATCTGGGATTTCCTGAGCACAAGGCAACATCTTGGTGGGCCCTAGGTTTAGTTCAAGTACAATGCCTCTCTAAAATTAATATTTCTTTGCATTAGTGAAGACCATATGCAGCCTAGTCACAGTGATAGGTGCTATGCCAACATCTGACAAAAGGGCCCTCTCTGCCCCACCAAAACAGCACTGACAGTGGGCTTACAATGATGGTATGGAAAACAGATTATACAGATTAACACAGAGGAGGGAAGCGCAGGGCAATAGTGAGACATTACTAGCCTGAGTACTTCAAGCACCTACACATTTCCAGTTCTTTGTAGATATCATAGCAGAGGAAAGTTCAGCAGAAGGACTTGAGGGATGCTTCTTGCTAAGGAAAGGCAATGAAAGAGCTAACTGTCTCCTCATCATCTTCTTGTTTTTATGATTAAATCTTTTTAATCATCTTGTTTTAGATACTTCCAAACATTCCTCCTGAGCATGAAGGAGCAGTAGAGGGCAAAAGTATAAGGTACTTGTATGACAACTGACAACATGGATGCTGAGAGAGATGAGCAACACAGAGGGGAAAAACTGGAAGACAGCATAAAGAAAGGGCTTAGAGGAGGGAAGCACAGAAAAAAGAGACAAAAGTGGTGTGGTAAAAGTGATGGATGGGATTAATGACTTTCCAAGGGACATTATGAATTGATATGAATGGAAATGATGCATTTGCCCAAATCCAGAGAAAAAATCACTGCAGTCTTTATCCTGAAAAAGTGTTCCAGCTTAACTGTTCTGTGTTCAATTTGTTGTGAGAAAGGGTAGTAAGAGTTACCGGTCACTAAATGCCAGTGATCTATTGTAAATCACTAGGATCAGCAAACAGCTATGATGAGTGCCAGGCAGTAATTCCAGTGCTGCAGAGCTGCAGTTCCTGAAGTGCTGAGTGTGGAAGAACTTAGGGAAATTAAGTTTCTACCTACAGGTTTCAGGTTTTTTGCTTGAACTGTCCAATAAAGATTATAAAGCACATAGGTACTGTACCCATCTTTTCCTGATCTGCTAAACTCTTCATGTGCTGTTTTTTAATATAAACCTGTCAAATCTTTGTTTGCATGGCCATTAATCTTTAAACAGAATCCCAGGTTGCTGGAGTGGAAACAAGTAAAAAAGAAAGCCTTCATGAAAGATAGTAGTCTATATTATTTTCTCTCACACTAGAGTTCGTATTATTTCTTTGTCTTTTAGCATCAGCCTCAGCACTAAATAATTATACTTTTTTACATTTTCAGTGATTATAATGAACATGGTGCAACTGAAAAATAAGCATTAGAGTAGCGATCCTGCCAATTTCCTTCCATTCCCATCSCTCTCATAATTTGTTCCTTTACGCTGGTTCCAACAGCCACTCTCCCTGGTAGCAGAATTACTCTAACATTGATGTCTGTCGGATTCTCTTTTTTTTCTCCTCTCCCCTTCAAGTATATAGCTTACTGCTCTTCTCCAAATGGCAAAAGCTCTGAGGAACAGCCCCTTGCTTAACATGTCAAAATGTGAGTTCTGGCTGGCGATTGCTTTGGTTTCATTCCCTGGAGATCTGACAGTGCCAGAAATCAAAGCATAATTTTGCAGATGTTGAGATCCTGTAAGCCCCCTAGGTTGCAAAGCTAAGCCATAAAGCCAGCTGGCACTGTGTATGTGTGCTAAGAATGTAAAAGTATACATTTTTAGTTTTCAACCAACAATGACCGACTGCTGGTAACTTCAACAAAGTGAAGCATTACTAGCTTTATTCTTGGAGAGTAAGTGGCTCTGTGCATTCCCCTGAGCTCTTCTTCTGTTCTAGTGCTGCTGTTTTAAAGATGCTGTTCAGAAGTATAGAAGTTTCTTTGGTGCCTTTCCAGCATATCTGCTGTTCTTTAAAGAGATACTGCACTCTGACAGCGCCTTCAGTTCATGGCAGAAAATTTAGAAGTTATTTCAGCGAACCTTAACCTTGTTGATTACAAACTATTTTACCTTTCTTCTAAAGGAAATGCATTTGAGGGGGTGGAAAAAAAAGCCCAACATCTAAATTAAAACCAAAAGATGAGGGGACAGCTAATGGGCTTTTTGCCATATATTCTTATCTGCAAACAGACACTGGACAGCCAAAGTGTGTGTAGGAGCTTATACAGATATGGCACAATTCTGTTCTGTGCAGTAGTGGGAAAATTAAAAAATATATATTTAAATTTCTGAAGGGTTTGGACAACAGACTGTAGCATCAGGGTCTTTCATTTGGTATTTTCCTTTCATGTATTTGTTTGAGTTCTTTGGTTTGGTATAACATGTCTTTCCTGAATCATGAGAGTGGAGATAGATAGTTGGTTAAAGCAAAGATGCTGGTGAGATGTTTTCTGAGAGGTTTGCAGATAGGTCTGCACAGAGCAGGGTGGGAAAATTTTTCCTCCTTTCTCCAAGCTTTCTTAGAACTCAGAAATGGTTTTTATTTCCCACCAGGACAAAACAATGGCCTTTTTCTGTATGTGAAACATATTCAGGGGAGAGACTGTCCCTTTGCCGAAAGGTTTATGGTCACTCAGGATTTGACTGAGTCAGCTTCAAACTGGAAAGATAAAATTCATCCCCAGATAACCAGCAAGCTGAGTCGGGACTTCATCAACAATGTGTGAACAACGYGGCAGGCGCTCATGTCCAGTGTCCAGCCAGGACATTACTGACTGCAACATTACTTCGGGTTTTCTTTTTCCAGTTTCGATCAGAAATTCCAGGACCTGAGAAACCTTTCCCAAAGCAAATTGCACCAGAACTGCTACATTCTCATGAACAGTTTAGATTTCAATGAAGTGATATTTTCCAATGAAAAAAAGGTTTAATTGAAAAATTCCTGACAAGCTCTAATCCCATTAACTTCACTGTGGTTGCACATATGCTAATGAGAGCCGTGTGTGAGAGACTGTTGCTAAATTTGCAAAACACAATACCCAGGACATGCATATTATATGCAGTTTGACACAGGCACATATGGTTTATATTCTGTATTCTAAAACAATATTATGAACAGTTTATAAGGTTGCAAAAGTGAGTATTGTAAATTCAAGAAATGCAAAAGTTATTGAGGCATATACTTTGGACTCTCTCTCCTGTGTAATTGGCCATATACACCTTCCACTTCCTCTTCACTCCCCATTTGTTCCTCATATATTCCTTCTCCCTCTCTCCTCAATGTCTTTCCTCTCTTCCTAGCCTTCCTTCTTCACAAGTATCACCTTCCACACCATCTGTCTGTCGAAACATGGTTTTGTCATGGCTATCCTACCCAAAGGGTAGGAGCATCTCACTACCTTCAGTCAAGTCTAGTCTAAGGTAGGCATCTATACTCTGTCATTAACCAATGGAGAAGGATGGCTGAGATGAGTTCCCCTTCAGTGACGTTTATCTTAATCATCTATCTTTGAGCGGATAAATTGTCTTCTGGAGGAATTTTATTTCTAGAATCAAGGGATTTTAGCAACCTTGCTTAGATCCATTTTTAGATAGTAAAGGTATGATGAAGTGAATCCTACATTTTGTTTCAGTTTGATTAACATACCAGATAACTCCAGAGCTGCTGTGCTGAGTCTTGGTGCTTTTGGGGTGGGTATCTTGTGCTCCTGCTTGCAGAAGGACAGGTACATCAGAAGAGGGGCAACTGCACTGTGTGTGTCCTGCAGCAGAGGACCTGGTCTGAGCTGCAGGTGATGCACTGCAGCAGTGCTGGCAGATACACATTAATATCAAGTTGACCTAAAATGAAATGTTTTTATTCAGCTTGACAAGCTGAAATATTTAGAATCCATTTGACTTGACCCAAAAGGATGTATTTTGCTTACATTTTCCCTATGGAAAGTTGGAGCATTTCTGGAAAAAAAACAAAAACATTTTCCCACAGAAAACAGTTTTTCACTGAAAAGAAAAAGCCCAAAACATTTTGATGGAACATTTCCAACCAGCTGTAATTATAGTGCATACATAAAAGGGGCCAAATTGTTGTTGTAAGGGCATTCCTAGATGTAGTCTATCCATAATCTCTGAGTGCTAGTCTTCGTAGCATGATAACTTTTGAAAGTTATGAAATCTTTGTCACATTCATAACTTTTAAAATCCCCACATAAATAGACTGTGTTGTATTCTGTGTACACTGACCTGTGCTAAATTGAAGGTCAAACCCATGGTAAGAGTAGTCACCTATTAGACATTCGGCAAAGACACCAAACTCAAGCTCGTGTCTGAAGCTGTTACTATATCTGATTCCAGGTCCCTGAAGGGTTCAGTTTTATATCACTAGCAAGTCAAAAGGAGATGCAAATGATAATTCCTAAAGCGTGAAAAAGTTTGGCTGTTTTTAGATGAGCTGCAATCAAGTTTTCTTGGAAAAAGGTACATTTTGGGGAGAAGGGAGGGTTGTTGCTCTCCTCCCCCAACCTCCACTGGAAGTAACTAGCTTATTGCATTTTACACCCAGGTGTTTGCCATAGAATCTGACACATAACCGTGCCCTGGAAAACTATAAAACAATATAATTTATAGAAATAAACTGAGTGAGAATCATTATTTTTTATTGGTACCACTTAATGTGCAGAAAAAGCATACTTTCCAAAAATATGGAATAAACTTTCTGTTAGCCTTATTGGGTCCAAATGTTAGGGTTTAAATTATTTTACTATGCAAACTTTCTTTCATATCTTGGCAGTAGTGATTTCCATTTTTATTCCTTTGGTATCCATAATCTTATTAGAATCAAAAACATATGCTTTGAGATCATTGGACAGATCCCTTCTCCCACCCTACCCCCTTCTCTCTGCATTAAAAAATGCCCCGAAAAGACTGGCACTCTAGTATTGTGAATAACAGGAATGGTATAGGAGAAAATGATGCAGACTATTGAGGCTGAACGGGAAAACAGTTTGAGAAGTGCAGTTTGGTTTTCATGCTTTTGATTTGCAAGTCATTAAAGGTGCAGAAGTCTCCAAGCCTCCTGCTGGCTGCCACTCGGAATCCCACTCTCTCTCCTATAACAGGAGACGCTTGCACCAGGATCACGGATTTACAATATGAAAAAGAGTACAGTGGGATTCGAGCTTTATAACACTTCTGGGGATGCAACACTTGCTGCAACCCATACATCTACATGTCAGGGAATCGTATCTGTGGGACTGAAATGTTAGCTCATTGCTATGGATTTATGAATATCTCCTTTTTTTTATTAGTAGAGCAATGACAAACCTCTTAACATGCAAGCCCAACAGTTCAGGGAAACGTATTGCATATTTCACCTGGTTGCTTTTTAGCCATGGGATACTCAGCAGATGACAAGGAGTTAGTGGCCTTTACTCAGATATTTTCATGGTAGCAGGTAGAATTTTTTCTAGCTTCTCTTTAAAAAAGCACTTAAATTTACATTAATTTAGTGCTCATGAGAAGTGCTGGCTATTGGAGGGAGAGACCTAACAAAATACTCCCTTTTGTCTTCTGAAGCAGTCACCATATCCTTTTATTCACCTGAGGCATATYCTATATGAAAGTAGCTTTTATTTTTTCTGATGTCCAAAGCTGGAGTGAATGTTGAGATTCCTATCAATAATGTGACAGGAAGATGAATTAAACTGATTGCAACTACTCCTGAAGCTTCACAAAAGTGTAGCTCAAAAGCTATACTTAAAAAGAAATGCAAACATTCAAACTACATAGATTCACTATAAAAGTGCCCAAATCACCTTAAGTCTACTTGGTAGTAATATCATGCAACATGTTTAACAGCAAGTATAACTCAAACTCTGAATTTCTTAAAGGAGCTATCTTTTACTGAATTGCAGCTCATCAACTAATGGTGCTTGGAAATATCACTGGGGATCAATGAGCTGATGATATAACTTTGGAAAGGACATTTTTAGTCACTGTTTTAGGAGGACACCAGAACTCAGCCAAAACTAAGGAGTTGCAGCTCGTGCTTTTTTCAGACAGTGTCCATTCTCTCCTTGCGAGGCACTCAGACCTGCTCCGTGATTTGAATTCTGCTTTCAGCTGGATGAAGAATCCCCACTAGTTTCATACAGGATGATAAATGTCTACTGAATGTGGAGGATTTTCAGGACTTCCAACCACTTCTGCCACAGCCCAGCTCAGAGCCGGGTGGTTGAGAGGTGACAAGCACTCAGTTCCTTTGCCATTTGATCCACAGTGTTATCCAGGCATCTTTCAATGTAATTTGCATTGCGTGTTATGATTCTGGTGCTTTGGGGAACTAGCCAAGATTCAAATCTGTCCCTTTAAAGATGGCACCGAACTGTATAGTTTTATTTGATGCATCATTTATTCTGCTTGACCCAGCACCAAAAGTTGTGAATTAGTATTATGCCTCAAACTTGCTATGTATACATGAAGAAGTACTTATCTGAGCATGATGCAAAATGCACAATTTAATCCACTTCTAAAACGGATTCAGCCGCTGTGAAAGAGGCACTTTTAATCCAGAAGGACACATCCATGATCAGAAGGGGAACTGTACCAGCTTCCTTTGGGTAATGAACGGAAGTATAGAAAGAGAGCAGAGCTGCCCTGAGCACCCTTTACAGCTAAGAATGGGACATAAGTGCCTCAGCCTTAGTTTTACACTTAGTTTTGGACACCTGAAGTGTCTAAAATTTAGTTTGTGTGTAAAAGTGTGTAAAAAACTTAGTTTTACACACCTGAAGTTGGAGTTGTGACACATGCTTCCTCTATGGAAGAACCAGACACCTTCAGAAAGTGGAGGTACCTGTTTCTGTCAGGACTGGCTATATCAAGAACCTGGGATGACTGATTCCTAAATGTTACCTAATTTGTAGCCCATGTTATTTACATTATCTGCTGATTAAACTGAGAAAGAACAATCTCAGTTTGCTTGAACTTGTCATGAACTAAGGCAGTTTGTCAAATTGACAGTTATGGCTGAACTATGAGCTCAAGTCAAATTTCTCAAAACATGTACCTCAGACCCCCAAATCCATATTTAGTCACCAAAATAAAAGTAATGTAATAGGTAGGTAAAGTAAAGCACATTTATTTTAGGGAGTACTAAAGCAGCTCATATACACTTAATTTTTAGGCACCTGAACTTGAACACAAATATCTTTATTTTGTGGTATTTTTTGTTAAACAGTGACTTGAAGGCTAGTTGATTGAACATACTTTCTGCATGATGAAGAAATGATCTGAGCTATAAATAGGAAACTGTTGAAGATAATTAACAGTGATTTTTTTCTCTTCCAGAAAACATCCGTAAAAATAACAAAATTTAAACAAAAATATTTTGCTGAAAAGGAGTAACTTTTCCCGGAAGACATGAGGACTGTTTTTCATTAGTATGAACCATGGGAAATACTGCAGCTTCATCAGTGAAGGCCTGACATACGATTTCTATCAAAGACACATTTCATTTACCCTAGGCTTATTCAGCACTACTCTTATACAATGTTCCCTACCAGCTGTTGTTGCTGCTGTTTGCTAGTAATTGATTGCTTTGTTCCTGGCCTGAGAAATAGTGTCACTTAGTGCTTAAGCTTCTAATGGACTACCAGTTTCTTCCTTTACCAAATACTAATTGTGCCAGAAAATACGCAGAGTCCCCCAACAAAACTTGGGATACAAGTAAAGTTTTGAGTTTTGTTGCTTAATTTCATCCTTCCCCACATAAATTATACTGCAGTAAGTATTCCTGACCCTCTAAAATAACACTAATTTGGTAAAGTATCTGCTTCCTTATGTATTGGCCACATGTTCTATTTTTATCTCAGCAGTGAATCCAAGAAGTCAAATTACCCATTACTAATGGTCATGTGGCTGCAGTAGCTAGGAGTCCAGAAAATGCAGAGAAAATGCCTGAAAATGTCTTTGGGAACATACAAGAAAAGCAGAAGTGTGTGCACTTTGCAGAAGACGATTAGATGAAGTAATCTAGATACATATTTTTTTTGAAAGCTCTTTAAAGACTGGCATTCATGGCCATTTTCTATATGTATTTTCATTCTGGCTCTGCTTAGCTCATCTGAGTTGAAATTACATTACACAGTTATGACACTCAGACTTCAATAGCACTGCTTGCCTGGGGAAATGTGCACCAGCATGTGTCAAGACCGTGAAGAAGGACAAGCTATGATTCCTTTTTGGTAGATGTATTTTTTTTTTCTACTTACTGAAATGGGCAGGGAGTTGGTCTTGAAGATTCATTGATACATATTATGAAAGTGATGAATTCAAGCACAGAAGTGAGAGAAACGGTTTAATGTAGGGTCGGTTCTTTTTTCTTGTAGAGATTCTTTTTTTTTTGGTAGCTGCATTTTGTAAAGGGGAACAGGCATGCATACGTTCATTTAAATTTAATCGATGACTATAGATGTGCTCTGTATGTGGCTGGCCGGCAGTCCCATTGTCAGTGCTACCTGCCTCATTCTCATGATTTCCTCCGTACCAGCATTTTGGTAACTTCTGGATAAATTTCACGGTATATACTCACCCTAAGTGGTTAGGAATTTATGATGTACTTAGCTATGTTAGTGCCTCCAGTAAAAGAGTAAGAGTAATCTTCATTAGGATACAAACATCACATAGGAAAGAAGAAGCCACAAGTTTTCTCAAAGCTGTATGCATTCAAATGGTTCGGGGAAACCCAATACAATATACTACACAACATAAAAAATGCTTTCGAATTCGCTTAAAGAACAGTGGCTCTATAATTAGAATAGGCCTCAACATTTCTGTTACTGAAGTAAAGGGAGCTAACTATGTGTTCAACATTTGATAGTTTTTATTCTAGACAGTATATCAAATAGGAGTAAAATAATTGGAGAGTTGAAAACCAGCATTCATTACTCCTGATAAATGTGAGTACTAAACAATACATTGTTAAGAGTACAAGTTGGTTTAAAAAGTTATATGCATAAGATCTGGACCTAAATAGGTAGAAAAAAAAACCCTTTTGTTCTTCAGGGGTTCTAACCACAAGAATTTAATAAAGATTATTTCCCCTTCATGTGCGTCCAAAGACAAAGGTGAAGAGAATGTTTAAATCACAGTGAGAAGAACTTACACAGGATGTTGTCCTAATTCCAGAACTTAAACCTCTCTGCAAAGGGAAGAATCAGTCCACTGGTTTGTAATCAGATGCTGATCAGGGGGAGTTTATAGTCAAGGAAATTGTGATATAAAATGTCCAAAGAACACAGTGCAGGTACAATATGTGCTTAAAAAGTACAATTTGGAGTTGCCTGAAAAACAAAAGAGGGAAGAAAATTGCAAAAAATATCCTGTCAATTTTTCTCCTATTCTTCTTGAAGCTTTTCTTGAATTAAAGGATAAATAACGTTTCCGAATTCTAGGCATTTCTACAATGTTGATCCGTTAAAAATATTGATATGAGGATGTTCAAAATGCACAGTCTTTAAAGAAGACTCTGTCCAACCCTCTACTCTTTTTACTGAACTAGATTCACAAGAGCGTCAAATTTCATATTAACTTTTCCATGAAGTGCATTTCGCCACTAGGTGGAGGTGCATCATTTAAGCTCCCATGCTAAAGGCCACCGCGGGATCCCTCTGACTCCACCATTGCCTCCTGCTCCTGCCTGGAACACGTTTTCTTTAAGAACTATGTATCTTGAGCCCTTTTACTAGATGTGTTTCATAATATTACAATAATAAAGGAAAATTTGTGTAATAGTGATAAAAATAGTGACTTCATTCTTTTGGGAGAGAGCAGTATTTGGTGATGTCCCAGTTTTGGGAGTTCATAGCCAAATGAACATGAGTTGCTGACTGTAGGGTACTGTACTGAAGCAGCCAGGGGTTATAAACCTAAGGACTTTCTTCAAAAACAGAAGTATGGGGAAAGATCACTGAAGCTGGAAAGGAAAAACATACTAGATCATCCAATAGATAACCCAGAAACTGCAAGAGAATTTCCTGCAGTACTTTATAGTCAAAGCCCATGTTAATAATAAATTCATGGTCTAGGATTTTTTTGCACACACCACTTTTCCAGTTGTCCATTCTTAGTTCCTGTCTATTCCGGGTTAGACAGAGTCCGTCTTCCTTTTTATTTCTAACAAATTAATTCTTATTAAACTGAAATGTTCTGTCTTGGCCTAAACTGCAGGCAAATGTTTTTGGGAAGTTGAGTTGAAAATGCTTTTCTTTAGTTATAAATGTGAAAAAGTATGCTCTTCACAGCTGCTACAACAATGATATTTGTACTTAAAGCCTGGCTTACGCCTGTCCTATTGAGTGCTCAAGTTTAAGCCAAGTTTTAAGTAGATTGGTTCAGTAGCTTTAGAGGTCTGAGTGCTTAAAATTCATGAATATTCCTTCAACTAGAACAACCTAAATAAATTCCTTTTGGACAATTTCAGGACATTCCAGAGCTTGTTATGGCCTCTGAGTTGGTGACAGACCAGAACGTTTCATCTGTACGACAGCAAAGTTTAACAGCTTTGGTCAGGGATCTGGACCTTTCTGCAAGGCAGGATACATACCTAAAAGGAAAAGATACTCCTTCCACATCAAATCAGAGTCTGCAAAATACCTGCTAAATATTTATCACTATGAATACTTACAATTACTGCATGATTCTTGTAATAATAAAGACACCCACAGATGTAAAGGGGGACGAATAAATCTGTGAATAATACATTTTCCTCTCTGCAAGATAAGGCCCCCCCCAGATCTTTTTTATTTTCTTTTTTTCATCTTAGCCATGACCCATGTTCTTTGTTTTCTTAAACACAGAACAAGAGAATTTAATGTGCACAGAAATGCTATCTCAAAAACACATTCAAGAAATCCCCAAATTAAGCATGACTATCTGAAATGAGTCTGAAATGTACCTAAAAATATGAGTTTACCTAGTCTACTTTATACAGAACAATTTCAGAGAGTTAAGGACAGAAAACAACATTGGGTATTCTAAGCTGATGTGTATACCATGTTCTCAGATAGTCATATACTGAGTGCAGAGAATTAAGTTAGACTAAGCTATTTTGGTCCTCAAGAGGAGTAACATGACAGTTAAGGACACTGAGAGGTGAAGGTGCATTGTCTGTGTGGAGATCCAGTGAAGCTGCACCCTCCTTATGGGAAAGGCTAGAAGGGTAAATTGCTCAAAATATTCATGATTATTTGTGTAGTTCCCCAAATTTTAAAGAGGTTGAAAGTCACAGAAGATCTTACCCTGTGCAGCTCACTGTCTCTGCTTTTTTGCTAGGAGGATGGAAAGAGCACCCTGTTCCATTCCTCTGCAGTCCTCCACTCCCTTTCCACATGCATTCCTAGCACTAAGAGCCCAGGAAAACCCAAGAAGATCCCAAGGTTTGTTAGCTTAGATTTAACTCACTGATGTTTTGATTTATTAGTAATGAGGACCCCTTTGTATCCTGTGTTAGCCTTTTAGGATTCTGTCCTCCCAGTGTCTTGGATTATATTGAGACCACAGCATCCTTCCTGCCATTCTTGTAAAATCCTCTACAAAGGTCTCCAATGACCTTATTTATCCCTTAATAAACAGGCTATAACATCTATTCTTAACTATAGCTGTGTTCTCAAGGCAGGAATTCCTGTGAGTAATGGATGACAGCAGATTTGGGGTAATACTAGACTACACAGAACTAACATGAATATTATATAATGTTTGGATTTCATAAGCATCTTTATGGGAGGATGTGACCAACTAGGTCCATGTCCCCATTCATGGCAACTGTTCTTTATTTAAATTCCTTACTACTTCCTGCACTTCAGAGAGCTTTTTTTTTTTTTTTTTTTTGTAAATCATTACTCTACAGCCTGATATAAAACTAATCCTGGAAACTAAACCACCAACTGGAATATTATTAGGGTTCTCAGTGCTTTTTTCATCACAGTGATGAAATGGTTTCTCCCAAGCATTATGATTTAACTGAACAACCATTTTGCATTTTGGTTTGTGTGTCCTGCAAGATGCAGAAATAAGTGACAATGTTTTCAAAGTTTAATTTGTTTGACTTGAATGAATCTGTCTCCATCTTCCCCTTATTGAATTGCGTCATGACTTCATCAACAAGACTCAGAGAACCTCCCTTCTGCCTCCTCCACAAGACATCTTTTCCATCTGTGAGCTCCTGTACCGAATGATCAGGTTCCCTTTCAATCTTTGATAAACTGATTGAGCTAGTCTGCATTTCATTATGTCTGAAAAATTCATTTAAGTTGGAGAATCTCCTGAAGGAGCTCTCTTGACCTGGTCTACCCAGCACATCTCCATCCTTTCCTCATTTAAGTCTTTCCTTAGAAGGCCTGTTAAGCCCAGTCCATGTGTATCTATCCTTCGGAAGCACAAAATCATAGCTTGGTCTTATATTTTCTTCAGAGCAGCCTTGTGGGATTGGCTTATTCAAGGCCACCTCAGAAACTTTCTGTTACCATGCAGATGCCCTGTATTATTCTGCCTCCACTTATTCAGTTACCCATGGTCTGTCTCTTTTTGGCACCTCTGAAGAGATCTTGTGTCTTGCTCTCTCATTCCAAGAACTGATAAGCTTCTTTAAAACCTTTCCTTCTCCACTCATTGACAAGTAGCCTAGCCTGTACAGAAGAAAGAGCCAGATTATCCTGGTCATGATAATTCAGAAAAGTTTTCTATATTTTGGCATCCCAGAAAAGTCTTGATCTGGATCTGCAGTGAAATCTCTCAGAGTTCCTAATCCTTTTGTTCTTTTTTCTTTACAGTAACCAATACAATTTTCAAATTTTCTTTTGGGGTTTTAAAAAACAAGATAAACAAACGTTTGTCAGGGCTGGTTTAGGTAGAATTGATCTCACCTTGAGGGAAGGGACTGGAGTAAAAGATCTCTTGATCATCAGCAGACCCCTGCTGCCCCATGTTCTGTAAATCAGTGATTTATTATCTTGAGGATTTTTCACTCATATTGATTTCTAGCTCTCCCCTGAAAAAAAATATTAAAAAGTAATAGGGACTAAGGAAAGAGGTGCATTAAAGAGGAGTTTAGTCAATAGGTTCCCCAATTTCTTGCAGCTGTCAGCCAGCTATGTTATAGGTGATCATCCTTTCTTTGTAACCCTCTTATGCCTCATTCATGTGACATGGAAACAATTACATGAAAATGCAGATGTAGATTCCAGTAATCTCTTTGGAATAGATAAATAGACTTTGAAATAATTTACAAATGATGCACAAAATCTGTGGGCCATCTGCTCACTGTTGGGGAAGAAAAACATGTTTCTCCCAACAGGCTTTTTATATACAGAATTGCTCTTTTCACACAGCAAGGAGGAAAACAATAGATAGCCAGCAATCTGGAATGCAGTTCACTCACACACGCTCAGAGCCCTGCACTGTGATCATCTCTTGTGAAAGCAATTAGGGCAAGAGCTGTGTGTATATTAAGAAACCTCTTTTTCTTCCACCACATGTGCAACCAGGGCTAGGACCACTCACAGCCAGATCTGCCTGTGCTTTCTGCTTCTCAGGTAGCAAATGAATGGAGGTGAATGTAAGAAGATGGGAGAAGGCCAGGTGGGGTTATAGCAACAGACCACAGGCAGCACTACCTCTGCTGCAATATCTGCACCTAGCAAGGCTCTGACAAATTTGAGCACAATTTCATCAAGTCTTATCCCAGTAGCTTGTGGAGCTCTACTTATGCAAGTCACAGAAAGGGCTTTCCCTAAAAGTCCTTTATATGGGGTGCCTAATATAAGAATCTGCTTTAATTTGGAAGTAGAAATGAGCTTTTCTGTGTTGCCCTTGTAGTAGCTGATTCAACAGTTAAAATTCCTTTGAATTAGTGACATGTAGACTGCACTCTAAGAATAATGTTTTAGAGGTCTTTTGTGTGATTTTTAATCATGTAGGTCACATAAATATTACTAGTGTTTGCATAAGCCAAGTCACAGCGTTCTTGGTGGCAGAATTGTCAGCCTCAACTCTGCTGATCTAGGGGATAGTCCTCTACTGTGAGTCATAGTCTGCACGTGGCCATATCAGCACTTCAGATTTTCTTGACAACCCCATCTGTGTGTGCTGGCAACACTTGCTAGCTTTGACCAGAGTGGAAACAATTCAGTATGATTCTAAGGCGATTAAAAGCTGGTTGCCAAACAGTAAGATTCCCAGCAAGAAAGTGGCTCGCCGCAGCTGACAGTCACATTCTTTCTGCTAGGGAGATCCCACTGAAAAGTTCTGGTGTGAGAAAGATGAATCAAAGGGTTGTCAGGATTTGATGTGAGCTACAGGGGGTGAAAGGGATCTTGGTACAGTGGGAGGTCAGGTGATCTATCAACACATGCCACCGTTCTGGCTGAAGTGTCTTCACAGTGAATGTGAGACAGGACTGGGCATGGCAGGCATATGGATTGTATGCTCCCTGATATGATGCATGGTCTTCACATGGTGTTGCACATCAATCAACCAAATGTGAAACAAGGGGGCCCAGAGTGGAGTCCAGTATCCTGCTAATTTGTAGCACAGGTCAAGGGTAGAGTCCTGAAGAGCAAGGGTGCAAGACACCCAGGTAGATCCAGAATWCTTAGCTAGTAAATCATGCTAACCCACTAGATTGTTACAGGTCTTAATTTTGGCAGCCAATTTTATGAGATGTCACGGGATGTCAGTGTCCTACTAGGAATGAAGTCAAGACAGTCTGAGTGCAGCACGTTTCCTCCATTGCAATATTAATCTTCTGAATTCCACAAGCTTTTCTGAGTTTGAAAAACACACATATGATTTTGAAGCATTCAGCTTCATATACCAGTGTGGGCAGTAATAAAACATGACTAACCATATCAAAATTGGGAATGTCCTTATGGTMGCAAATGACTTGAGACTGAGTATTAAAGCAGATCTCATTGGAGATGATAGACTTTTAGAAAGACTGATGATGTAAAAGTTCAAAAGAATTTGCTGTATTTTGGAACTTTAAGATAAGTTTCTCGGCTGGGACCTTGAGGAATCAGCCTTCCTGTTATGTTTCCCCTGAGCTACGCTTTCCATTCACCCAAATTTAAATGATTTCATAGCGTGAAACTTACATGACCAAATTTGGAAAAAAATGTTCAAAATCCCAGTCTCTGTCCAATGCAGGAACATCCTCCAATTTGCCAAATCACATACTATTGTGGAAAATCCCATTGAGCTCAATCTCATTTAAGTAAGTGCTTATCAGTGTGAACTAGTATTATACGAGCAAAACTAACACTGTTTAGATTCATGCTTGTTTATGGTATGAAGGGATAGATTTTGTCCCGCTCTGGCCATCAAGTATTACTTAACTCTGTGAAAGATCTTAGTCCAACTGGTGGTAATGCTGGTGTGATAGGGTACTGCCCCAAGGGGGTCTTACCTTGTCTCACTGTTATTTCAAAGGCTCAAAAATAAGAGCTGTTTAGATCATTTGCAAATTTGGATGGGGAATCTGTAGTACAGCAGTGTTGCCACACAGCATTCCCACATACGGTTTTTGTTACCCATTGTCTGTTCAAAGTGCTAGACACTGGCCGTGTGACTCCTATAAAACTTTCTTTTGTAATTTATTTATCTAGGGAACCACAGTTTACACTCAATGTCTGGTTTCCAGTGAAGTTTTGCTTTTATTTCCAGCTGAAGTTGCTAAGGCACAAAGAGGTCAAACAGCTAGTGAAAGGTCACTTTGTGATATTAGCCAATGGCTCAGGCCAAATCACCACCCAACACCTTCTGGCTAGTTGGTAAATCTTTTCTTTTCTTTTCTTTTTTTTTTTTTGCTTTGCTGCTCTTCTACTCACCTGTTTAAATTGTGCCCTTAATGGAAGTTATAATGCAAAAGCCCCATGTATTGCTTCAGAGAAGTACTTCATGACCATATTTGAGGAAAAACTTAGAGGCAGATCTCAACAAGACCATTTTGTAGATGCTGACTGCATTCCAGGTGTGGGTATATTCTAGTGTATATGCCACAGTTGTGGTGCCCCAGTTATCCAGACCCAGAGACCTAACTGATCTCACTTCATCTCCTTCCCTGCCTCTGCACAGTGTACTTTCAAGAGGAAAGCAGTGGAAATGAGGAGAAGAAGCACAAATCATTCTTATCCTGGCATGGAGCTGGTACACTTGCCCCACAGTGACAATGTATTTGGAAGCAACACTGGTTATAAAGATAAGATCTTTGTACAACCTATTTAATCCAAAAGTACTAAATTTTGATCCTCACGGGAATCTGAAAGGATGTGCCTATTCCACCACTACCCCTTGCTTCACCAATTCTGAAATAAAATAAAAAGTCTCCCTTACAATAGGAAGCCTTGTACTTTGATTGACTTACTAGGATGAAACTGTGACAGAACGACAGGACCAAAGGTAAAAGGGCAAGAGTTAGAGAGGATCAAGGTCAAAGAAAGACAACGTGATAAGCTCTAGTACTCAGGCAACAGTTGAAAGGAAGGAAAGTAACATACCTTTAATTATGACATTATCCAATCATTCGCTTAATTCTATTCCAGCAAAAGAAACCAAATTTTCTAATTAGACAGCAGCAGTCATAAGAGAACTGGCAGCATAAAGAACAGAAGGAAAATGAGGAGGATGCTTCTTGCCTTACTAGAAAGGTTCAATTCAAGAATTGGCTGCTTTCATCCTAGGTTGCAACTGAGTACCATTTCCATCCTTGTGTGCCATGTGGAAGAACTGATCAGTGTGGGAGGACTTTGGTGAGTGATGTTTAGATAGCACATAAAAGCCTTATGGATGCATGAAGACCTTAGAGCCTGGCAGTGGAACAATATGCCCTGGACTAAAGAGATGAGAGAACAGAAGAAGCAAAATAAAAGGAAAAAGTAAATTTTATTTGATTGTCTAGAACAGAAAACCCCTTAACCAACCTGCTCAATCTTCTGCAAGTGATTGCCAACAAAGCATTCCTCTTTATGGACTTGGTTCCTCACAGAGGAAAATAAAGCCACTTTAGAAGTGTTGTAAATGCTCTGGGAGACACTTTTTTTTTTTTTCTTGCCCCCATACCAAGAGCTGCATCACATTTGTGGTTACACACTGTATACAGTGCTGATAACTCCAGAGGATCAAAAATCACAAACCTGATTTGAGTAACTTTGACATTAATTCCAAAAATTATAAGTTTACTTGGTTTATTTCTTTAAAAATCACTATGTTGAATTGTTTGGTCTGTCTTTAAGTTTTGGAATTCTTTCCATCTGTTTTCAATCCCAGAACACCTGGTTCCCTAGAGTCTGGCCCTAGATCCCAAATCCTCCAAATGTATAGGATAAGATGATTCAGTACCCTGTTCCCAGAGCTCTCCTATCATTTCTAGCCTCATCAGTCCTGTCCTCCTCCATTTATCTTTTAATCATGCGCAAATCTCTTCTTCCCCCTCCAAAGACATATATTGTTAGTTCTTCCCCTACTTTGCTAATGTCATTTTTGTTCATCCTGGATCTCCTGAAGATAGACATCTTCCCCTACCATACCCACCTCTCCATTCAAAGTAAGGATGTCCATCTTAGGTCCCCTCCATTCTTTCTTCTGTTGTAGCAGAAGGAGGGCTGGTGGAGGGACAAAAAAGCCAGAAGTCTAGGGACAAAGAAGTTGCTCCCTGAGGAGCCAGGGTCTTCCTGCTCTCTCCTCTCTCCTGTAAGAATGATGTTCACTCCTCAGTGGATCAGGAGAGAAGCTGACTTTCCCTCATTAGGTCCTCTTTTCTGGGGCAGGAAGAGCGGCATACGATAAACAGTGAGGGCAAGCTGCCCTTGCTGTGCTGGCAATGGCTTTAGCTGCAACTGAAATGCTCTAGCTCCCCCCTCAAAAATCATAATGGTTGCTTCCTGGTGTACAACAAGTTATGAATCCTGTGCCTGCAGAGTGCACTGATAAACCGTATCACCAACCATCTACATTTGCAACAGAAAGCCGTGGCGAGAAATTAGATCCTATTTTTCTCCTCTTATCACAYGATCCATACCACCCGTCAGAGGTCAGTATTGTTTCACAGCGGGGGTATGCCTCCACTGATAGCCACGCTACTGTTTTTAGGTAGAGTTCACCACATAATAATTAACCTGAAGCTGCAGAATGTGTTAGGTCATAGGAATATCTATGCTGGGACCCGAGGCCCATCTTGCTGCTGTYCTGTGCCTGACAGCTGCCAACCCCAGCTGTTTCCTGTTGCAGATCTACAGCATCACAGAACATTACAAAATGTTTTTAGCAGGGATGGGAAGTGTCCAAAGGAAGCAGACAGGATGAAAGGAAAAAGAGTTCACTCTGGTTGCTGGCACTGTAAAAAGAACTGGGAGTAATTTAGAAGAGAAATATAGAAATGGTTAAAAATCTTAAATAAGATGTTGCTGCTTCTTGCTGTGTTCCTGTCACCTCCATAAACTATATTTCTTTATCCAGATACTTGGAACAATTTCTTTTTATCTTCCTGGTAAGGTGAATTAATGGTAATGATTTCTAGCACCTGGAGCAATTCTTGGGTTATTTCCAAGATACAGCAGTATTTTCAACATATACATATATATATAAATATAATATGTGTGTGTGTGTGTGTGTGTGTGTGTGTGCATGTGTGCATGCATTTCCACACTGTTACTAATACTTTTTCTGACTTTTTATCTGCATATTTATACACATGTAACTTTAATATGCGCACATCTATACATTTCAGTGCTGGTTGAAATTTTGTGAAAAGCAATACTTAGAGATTTAGCTCTAGTTTTGGAGTGCAGTCCTGTGGTCTTTCCTCTTCAAATTGTTCCAGTGACTCTGTCACAAGTTATAAAGACAAAATCATCTTGCAGCTGACCTGCTAGGGAAGCTGTTACCATGGAGGTTACCATCCATTCACAATGAAAAAAAAGAAGCAGAAAGTAGATTTGATTTACCAAAGAACACTCGACATCTCTGTAGCAGACTATAAAGTCATCTCTTCAAATGTAAACTCTGGAAAATAGGACCTGTATTTTTCTTATATTGCTTTGGTAATACAAAATGCCACGAGATCCTGAACTAAAATTTTAATACTGTATAATAATGCTAATAATTATAATGAGAAACAGAACTAAAAAAATCTTGCCCCCCTGCTCCCATTCTTTTGTGTAAATGTATTACAATGTTAATTTTCCTAAGGTATACACCAGAAGTTAGGATGCAATCACTATTGTATTTTAAGAAATATTGTGGTAATTGGGACTATGAAGTAAATTGGTTCATTTTAAGAGGAACAAACCCACTTTAGGCATCCTATTTGATGCATAGAAAGAAACTGTTTGTCAGGTTATAAATGTTTTTGTTTTTAAATGTTCAGTGTGGAGGAAGGAAGGTTTTGTGATTGACRTAAAGACTGAACTGGGAGTTGGAAGACCTGGGTTCAATTTGCAGCTCTTCACAGACTTCCTGTGTCACCTTGAATAAGCTATTTACATTTCCCAGTTCTTCTCTTTCCTCCCATCAAAAAAGGAATAATTATATCCACCAACATCACAGGAGGTTCATGAGAACTAACTTAAGAGGAGAATAACCTTTGGGAGAGTTCTGGCTCTCAGAACTAGCTCTATAACCTCATGTTTTCAATATGCTCAGAGCATTAGACTTCAGAGCACTCTGGAGGGTCTATCTTATCTCCTCTGCATATGAAGAATTATATTAGATAAAGCTGGGTGGGAGTGGTTCTGKTACTTGATACTGTGCATCTGGGAAGGTTGGTTTCTATCATCTTTACATTGCTGCTGATCTGAGCTGGGGTCATACTTGTGAATGTTTGTTCATGTTTAACAGGTTGTCTAGGCTAGAGTATCTGCAGCAAATATAACAATTAAAGAAATGAAAAAAATAAGTCAGTAGTATCTGTATAGGGAACTAAAACTCTTGGAGGGGTCTTGCAGAGTTTCATACAGTTGARCATATTCTTATGTGTTATTAAAAGTTTGTAATAGAAAGGATCTTCTGGTCAACAATTTTTCTTTTTTTGTTAACGGACCTTAACTTTCCTTTTTTATTTGTAGACCTTTGACATCGATCAGGATATACTCACAAACAATGTCTAATTTGTGAGTATTGGTGCATGTATATATTTACATGTGTGAGTGTGGATTTGCATGTGTAATATATATGCATAAAGTTGCCTCTGAGTGCATGAACTTGTGTATGAAAGTGGGAACAATAATTTTTGTATTGCAGCTGTGGCTGTTTTCAACATCAAAGTGAAATGAAAACAGTAAAAGTAAAAGAAGGGAAAAAAAAGAAACATAAACCAAAACTATTATTAGAGAAGAACAAAGGAACTGATCCCRCAGACAGTTTTTCAACAGCTGGCAAGGTTCATCAGCTATTTTTACTGGTCTAGTGCCGGTCCTGCTAACTCTGTCATTTTTTCTGTTTTGTTTTGTGTATTTTTTTTGTGCATGAGTATCACTTGTGGTTGGATTGATTTCAATTATGCAGGTGTATGTGTTAAATAAAACCATACTGAAGTCAAGGAAGTGCAAAAATCAGCACCTTCAACAGTTCTGTAGGGACTTGTTGCCTTGATCTGCCAGGCAGGTGGTCTTTAGATAATATACATTTAACAACTGGTCCAGCATTTCAATTAGCCTCACTGGATTTTGTCATGCTGTAAAGCAACCCTCCARATAAGCACCTTCAGTCCCCTTTTCTAGTGAGCAATGAGACCCACAAGACTGCCAGTCATTGGTATCCAGAAATTATACTGGTCTTCAAACAGTGAAAAATCCAACTTCAAAATCATGGGACTTAATAAAATTGGGAAACTCCTAATTTCTTTTCATTCATGTTTTCTAGCTTGCAGCTCTGGTCTAGAAACTGAAATCTATTTGTTTGATAAGAGGAAAGCTGAGATCCTTGATAATCATATGACCCCAGGAGCTGAAGCTTAATGGAAAATAAACAGCAAACTGTCATAAGACTCAAGATGCAAATTATGAGAGTTGGCAATGCTGATGTTACAACCTCTCCTACTTCTGAATCTTGGATTGACTAAAAGAGATGGGCTTTCAGCATCCTGCAGAAGCTGTGCATATATCCAGAAGTTTCCTCCATAAATGATTCCTGCTGAAGCAGCTTCTCTTCCTTTTATGGGGCTGATGAAAGTATTGCAACTGGTAGCAAAGATTCTTCACTACCAGTAACATTGTTCCAGAAACAGATTTGATGAGGCAAAACTGAGATACTGTTTTTAAGAGTGTACTTATTAAAGAAGCTTAGCTGTGTAAGAAATGGGATCTGCCTAGCAGAGGGTAATAATTTACACTTAAGGCTTTGGAACAAATTTGACTAAAGCAGAGTAGCCCTCATAGATAGGGTGCAGATAGGAACAATAAAAACTGTTTGTTTTTTTCTCTCCTGGGAATATTTTCTGACATCTAATGAGGACACTAATTCACTGAAAGCCAAAATGGGAGAAACAACCAAAAATAAATCAAATCAATACAAGATTGTTTGCCCCATCTGTGACATTATGATTACTTTGTCACAAGCATATAATTATTATCTCCAATTTGGCCAGGTTCAGAATTCCTTCTCTGGGCATCTGTTTCTGGCAGTGCTATGTCTATAAAGTTTGTATCTGGATGTCAGAGGGGAATCCAGATGTATATCCTTATACGGTCCCTGGGAGGAGCAACCACCTCCAGCAAGGAATTCCTTACTCCTGAATGTTGAGTAGGAGCTATCTAAAACTAGCCGATAGAATAAACCAAGTTCAGGGGCTTGGAGTTAGTATCTTCTTTTGAACTGCAGGTCCTAATGCCTGGATGCCCGTTAGGCATCTTCATCTGCTTTGGTGTGGAGCAGGCAGAGAACTTCATCAAGGAACTTCTGACATCTGTATAATTGCTCAGGAAGTGAGGACCTGGCCTCAATCTCCTTCCCAGTGGGAAGGATTCAAATACATAGTTGCCCTTCTCTGAGGGACTTATCCTAATCAATAGCAATTAAGAAGGCTGGCTGTGTAGGTGAAGGTAATCCACTGCCTTCCTCTTTGCTGAGAGCTGGGCCACTGTGCAGTTAAGAGTGCAATAGTCATGGAAACAGTAGGAACCTCTCAGGATAAAAATGATACCAAACTTGAGTTTTCCACCTGCTTAGTACATGATTTTACCACTCCTCATTTTGTAAATGCCTGTCTCCTGCAGTCCTGGTGAAAGCCACCAGGATGGCAGTGTTCTGTGTAGAAAACAATGCCCATGCATATTCACCAAGTGCTGCTTGAGCATCACAATCAAGCCTTTCTGAGGGGCAAAGGTATAGATAGGTTGTTCCTTGCCTTGTGTATGGGTTGCTTTGACCTCAGACTGGTCCAGCAATTGGCATGGTCTAGGGAACTAACCAGAACCTAAGTGGCCCATAGTTCTTTCCCCAGGAGCTGGAATGGAGTCATAATTTAGGGCTACCTTTAATTTATATGAACTGAGCCCTTTCAAAAGAACTTTGTTAGATTTTGATCATGACCATTCTTGGGGTGAGTACATTTAGCTTTGGAATTACTTGATAACATGTGAAATAATATTTACATTGGCCTGCTATGAGAGGAAAACATGAGTATTTCAAACTGTGTTCCACGTTTACTTTTTAAATCCTTCTAAGCCAGCTAATTTTTACACCGAGTCTGTACATTCATTACCTGGTATCACACACTCAAAAAAAATGTCTATGGACTGAACCTAAGAGGTCATCATGCTGATTTCCCTACACATACAGAATCATTCCCTACAGAAATATTTGTTCTTTAGTGTTTTGTTTTGCCTTGTTTTAAGTAGCTGATCAATGGTTCTACCATGAGTTCCCTTGGGAAAATGTTCCACTGTCTAGTAGACCTCATCATTAAGAACATGACCCTGCTATTTAGACTATATTTTCCTGCATAATTTTGTCCTGTATCATTTATTTTTTGATTTACAATGATATCTGCTTCTTCACGTAACGGGAAAAAAATCATCTAAAGCATCATCAAAACGTGGAGCAGAACCAGAAATTATGCTGTCACTAGAGGAAATGTGAACCTTCATATCTGGAGCTTGGTGATAGCTGGGGCTCGATTTGGTTGCCCACCAATAGCCACCTTGTGTCATTTTAAGCTCAGTATGGTATCTTGCCTTGCCTCCTGCTGCTGGTCCAGAAGGACCTGTGTGAGAGCTGCCAGCCTTACAAGGATGTCTCTGAGGGTGTCTCAAATGGCATTTGGTACTTGTGTTTAGGCAACTGAGCTGTACCAAGAGTCTCCATTTTAAGGACCTGAGTCTTATAAGTAACATAACTACATTAAGACTAAATGTTGAGTCTTATGAATAGTCTTCTTAATGCCAATGAGCACTTCAAGCTTAAAGCTGGGGCTGAGGTCAGCCTCTTTCTGATTGGGATGACTTSTGGCTCTTCTTACTTAGTTTCTACAAGGGAAAGCTTCTTTACTATGTGTGTAGCTTTCAGAGCACGATACCTAAATGACAGCTATTACAGTCACCTGAGCATGGGCCCCTCTGTATTGGCTGACCCTCCTGGTGCGATTCAGTGGCCTAAACGTAACATCTCTTACTACGCTAGCTGAATCTCTTTGATAAAATCCAGATGCCTACATGTACATGTCTGGTGCCATCTGAAATGCCCTGGTATATCCAAACTAGCCACGGAGGCTGTTATACCTATAACACAGGACCTGCAAAGGGACCCATGTGCTTCTGGAGTGGCTGGTGGAGGTAAGTGGAGCACTTCAGGGCATCTAAAATGGTGCTACATACCTATGTTTAGACAACTGAAGCTCACCCTGAATTTCTGAAGCATAAGTGTACAGATGATTCACAGTTTTTCAAGAATTTTATTTATTCAAATAATTTACCACACAAGGTCATTTTTTGGTGTATTTAATGCCTTTCACTTTCCACAATGGTGCATTAAGTGAGCTCTAGTTTATAGTCGGACTGGTAGAGGTTAAAAAAAGAAAGTAGGGTGCTCTCTTGATACCTAATTCCAATATTTCTATGCTTAAAAATGATGGCCAAAGCAGGAAGATACCAGATAAATGTTTACATTGGGCCAGGGGTATCCGAGATATTCACATTGCCATCTAGCTTGGCATCAAGCTGGAGTACCTGACTGGACATGGCTTCCTCTGCCCCCTGGCCATACAGTGAACTAAAGCAACTAAGCAGCTAAACATAGGTGCTCTCAGTATCACCTGAGCTGGAAACCTAAAATCAACAGTGTGCGACTATCATCTACTGAAAGCAGCTGCAAAATACAGTTCTGGAAATTTGTTGTTTGGATGCTTATTTCTGAAAACTGGGCTTCCTCTGCAGAGGCCATTGTGCAATATGGCAGTGATGAGTCCCAAGAAATGGACTGAGACAGACACTTCATTGTCAATAGCTGAGAAGCAGCACAACTATGTACTCAGAAAGTAAACTGTTTGTAAGGATGAGAAACTTTTTTCCTGCTTATTGTTCGACTCTTAGTTGACCCTAAGGCAGTAAAACTAATTCCATATGAATAATTTATGTGGTGTGTCTTGAAACTAATTTTGTTTCTAGAAGGTCCCAACAAAATTATTTTTGTTGGATTACTTAATTGGAGTTAGTCTGTGAACATTATAATACATTCACCTCTCCATGTCTTCATGTTTGAGATGGAAAATGCCAAATTTGTTCTGTTTTGCTTCATTATTAGGAGTTGCATAAGGCTTTTTTTCTCTACCATATTTGGATGTGAAGAGCTCCTTGAGAAAAGCTTTGTATTCCTCTTGCGTTAATAAATGTGGAAAAAATCATGTAGCTAAAATTTCAGACTTAACAAAGTAAAGTTTATTTGCATGACAAGAATAAGTAAATTCAGGAAGAACAAGTGAATGCTGTTGTTTACTGCTTTAAGTGAGGAATATAATGTTTATGAAGGGAAAAAATCCGGTAAGCTTGCATTGGTTTGTGTATGAAAAGAATGCTATTGATTTACTTATTTTAAAGCAATGTTTTGCAAATATTAACAGTTTATAATATAATATTTCAGAACTTTGCAGTTAGTCATGTAATAATAGCTCTGAAATTAGAAGTAGAAATAAAATCCATTTGAAAATACAGACACTGGAATCTTGCTGTCAACCCTAAGAGGTAAGAAGCTATCTCTGATAGCTCTGGTAGCATATTCTGTAGTATGTGCCTTGTGCTTTACGCTGAGACTTGCAAGGCAGAGTATGTCTGCATTGCTGCTGACCCTGAGCATTACAAATCATGAGCTGCATCCTCTCAAAATCATAAGTTTTAAAAAAATCATACATCTGGAGTTCATTTGATTTACCTTCTGTCATCAGAGCTGTTAGCTTTGAAGTCTTCAGGAGTTTCTTCAGGCTTGATATGTCCTTTTTGAAAAGAAAAATCTAAGGTGTGCAGTTAATCCTGGACAATAAAGTGCTTTAAGAAAGGAAAAAAACCCCAAACACATGCCCTTCTATTAGCGATCCCTTATGAAGGGATCTATATAAGGGCTCAAACTGCTGTTTAGGCACTCCTTATTCCCCAACCACATTTAATTTGTGTAACAGTGCATATTTGTATTTGCCATCTAATTTTACTAACTCAGATGGGAAAATACTCCAGAATATGTTGCAGTGCTCTCCCTCATGTTCTGGACTAATGCACTGTGCTTATTTTCATGTTTTTGCATTCCCTGAAAACATTATTGATTGATATTCAAATTGGTCAGTTGTTGTCTCAGCACAGTGAAAAAGTGAACTGTCTTTACTTGCCTGTTCCTGTTAGGAATGGGCTGTTCTCTTCAAATTCGGTTGACATTACAGCTCAGGACTTCCATATCCCATTACAAGTGTCATATTCTTGTTTATGTCTTTTAATCACCTGTATTTACATCCTTGATAATCATGGCTGGCTGATATGTGCATATCAGCAAATGCAGAAGTGTACTTTGGGTCAATTAAATGTGGCCTTAAAATTGCCAGATGGGTAAATGCAGCTCTTTCCTCACTGTGCACAAAGGCATTTATCCATGCCGGAAAGGGTCCAGCCACACCCTGCAGAGCTGAGGCTGCACATGCATGCAAAACTACTTGTGTGGATGCAACTGCGCTGAATTTAATCGTGCAGGCCCAGGGCACGAGCATTGGGGTGCACCCACTGCGGCTCTCACGGCAATAACAAGAAGAGCTTCCAACTTGGCAGCTCGTCGCAGCCTGACCTCCAAGTGCTCATAAGAGGATCTAGTGGGAATTAGCTTCCAGGATTAGGCCATGAAAATTGGTCCCAGTCTTACTTCTCTTACCCTGAACATAACCCACTCCTGGTCATGTACTTACATTAAGGTTTTGAGGAAGAGAGGTGGTATGAAGTATGGGTGTATTCAAAAGGTATCAGTGGCAAGAGTGTTTGGATGTGTAGATGTCTCCAGGCTTTTCCCCTTTGAGCTGTCATTCTGCAGAAGAGGAGCTCAGAAAGTTGTTCTTTTTGTCTAACTGGTGTAAAATGRTGTCTTTTCAAAGCTATATTCACCAGGGTAAGGGACAGCAAGTTTCCTTTCTTAACTAAAAAAGCTTTTTCTCCTTCTTGTAAGGGTAATTTTCACAGAAGCCCTCTGCTGTGAGCTTTGTAACTCTTGTCACTGTTCTCTTTATCCTGTTTCCAAAAGCAGAGATTAGAAATACTTTCTATATTTATCAAGTGTTGCTGCCCAAAACTAATGAGTGAACACCAGCTAGCTGATATTGTGAGTACTGAAACAAAAATGGACGCATTTTTACCCCCCAAATTGTTCAAARTATACTTTCTTCCCCCCAAACATGCAGAATTACTGCATATATATTTATATTATATATATATCACAGAGTCACATAAATAGTTGGGGTTGGAAGGCACCCTTGGAGATCATCTGATCCAACCCCTGTGCTCAAGCAGGGTTACCTAAACCAGGTTGCCTGGGACCATGTCCAGTGAGGTTTTGAATATCTATACTATCATACATAAGATATGTAAAATATACTATATTATCATGATAGAACCTTATGTATAATATATAAATGTATATTAGTTTTATACTTTATTTCTAGGTAGTAACTAGTCACTTCTATTTGTATGAACATAATTATAAAAAGAGGAAGTGGCAAAGACGAGAATTATTTATCAGAGAGGTCTTTCTGTCATCATATGCGTCATGACACTGCTCTGAATGTTGAAGAATACTTTGCATCACTCTACATATGTTAAAGTGTAAGTTAAGCTCTTAAAATATATATTTTCACTGCATCCTGGTACAATAGCTTTCCTGAACATATGAATTGCCATGTTTTTCCTATGTCTAAATGTCTAAGTTCAGTACCTTTTTATAGATGTGATAAATAAAGCACATGTGCATCTTATATTCTTTAAAATGGGCTAAAGTTTTCTCTCTTCTGCTTATATTTGTAAAAAGGGGTTAACTTTATATACTAACTCAGGCTAACAGAACTAGATTAAGAGCTGCATTGGGTTAATGGTACTGGAACTTGCATGGGATCCACTCCTGCTCCTTCTGAACTGGTGGGAACAAAAACCAGGCTCATAGTGTAGAAAGCTTGTATTAAACTTTGGTTCACTAGAGGGTATGGAAAGAATATAGTTTCTTCTTAAAATGATTTATTTAAATTGGTAGACTAGAATTATACTTAAAACCAAGTGTCTAAATGCACCTGTTTAAGTCAGCTTCTTGTTCTCTCAGGTATTTAGGCATTGAATTTTCCCCATTAGCAGCATGATTGACACTGTGGTCTTTACAATAACACATGATTATAACTCTGAAAATAGCAATTACATAAAATGGAAACCAGATGTTGCATGGAATTTGACTCTCTTGGTTTCTCAGTGAAGTAGATGAATTTGTAAAGCAGAAAACCACAATCATTATTCAGATGGATTGTACATGAATTAATGACATAATATCTAAATCATATATGCTCGAAAATAATGATTAACTTCAGCTATCAAGATAAGCTAATGGAAAACAGATTTTTTTAAGAAAAAAATCAAGGATATACTCCTTTCAATATATTTTATCTTTATGGTAATAACAAAACCAGACCTGTTTTAACATTTCTTTATCCCTCGGATATCAAGGATATATGTTAAAAATAAACTCTTCACAACTTTTAACCTCAAGGAGTGACCTGAACAGTGATTTTTGTTGTTTCTTGTTGAAAGCATGAGATTTTACCCTTTTAGGATGGAATAAATTTGATCAAATCGCCTCTGTTTAATAACAGAGAATACTTAGTGAACTAGTTTTAGCAATGGTTCAGCTTTGCATCCGTGCAGAATGCAAGCCTCATGGTAATGATAGGTCTGTGCAGCTCCATTCACAGTACAAATGCACAAACAAGCAAACACACCCTTTGGCAGATCAGCAGAACAGCACATTGCTTTGCAGAACTTTAATGCATTTGTAACTACAAATATTGCACACAGCTCTCAACCCTCAGCAGCATCGTAAGTGGTTAAATTTATGAAAACCTTGGCACATCATTTTCGCTATCATGTATTCTCAATGACATCATCATTGTAAAATTAGGAACTTTCTTTCTCTCTTTCCTGCAGATGTGGAAGTTTGAAATTGCATTCCATGGTCCTGTGCCACATTTCATCAGCGTTTTTCCTTTGCTTTCTCCAAAGACTGGCCACATGTGGTGTGTAGATTGCTGGTGCTGTTTGGGATCTCATATCAAATACTGCTACCTAATCCCAGGCGGGCCTTGGCGGGCCCACACCTGCAGCTGATTGAATCCTCCCGGAGTACAAAGGCCTGATTTACAGCATCAAGGATACAGGGCCTGGTTGCAGCTGGGCTCCAGCAGGAAAAGGAAGTTGTTCATCATCTTGTGTGCATTTCATTAACAATAGTGTACCCGATATGTAGCTTATACAATAATTTCAAATCACTGACAGAGAGCATTATGGTATTTGGCATTAGGAGGAAAAATACTTCAGGATGGGCAAATTAAATGTGAGCGTGAGGTTTTCATGTGACCCAGTGTAGTTCCACAAGCTGATTTACACTGGGAGGGCTAATCTTGAAATATTTTGTTTCTTCAACTTTATCCCATTTCTTTCCCTTTCTCTGATGAGCAGACTGATACAGCACAGTGAGCCTCAGTGTACAAGCACGAGGGTAAGCCGCTTCAAGTTATACCCCTTTTCAAAAGAAAGGGCCCCMAAAAGAGTGCCAAAGAACGGGGTGATCATAGCTACAAACTTATTGTCATTTTAAAAACAGGGTACTCATGGTTCATAAGTGAGCCTTGAGATAAACTTTGCCCCAGTCTCACTGGGGGCACAAAGGGGTTAATCCCTTCAGATTTTCAGATGCCCAAATATGCATTAATTAGCTGTATAGCCATGGGAATAGGCACAGTTAGGGTGCAGTTCTTCAAGCCTGGTTGTCCCACCATAAGTAACCACAGTCCTGTGAGTTCGGAAGAAGTTGTGGGTATATATTTCTTTGCAGGATGCATCTGGCACTCCTGGCACTGATCTGGAACTTTTCTGTCTATTCAGTGACTTAGCTCATCTGTAGCAAATGACTCTTTGCAAAGCTGTATTCCTTGTGAAATTKTCTTTCATGTGTTCAGCTCTCATTCCTCCTTTTTGGGGCTGACCTGGTTTCTTATTTCAGCAGAAATAACATATATTTCAAAAATTATTTTGAGAACACAAGGTTGTTTTCTTCAACTTCCCCTGCTCAGAATTGTCTTCCATGCAGGGCTCACAGAAATGACTGTTGTATAGCTGAGCATTTCAAATTCAAAAGACACGAACTTCGATTGAACAGTTTCTAAATTGAACTCAGTCTTTTTTTCAGAAACAATTAAGTAGTTTCCTAGCTAAATGGTACTATTTACACTTAAAAGTCATTGAACTTCTGCAATTGCAATGTCAAATATAATTTAGATTTGAAGGCATTAAGCTGTGGCATTTATAAAAATGCATACAGTAACCTTCCAAACTGAGCACAGCTTTGATGCTGCCAGGACAGATAACACTAAGAAAACAGCAGAACTCTCTTATTTGCTTTGTTATCAGGGAATTTAAGAAGCTATATTGAAAGATATAAAGAAAAAAAACCTCATTGAGTTTAGTTGCTGCATAGTCATAAATACAATTTAAACAGGGTAAGATTTGCAATCAGGCAGTCTCCTAGATTTCACCAGTTTTACCCATGATGTATCATGGTCTAACAGTGTTCTTGCTGAAAAAGTAACTAAAATACAGAATGCATTTTTTCTCAAAAAACCCCACTAATTGTTCTATAACCAATCATTTCAGTAATGTGCAACATGAAATATTTTCCTTGGCAAAGAATTCTCTCTAATTTATAAATCCTGTTGCTGACTGCAGTTCTTTAATGAAGAAAAAGGTCTAAACAATACAATGTAAAATGTCTACGGAAAGAAAGTAGTTATTTTGCCATCTCATATTCTTGTGAATATACCTTATATTTGGCAATTGTGTGAATAATATCACATTAATTTGTGTAGTTTTCTGAGAAATTATTTGGAAAGCATGTAAGAAGTTCCCCACAAGACTAAATTGCATGGATGGTTTTAGAGGCATAAATCATGGGGAAAGCTCAGCTGCATCTGTTGGTCTGTGGTGAGATTCCCCTTGGCTTCAGTTGCTTACAACTTCTGAAATTATCAACTTAACGGCGTTCTTAAAGGACATATAGCAACAAGACTAGAGGCAGTGAGGRTCTGTGCGTCTCTCTGAGGTGGGTTTGCTGACTACATCCAAATTTCCTTGAGCAACACATGCTGAGCATCATTTTGAGACTCAGGTTCATGAGTGCTCAGAGTTAGGCCAAAATTGCCTCTACTTGATTTTCCTTAGCTTCCTCWTTTTTTTTTTTTTTTTGGTATCATTGTTTGTATTGTCCATTTACCATCCCCAGACTTGTAGTTTCTAACTTGCAGTACGACCTGTCATAGAGCCTTCAAATGGCCTCCTATTTGCTTTTTCTCACCTACTACTTACTCTAGCACTCCTTTTCTTATCTAATTAAATCAGTTCTGTTTATTACTTTTTTCCTCTAGCGTCAAATTATGTTTGTGGTGTGTGTGTGGGGGGGGGGGGCGGGGCAGGGTTTCTTCACCAAGGGTTTGAAGTCAACAGACACTCAAGAAGGAACTGGCATCTCAGTACATAAACTCCTAACAAAACTGAGACATCTCATTTCTCTGCCTTGTGAGCACCTGAAACAGCCCTTAAAGCCTCAGTCTATCCAAAAATGCCTTTTATTCCCTATTCCTGTAATCATTTACCTGTCTACCCTGCTAAATGCTCGAACTATTTAGCTCTGCAAGCCACCAAGAAAGACTAACACCAGCTTTGTAAATTTGCAAAAGACTCAACGTCTCTATGCTCTCGCCCACACCTTTTTGCTCATGCCCAAGGTTTTGAAAACATCATGTGAAAATGATAGGAAATAGGAAGACTGAAGAGATATGTCCTAGGCTGGATATCCTGATTTCATTATGTGATGAGTAAAGGAGATGTTATCTTACATTTCAGAATTCCAGAAATACGAATCTAATTGAGGGCTGGAACAAGTCCATTGAAATTGCCTGTAAAAATAATTTTCCTTGAATAGTTATCCATACAGTATTGTCGCCTATACAGTTGTAAAAAACATTTAGCACTTTATAATCCAATCTCTGCTCCTCTGTGGGCCTGGGAACATATTCCGCTTAGAAAATTTTGAAATGCCTAGAAGGGTAACAACTTTTACAAAGTGTTCCTCCTGGAAATCACCTGGAAAACTTCCAGGATGGCATTCCAGATGTTATAGTTTTAGCAGTCACAGAAATGCACTGCACTGCATTTCCAGATCCTACACACAGTATAATGATTGCATGTTGTAGCACCTTCACTTTAACCCAAGAAAACTGATATTGAATTGCTCATCATTTGATATGTAATATGGGATATTCTAAAACTCTCAGTCATTGCTGGCCTACCTCTGCTCACAGGGGAGCCAAAGGTAAGACCTGAGTTGACTTTATGGACAGCAGAGTTAGACTAATACTGAAAACCTTTGGCAATTCCATATACGCTTTCAGATTGGTCATGCACCGTAAACAGTTCAGTGTGTGTGTGTAGGGGAAAGGCATTGTAACTTCTCTTTGAATATGGTTACTTTACCAAAGGTATTCAATGAACTGCCCTTTTGATATTTTTGTCAAAATCATTATCTTTTGCATCTCAGCAGTGCCAAAATTTTATCTGGCACTGTACACACAATACAATGACTTTAAATAGTACAGAAATGACTCAAACCTACTGTACAGCCATTAAAAAAAAACACATTTCAGAATGCACCAATATGTTCTGCTCTAACTCTTTTCAGCTTTTAAGGCTGTTTCATGAGTAATGTCATCGGTGTTCGAGCCATCTATCAAACAGGTTGTTAGGCTGTTATTTTGGTGTTCAGCAATACAAATAATACCAAGCCCAAAGCCTGGACAAAATATGAAACTTATCTCTGGATCCATGGCAAATTCAGGGGTCACATAAAACTTAAAATATTATATTTGGACATACTTGGCTGCCTGTTTTTTAATAAAGAACCTACTAATCCAATACAGGATCAGGAGTGCTAGCTACTGCATAAAGTACGCTTTAAAAAAAGCAGTATCTCTTCCAAAAAATGACTACAGAAGTATAAAATAAGAGACAATGACTAGAAACAAATAGTTTGAACAAGACTGTACACAGAATCTCAGTGTTGTGTCAAGAATTTTAAGGTGTGACTTTGTTGGCTCTTTACTGAGAAGTATATTTCACCCCAAATGTTCAGAAATGTTACATATGCACTGATCTGCTGACTCTTTTATGGAATCGGAGTCTAAATGAGACACGGCACAAGGATATGGTTGGATCATGCACTCTAAGTAAGTGGCTTCAAGTACAAGAAATCATGTTAAGCAGCTGCTTCGTGTTTCAAGATTACTTCATTTAGAGTTGGTCTGGATGTCACTGCATTCTTTCCTCCCATGGCGCTTCTTTAAATGACAGTAATCTGAGGAAAACTTTTGGTTACAAAACCTCTTGATTGTAGGTTATTGACATTTTATTTGCTAGCACATTATTCCCTTTCCTGATACTGCCTGCTGTCTCTTTTTAATGCCCCCTCAAGCAAGAGAGAGATTTCTTTTAAATTGTTCAGCATAGACAAGTTTCCTAAGGTTTACTTCTTCCAGAAAAAGGGAGTCATTGGAAACTGCTGAGTATACCGGGGAAGATCTCAGGAGGAGAAGGCCTCTTCCATTTATTTATTTATTATTTTAAAAATATGATCTCTTGATGATGCTAACATATGAGGATCTTTCCATCCCCTGTAAAGTAGCTACACTTTACTTTGGAGAAAGCGTCTCCTGAGAACAATTTCTATATGTAGTTTTTCTCGTTTTGAACATTTCTCCAGAGGTTCATCTTGCCTCCTTTCATTTCAGTTCACAAACCATCATTTTTCCAGCCAAAGACTCCTCTGTTTGGTAAGTAGCAGAGCAGAACTTTATTCACATGTTGTCACCACTGGTTTCCAAAATAGCCTATTCAAGTGGGCTGGCAAATTTCAACTAAAATGTGTGTAGAACTGAAAACAATATCTGGCTTCTTAAGTTACCAGGCTTAATTGTGCCAATATATGCTTTCATTTCTTATTGCTGTTCCACAACTTTTTCAAACATAAACAAAACAGAGTTCCAAAATATTAGAACTTTCCAGCTTTGAGAAAGTTGTTTTCTTCCTCAAATTGGGTAAGGGATTTTCTAGCTGTCAAAGAGTGGAAAAAGTGTTCACAAATATTTTTTTCTACCCAGCTGCCTTTTAATGATTATTCCGTATTGCATTTGCACCCACCATGCAGCTGATGCATGTTAGATCATACAGCAAAGGGTATCTGCCTGCTCCCAACCATCTCCATGCAGTATCTACGTTGGCATAACTGTCTGCCATCCCAAAACTATGCTTAGAGTTAAGCATTCACAGGCTGGTAGTTGGGTGTCCTCTTGACCCTTTCGACCATGCTATATCTATGTATGCTAATTAAGAACAGATAATATTATAGAATAGAACTGATCTTGAAGGATTCAGAGAATTAGATTTTAACCCTATCAAGTGTGCTATGCTTGAAAGTCATTCCGGTAACTACCTGCTCTTCACTGTGTGCTCTCGGGATTCCAATATATCATTAGAGATGTGCATATGAAGATGCTCACGCAGGCTTTGTTCATGCTTCATAAACTAGATTTCATAAAACTAGGTAGAACCCTCTCCAGGAATGAAGGTAGCAGAGGATAGCTGCGGTTTAAATTTCATTATTCAGTGAAAAAAAAAATTGGATGAGAACATAAAAATGAGTCCAGAAAATTCCTTATTCTAGTGTTAGGCAGGTAAGTGATTTGGAATTAATTTCATTTCTTTTTCTGACCAAGATTTGGTGCAATATTGTTAGCTTTTCCCTGTTAATGCTAATCTTTTGCAGTGATGCTACAGAAAGTAAAATAAAATCCCATTACCCATGCAAAACTTGATCTATTTTAATGATCCCAGCAAGCAGGGGTATGGTTCTCAGGTTAAGGAAAGCTCTAATTAAAACAGCTGCTCTGCCCTATTTGCTTCAGTTTCCTAACTGCTTGGATTCTTCTTTACTACAATTGTTTGGAGAATTTTTGAGGCTTGAATTACGAGGGTGTGGATTAGAAGCTGACTACCCTAACTGCAACATCTGTAAGCTCTTAATTTCTGCTACAGCAGGTGTCAACTTTTCCCTAGATGACTGTCCTGCCGTTGTTCTGGTTACATGTAGCCTTGTCAACAAGCTGTTTGTCAGCTGGTTCTCTCATGTTTCCTTTCCTTCATGACCATTGATCAAGCCAACAACTGGAGAGGATCTAGGGTGGAATTCTCTTTAGTTTTGTACTGCTTGATTTAAAATATAATAAGACAGCTCTGAGAGTAAGGAATGGTATATGACTATTTGGGAGTAATACTGTCTTTTATGACACTACATTTTTTCAAGGAGTCGTAAATTTTAGTACATTGGAACTAGCTTGACTTCCTACTTAGCATAAGCCATAGGAATTCCCTGGATGTCTGAGGACGTTTTCCCTGGATATGTTTCACTAAAAAGGCCAATATGACGAACACGTTTCCAGTGATGCAGAATCCACTGCAGCCTGTAGTGTGTTGTTCCTTTAGTTAATCCTCACTGTAATTTCATGCCTGAGTTGTATTGCTCCAACTTCCAGCTGTTGGAAGACATTTTATCTGCTAATAGATTATTCCCTTGCTTTATACTATTCACTGTCTCTTTTTATAGATTGCAATAAGATCATTTCTTAGCTTTTATCTCCTTGTTATGCTAATCACAGCTAAATCGTTGTGACTTGCAAGAGACATGCTGTCCAGTCCTTTAAAAGTTCTTGTGACGCTTATCTGAACCATCCTCAAATATCTCCATCCATGTATTTTTGAGCATGCTTGGTTAATGACTAGCTTTGAGACTTTCTTGAGACATGCCATGGAACAAAAAGTCCTGATGAGAGGCTGAATATGTTAACCCAGCCAGGCTCAGTGCCACACTGATAGCTGTGTGCTTAGCTAACAGGGAATCTGTTCCAGTGCCTGTTGAAATCAGTGGCCAAGTTCCCATCAGTTTCTCTGGGTTCTGGAAAAGGCCCATGTTTTTAGGACTCTACAGATTTTTTAATAACAAATGTACTTCGTGAGATTTCGTTTCTGATGTGAACCTTTATTCAGTCCCAAGTGACTTCTTCATATTTTGAATATCTTCTCATTTTGAGACTTCTTCTAATTTTGAATATCAATTCTAAATAACAAACAGATGAAAAATGATTAGTAAATTTCAAATGAAGCCATCACTTTCTGCTGTATTTTCCCATCAGATGTGAAAATTTCAGTTTTGAGTATTTCCACTCAATTTTACTGATTAACTATTGATTATTAAGTATTACTTAATGGTTAAATATTTTCACAGTTGTTCTGATTAACTCTGCTTGAATCTCAGCCTGGATTGCCAAAACCTTGTCTCAGGCTTTGGGTTTCCTAATGTCACTGGAGTTTCTGCTTGTTTTTAAGAATAGTGAGCAAAAAGTCTCCTTATACCTTATTTGGATTGCATGCAAAAAGAAATTAAATGTGAAAATGAACACCAAAAATTGRATATGATTGTGGTTGGCTAGGTAGAAACTAACAGCTAAGAAGGGCTCACCTGTAGGGGTGAATAGGCTTCTCTGGTTCATGCACATAGCCATCATTCTGGTCTAGTCCTTCACCGTGCACCGAGAGCCTTTTTGGTGCCAGGTACAGAGGACTGTGTGCCCACTCTGTCCAGGATCCCAAAAGAGTGGGGAAGCCGATCTAGAAGCTGCAGAGCTGCATCAGTGTAATGCTATGCCTGGGGTGGGGAAATCCCGAGGCAGGGCCTGCTAACCCAGGTTATTGCTGCTGCTCGGCTCCCACATCGCCTCTGGCAGAGGGCAGCCACCTTCAGAAGAAGCTGATATCAATTTGAACCTCCTGCAGCTGACTGGGCRGACAAACTCTCACTGTCTGCATGCTCCAAAGCTTGTTGAAATCAGTGGCCAGACTCCCACTGATTTCCCTGGGCTTTGGAATAAGCATTTCGGGCTTTTATGCTTTGGAAYAGCCCCATGTCTTTTTGGACTCCAAAGTTTCTGAACCAGTATGTTCAGTCTGTATTTATTTCTGCATGTTTCCACTCTTCTGAAGGGAGCAGAGGATGGATTATGAGCTGGACTACGTCCTTACTATGTGGCAGTCAGTGTGTGTGCCATAGATTGCATACTGCTGCTGGAATAAAAGAAAAATAGGTTTATGGGGAACTTTATGGCTATAAGAATAATGTAAGTCCAAAAAGTGCCAAGAAAATCCAAGAATCTGATTCCAGGGACCTATTTTAACTGAATATGAAATCTCATTTTGAAAACACTTTGATATCTTTAACAAATAATTTGCTTTCTTTCCCTGTATTTGCCTGGAACAACTAATTTATTTGCTCCTATTGCTCAGCCCTTTCACAACCCTGAGTCAAAAGAAACTTAGCAATCACATAACTGCTGGAAGAAGCAGTTGTTATTTCTTAAATAGGTTCTCTATAATAATATTCCTCAGTGAAGATCCACTTGTTCACTCAAAACCCAAAGAAGCAAAGCAAGAAGTCTGTGTGCAGGTATGTGTGCCCATCTATTGAACTTTTCTGCACCCTGGAGTCAAATGATGCCAGTTATAATGTCAGTATTAACCTTATATTTTTATCTGAGGATGCCCTCTGGCTTTTCTTAATTCACTAAAGATCACACAATGTGCTGTTCTTTCACAACAAATATCTATGGTAACACAAGATTTCTGTTATCCTCACAGGTTATTTTTTCTTTAACATCCTTTGTGAAGCAGATAAGAAAATCTATGAAAAAAAATCAGAAAAGCAGAAAAAAAGACTCGATAAATAGGAGCTACAACTTATTTCTATGATGAATTGCCTCCAACAACCTGGTTAATAGGGTCATTCAGTGCATATTTCCATGATTAACTCAATTTTCATTTTAGCTTTGCAGTTCACCTTTAAATATTTAGCTTGGTTCCTGTGGACAAATGTTGATGTTGGCTCTCTTGTTAGACTGATGAAAATGTTACACAGATGTCCTTTGGTGATCCAGTACCACTAAAAGGCTTGCAAATTACTAAATGATGAACTGTCTCCATCATTCTTCTGGCTGGTGGCATTCACTTAAGACCCTTTACTACTCATTTTGTTTCTTGTCTAATGTTCCTGCTCTTCCTAAATAATGCAGTAATTTCTGTGAGAATATTCTGTTTTCTGGACAAAAATGGCTGTATTACATTCTTCCAGAAGACTGTGTTTTATTGGATGCCGATTAGGACTCCTGACAACATCCTACCTTTTCTTTAGAGATACGTTATCTCAAATGTTAAAGCTTCAGCAGTTCCACTGGTAGCTCATAAAGAGTCCATCCTTTAACAGAAGAGGTTCATATTAATAAAAATAAACCAGCAGCCCAACTTCACATGCCATTTCAGGAAATATAATTTAGTCTACACAAAAATGCTGTCTCTCAGTCAGGTCTTTCACAGGTCTTTTATCTGTTTACTTCCAGAAAACTATGTGAAATTTTCTTTTTTCCCGTCAGTTTCCACAGCTGACTTGGTAAGAAAGGAGATGTCTCTGGTCCCTGGTCATCTGGGGGATGATCCGTTGTGTCGATTGTTTCCAGAGTTCCACTGCCTTTGAGGATCTTCAACTGCAGGGTTGGGAATTAATGAGCAAGGGAGCAGTATTCACACTAATTTAGATGCCTGAAGCTAGGAAGCTGATTTCCTCAGCTCCCTTCCTACACGGCTAACAGAGATAGGTAAACTACTCATGGGGCTATTTAGGAGAACAGCCAGGATCTGAATTCAATTCATAGGTATCTCATGCCATTCGAGGTACTTGAGCATCTTTGCTGACTTACATTTGCTTCCTAGAAAACTGAGAGTCTCCAGCAGGTGCTGTGTCACATCTGCCAGTCCCATGTAGATGTATTGAATTCCCTAGGGCACCTATGATTAGGCAACTGAATTGAGCCCTGACTGTTCGTCTTTGCTCAGTAAGTTGTTTCCAGCCTTAGACTGTCATATTCTTGCCTTATTTGTAATGAATATTGCTGTCCATCAAGGGGAGGATGGAATTTAGATCATAACTGCACTTAAATACTTCACCTATTACATCTCTAGCACACATCCAGCTGCAGAAACCTTGGAAGAAGTAAACTTTCTATTAGCACTTACTATACAAGCACTGAAGCTACTTAATTGGAAAGATAGAGACTGAAGCATTTGCGAATAGAGCGCTTCTACACAATTCTCTCTGAAGCCTGCTTGCTCTTATATTCTTTACTGAGAACAGGCAAGGGGGAATCGGGAGCCCTGTCTTCTCAACACTTTCCTATTACCTAAAGATCACCTTTCCTTTTGACTGTTCCTTCAAAATACATAACTCTCATTGGCAGTGTGCCCTCTCGTTCTCTAAAACAAAATTCCCTTTATCCTCTAAATTCTCTTTTCATCTTTTGATTCAGCTGGTGATCAAGCTACACCTTACTGCACTGAGGTAATTGAACCTGGCCCCTACAAAGCCATTTGGTATCAATAAAGTTCTTGAAATACACTTCAGACACAGAGAGCGCTAAATACATTTTTTTTACTTCTTTAATCAATTAGTCTAGCTCAATGTTCACTCTTTCCTATAAAGGTGAGAAATCACTTTCTTCAACAGTCTGGGTTCTTTACATTATAACTGTGAAATGCATGGGAACACTTTTCAAGGAGTTCACTTTTGTCTGCTATGAACTATTTTTTAAAATTCTTTATGAAACAAAGTCTTCCATGTCTTGAGCACAGCATTTTGCCAAAAATGCAATGACATCACTTCATTCAGCAGAGGCTAGAAAGTGTGAATAACAGACACCGCAGTGAAATGTTTGGTAAATGAATGATACTTTCTTTTCAGCATCTACAGTTTCTTCAGTACCTTTGGTTGTGTTTTATATGCTATTTTCAAATGTCTTTTGGACAACTTCTGAAATCTAGACTATTATTTCCATTCTTTAGAACTGGTCCTCTAATTTTGGTGAGTGGATTCATTCCTTCATTGGATCTAACATTTTGGGCATATCTACATTACACAACAGAGCACTGCACTTGAGACATGTCAGATTGCTGTAATTGAGCTAGTATGTCCTCATGGGATAGCGTGGTGCCACATAAGAGAGTAGCTCCAATCTAAGAAGTACAGCAGCTCAGAGGTATGGCTATGCAATCCCCCAGCAGATCCCTCCTGACACAGCTATGCCATGTGGTTCTGGAGATTGCTTGTTCAGGGGTAGTTTGGTTATCTATTCCTGAGTTTGTGCTGTATGGTTATAGAAATATTGAACTGCATGGTGAATCAAGGGAACTTAGGCTGTTTCTTAGTTAATTGTGTGGGGTTTTTTTCACATGCTGATTGAAAGTTGACCTTGTGTTGATTAATTGATGCAAACAAACCATAATTAGCATTGCTCCAGAGGCTAACTTTCACTGCTGGCAAAATGAGGTTTTACTTCATTCACTTCAGTGGACTTGAGCCTGCTTATGTCAACACTGACTTTGGCCTCAGAGAATGAAAACAATAGAGTCATACAGAGGAGAGTGCTCTTTTTCTATCAGTGTATTAAACAAAGGATAATATTAAGTTTGGATAGTGGATAAAGTTAAGCTATGCTAATTCTTATAATCAACTACCACTCCATTGAAATTAGAAATCACACATTCCTGAGGTTTCTAGCTATTTTTCCTGCCAAGAACATGTAGTGCTTCTACCAATTGCATAGTAAAAATGAGAGACAGACTTTCTTGCACTAAAGCAGTCAGCAGTTACTGTAAGTTCACCTTTAAATCATGGACACCTTGGTTATTGATCATAAAAAATACACAGAGGATGGAGAGATACTGTTTGATAAAAAAGTGATGAAAGTGATGAAAGCATTGAGAAAYAGCAACTGAACAGTGTTCCTCTGTGGTGTCAAAAACCTCCTCACCAAAAGTAACAGGGAAGTGAGTAAGCCTCTTTGTCTTCCTCTCTCTTTCTCCCTGTTTCTCATTACTTAGAGGAAATTTGCCTGCTCCCTGTGAAACTGTCACCATGTGAAACTGAAAGTTTTCCACAGGCGCTGGGCTGCAGAAGTGCAGAGGTGCACCCTGGGGCCATGTGTGGGGTTTGGTGGTCCCTGGGGTATCGCCTACACTAGAAGAACTGAGGTTCAGGTTAGACAATGGGAAAACACTTTTTTCACCGGGAGAGTAGTGCAGCACTAGAACAGGCACCCCGAAGAGTGGTGGGATCTTCATCCTTAAGAGATTTTCAACACTTGGCTAAACAAAGCCACAGCTGACCTGAGCTAGTGAGAGCAGTCGYTCTGCAGGAGGTTTGATGGGATGATCCGGACAGAGGTGCCTTCCAATCAAAATTTTTGTGAGTTTACTGAGTCCAGCCCTCAATAAAGAGCCATTATATTGGTGCGATTTAGCCTGGGTATTTTGCAGAATAAAGTTCACCAGGGAAAATACCTTCACATGCAGTGCAGCACATCTACATGGGTGATCATACCAAAGCATGATCTTTTTGTTATGATACTGAAAAAACACCATTACAGGAATGTGCAAGGTCCAGGAATAAGACTTTTGTTGAGAACTTAGATTTTTCCACAATTATATAAGAACTTATGAAAAAAATATTCCCGTACATCTTCTTCCTCTGTTTCCTCTCCTTGTGGTGTAGTAGGAATAGGCCACATTTTGTCATCTGGGTATCATATTTTTGTTAGCTCTTTGTGGGAGAGGAGATTTTGTACAATTTCTATTTTTCTTTCAGATATACTATGTCAATGCTTGAAACTCATTTGGGATTTAAAGACTCTTCTTCTGCATAAACCACTGGTCTCAAAGTACTTGTAAATTTATTTAACTTCTGTAGGCAATGTGGAGCATCATTCTTTTTAGCACTGAGAACAGACCTCAGACTCAGCTCTGACAGAAAATTTCTGAGATGCAGTGTCCCTGTATTATAACAAATTATGGAGAAGTGAATATTTGCTCTATTTTAATCTAAAAAGACTGTTAGCTTTCAGAACTAAAGCACACATCTGACCTTCTAACTGAGAAGTGCTAGCTTGTATGTTTAGCCAAATAATTTTTTTCACTCCACCTAGGGCTACAGGACCTTTATATTGTGTATATTTTTTCCACTTAGTGTAATTAATAACAACTTCTAGGCAGTTTCGTTTGCCCTAAAGGATGTAAACAGCTTTATGAATTTATTATTAAGAAATAATGGGCTCTCCATAATTACAGTGGCCATCACATTCCATTTCAAGGCTTTACTTTTGCCACTTTATAACTTTCACTTGGGTGGGGCTGGGGGAACTTGGCCTGATAATGGCTTTTTTTACTCCGAGGGCAAAATAGAATTCTTCTGTGGAGTTTGATGAAAAGCCACCAAACTRCACCTGAGTTACAAGCCATTAAAAATCACCCATATTTCAAATTCTGGAATTTGGCTTGAACTTTAGGTTTGACACCTTTCTTCTTATGAAAAATGTCGTTCAAACTTTAATGATGAATGGTCAAACTCTGGACTTTGCACTTTAAGTCCCATGTGAAAAGTGGTACCTCTTGTAACACATTGCACCTTGATTTAGAGGTGACATAGTGCCTTAGAGCTGTGGCTGCAGCTTCCATTCACACAATTGCAAATCCTGAGGGGAAGACTGATGTGTGACTGTGGAGGTATTTCAGTGAAAAATCACTTAACTACATCACCAGCACTCCTCTTAACACAAAGTGTTTATCCAGTGCTTGTAATACCTTTCTGAATTATTATTCCCTTTTGTTTCCTGTCCTATTGGTATCTTGTCTCATTTTTTGACTCGTTAGAAGGTAACTGATTTACTGATTAGTTTTCCCCAAATGGTTTATTAGTTTATTTTTTTTATAGGTTTGTAAGGTTTCCATGAAATCCCAGATCCCACTGGAGATTTCCATTTCCTCAGTTAGCATAAGGCAAAATGCAGAATTGATCTAGAACTTGGCACGAACAATAGAGCAGAGACCTCTGTATCTCTCTGGGGGAGAGATAAGAACAGCTGGTGAAGCAGAGCAGTCATCAGTGAATAGGAACCTTCTCCAGTAACATATTTGTTCTAAGAGTTTTCTGCCCCTTTACTCTGTTTTTCCTAGCCTTTCTTCCTCAAACACTCCCTGAGATATCTCCATGTGGATGTCTATATGTGCCCTAGAAATTTGCATCCCAATTATACGTAATGCAGTTTTAAGTCAAAGGGATCCCAGCTAAACACTTGCCTAGTTAAGTGTAAGTAACTCATTTAGGGTTAGATTATAATTTTCTAGGATCTGCTGATGGGGGAAAGGAAGATATCTCTATTTTAGGATCATGGAACCATAGAAAAATCCAGGTCAGAGGTGACATATCTGGAGATCATGTGGTCCAACCTCCTTTTGAAAGCAGGACCTTGGATTAGGTTACGCAGAGCAAAACCAATTTTTGAGTATTTTCAGAGAAGGAGACTCCAACACTGCTCTGGGCAGCCTTTTCCAACGTTTAATTGTTCTCATGAAGAAGATTTTTTTCTCCTATATCCAGTAGAATTTCCCCTCAAGCAACTTGTGCTTTTTGCCTCRTGTCTTGTCATGGTGAGTTCTTCTGAAGAGAGTACTTCCATCTTCTCTAAAACTATCTTTTATGTATTAGAAGGCTGTGATTAGATTGCCCTTCAACCTTCTCCTGTCCGGGCTGAGCAAATCTAATTCCTTCAGCCTTTCTTCATTCTCCAGTCCTATAACCATCTTGGTGGACCTCCCATGAACCTTCTCCAATTTTGCAATGTTTATTACACTGCRGACCAAAACTGGGCACAGTATTTGAGACATGGCCTAACAAGTGCTGAGCAGAGTTTAATAATCACATCCCTTGATCTGCAGGCTATAGACTTGTGGGTGCAGGGCAGGATGTTGTTAGCCTTCACCGCTACCTAGGCACGCTGTTGGCCTATGCTTAGCTTGCTGCCCACTGGGACCCCCAAGGCATTCTAAGCAGAGCTGCTCCTCAGCCAGTCAGACCCCAGCCTGCACAGCTGCTTGGGATTATTCCATAGCAGGTGCAGGACTTCGTATTTATATTTCTTAAACCTCAAACAATTCTTATTTGCCCAATCTTTTAGCCAGCTGATATCTCTCTGTGTGGTGGCTCTTCCTTCTGGCTCATTTGCCTCTCCTTCCAGTTTTCTACAGACCTGGTGAGGGAGCATTCGGTCCTGTCATCCAGACTGTTTAGGTAGATACTGAACAGATTTGAACTCACTATCTACCCCTGAGGAACTCAACTTATGACTGGCTGCCAGTTCAACTTTGAGCCATTAATAACCACACACTGAGCTTGCTATTTTAGCCAGTTTTCCATTCAACTTATGGTCCACTTTCCCAATCCATATCTTACCGGGCGGTCAATAATGATGTTGTGGGACACTGTGTCAAAAGTCTTGCTAAAATCAAGGTAGATGACATCCATAGCTCTGCCCCCGTTTACTGAGCAAATTGTTTCATCATAGAAGGCACATATATTGGTCCAGTATGAATTATTGTTGGTAAATCCATGCTGGCTTTTCGCAGTCATATCTTTTATGCCCTTCATATGCCTAGTAATAGCTTCCATGAGGACCTTTTCCATACATTTCTCAGGGACTGAAGTGAGGCTTACTTGTTTGTAGTTTCCTAAATCTTCTTTTCTTCCATTCTTGTAGATGGGAGTAATATTTGCCCTTTTCTAGTCATCTGGGACTTCCTCTGATCTTCATGACCTTTCAAAAATGGTAGAGTGTCTTTGCCATAATGTCAGTCAACACTTTTAGCATGCTTGGATGCGTCCTATCAGGTCCTAAACACTAGCATATGTCCAACTTGTACAGACAGTCCCTAACTCAACCCTCACTATTCATGGTTCACCATTCACTGTGTTGTTCCTTCTTGGCATAAAGACTTGGGTGATGACCTTATCTGTAACTAAGACAAAAAAGTTTTATCTGTATAGGGCTTATTACAAGTAGGTCCTAGCATCTAGAGGTTATTGCAATGCAAATAATAGCAATTGCAATGATCTCACTAAGTCTGTCAAACAAAATCGAATTGCTATGTCTTCATAAGTCACTGAAGTGAAAAGTAATTTTGCTTAACTTTTGGTGTCTGCAATGCGCATGTCTATATTTGAGMTAGTCATTCTCAGCTCCTTTTATTGTCAGTGGAGAGAAATGGGCAGTTTCAGAGTGATTCACCTGACTTATTTTGGACATCTAATGTAGGATGAGATGATTTGTGCCTTGCACTGACTACATTAACTAGATCTCTACTGACTACAGTGACTGCTCAGACACAGATGTATACAGTTGTCAGATGAATCCCCAGATTTGCCCACTCTTAGCTTGTAGCAAGTGTGAGGTAAAATTCTTACTCTAGCAGCAGAGAAAAAGGACTAAAAATCTGACTGTGATGACATGGTGTAGCTCAGCTTGTGCCCAGAAACCGAGTAGGTCACATTAACCCTATCATACACCAGAGTTTCCAATGACTTATCTCTCTGTGAAGCTATGTTGAAATCAGCTGGACAATGGTAGAACTATTTAATAAGGCAGTAAACTAAACAGTTAACATGAACAAGTTTAAAATGCAGAAGAGAATAAATGGAAAGTAATTTAGCTTCTAGAGCCAAATAAACCTCTTGGGCTTCTTCTAAAAATTTKTAAAGAGAGCAGTGGGTCTCATACTAGTAGCAACATAATGCTTCCCAACCAGCACACCTACTGTTTAGCAAGACACTGGAAAAAATCAGCACCTTTAGCCTCAGCTGTGGCAGCTGCAGAGCAGATGGAGGCTAGTGTTGCTTGACTCCTCCTCCACTTCTAATTAACCTGTACAAAGGGAAAGGCAGTCATAAGATCTTAAGTGAAAAACCCTATGTCTTCGCTAAGGCTTTTTTTATGTGAGAGTAGTGAAAAATGGGGAAAGCTTTATATCTTATCAGGTACAACTCTTGCCTTTCAACACAGAGACCACACTTTGAGTTTAAAGGAGCTGCTTACATTAATTCAGTAGGTCTCACCTCAAAACCTAATGTACTGTGGCCTAAATTGATGGATGACTTAATTCACAATACTCTTGGCAGTTGACAGTCTCATATTCAAGAGCAACCTCAGTTGTTGTAAAAAAGCCTAAGTCCATCTACAGATGGACAGAGGAAGAAGGGGCCACAAAACCTGTGCTGACCTACGTTGTAAGTACTGAACTGTGGAAGCTGTCAGTCAGCATGGAATCTGACCTTAGACCTCCTGCCCGTGGGGTGTTCTGTACAGATATATGTGTGTTACATATGCATCTATTTATATGCATGTATATATAAACATGCATATATATGTATTCTAAATGCTTGCAGTATAACAGTAAGTTTACAGCAGAAAAATGTTTCCAGAATTTCTGTGCAACAGAGGTAGAGCTGACAAATATTTAACTTCTGTATGTGATGAATGATAGCCATTTGGACTGCCATAAATTTTAATACTCATGAATGGAGGTGGATTCTCATCTAATCCTTTGTTTGCTTTTTATGAGTTTATTTATTATTTGTTCCAAGATAGAGACACTTGGGAGTGGGAACATATGATGAAATACACTGGGTGATTCAAAAGTATAGTGTCTCAGGTCTGAAGAATTTATAATCTATTAAGACAAAAAAGAAGAAGAGTCTGGAAATGGAGATATAGGAAGCAAGCAAGAGGAATTGCTTGCAAATGTCATACCTTTATGTCATACCTTTTGAGCATTAAGGTATGGCATGCTGTTGCCATACGTCTGAAAAAAGAAAGTGTGTGTAAATTATGTGATTTAATCTTGTGTCATGATGAAATTTTGGCAGGTGCTTGGTCAGATGCTTATTTAAAATAAAATTTGAAAAAAATGTGTTTTTAAAATAAATGTAAAAGTTAAAAAAATACATTCGGATTAATAATTACAGACAGTGTCAGAGGAAAAAAAATGCTTAGCAGGTGTTGACCCAGCCAATTTTCCAACATACTTTATGTTATTGCCCAATGCAATAACATTAGACAACTACATCACTGTACCACTTCAGAGGTGTAGGTATTCATCAGAGAGTCATTAAATACTGGATTTTCTCAGTGTCACACAATTGCAGAAACAGTCTTGCTGGATATTTGTGCTGATCCACTGAGAAAAGTGTCACTGTTGAAATGGCCCCATAATGTCCTGTACTTCAGATATACGAAGCATGCAGAGGGTTGCAATTTAACCTAGGTTAGCTGGTGGACAACAGGCAACATTTTTTTTTTCTTTTAAAAGAAAAACACTGTCCAGGTTACTTCTGAGATTCTTAGCTTAATGAGGTTAATTTCTTGCACAGACTGTGCTTTGAGGATGCTGTTCTCTTCCTAGACATTCTCTGTCTTAACTCCCTCACTCAAATTCTTTCTCCCCCACCCCAAAATGCCATTGCTAACTTCAGCTTCTCTTTAAATCTCCCTGATAATTCTCCCTTTACTTGAATATCCTAACAGAACAGTCTCCCCTGTGTGGTCTTTTCTTCCTTCACTTCAAAGTGGACCCAGATCGTTGTCAGAGCCTGGATCTCGCCATATGCATGCTCTCACTGCCTAGATTATAGGAGGACGTCTTTTGCTTTTTGCACCTCCCTTTTGGGGCTTCAGCTCGTCAAGCAGTTTAAATGTATGCTTAACTAACTTTAGTCAAATGGACTGACCTATCCAGATGCTTAAAGAAAATGTGTATTAAACACCTCAGTGGATCAAAGCTCTGCTGATCTCTTTCAATCTTGGAGCAGCTCCCTGATGTTCTACAAGCTGCTACTTATTGCCATTGTCATTACGCAAAACATAATAGTCCCAGTCATAGACTAGCATCCTGTGGCACTTAATATGACACAAACACAGAGTAAAAAGACACAGTGCTCTTGCTCTTCTGAGAACTTCAGGCACAGAGCTGGACTGATCATACAGCATCTTCTAGAAGCTTCTCAGCAGAAATGGGCAACAGCAGGAAATGAAAGGAATTCAGTTAGCTTGTACATGGTAGAAATTATTTCCTAGCAGAATTAGTTTAGGTAATTTGGCTGCATCTGCATTTTCTTGAGAGAAGCTAGCCTATGTAACCCAGCAGCTGGTGATGCAGAACAATGCTATTATGGCCCAGAGAAAAGCTGTGAGAGTGTCCCCTCTGGGGGAGTTTTGCAATCAGTTGTGATAGGAGAAGCAGCCTACCCACCGCAGTTGCTAGAAATTACCTCTTTTTGTTTGTTTTGTGRCAGTTAGGAAATGCAGAATAATAGTGTATTCAAAGGCTGAATTTTGCAGGGCTTGCAGTCCTTCCTCTCAGGAGTGGCACTGCAGTGGGACTAGAACTGTGCTGGTTTTAGAGGGACAACACTCCTGGATCAAGTATTCCACTTCTTTTAAAAGGGGTTTCCATGTCAAATCTCCTACATTTTAAAAACCATTTTTACACAGTTACATCAGCACTCCTACAACTTCTTACTTATTAAATATAGTTCCCAGTGCAACTCCTTGGCTTAAATACAACAGGTACTTTTATGAAACCTGGTTTGAGTTTTTAGTGCAGCTGTGCAAAGCTTTTGTAATGAAACACAAAACCCGCCTAGGCTTGAGTTTCATTACAAACCTGAAAAGCACATCAGGTTCTCTAAAAGGTTCGTCGAAGTTCACAACTCTAAAGATTTGAGGCTGGATGAAGCAAGTCTATGCTGAGTTATGGTTTCAGGTGCAAGCCAGGGAAAATGCAGTGGTTTGACCCCCAACCAGATAAAACCCAGTGGTTTAGGTTAAAAGGGAATAAGTCCTTGCAAAGGGAAAAAAGGGATGAGTTTCATAAGCTCTTGTGAACCAATGTAATCAGGTTTTAAGCTGCAAACCTGGGTAGGTGAATGCTTCACCAATAGTTATGAGTCCACACTTTGGCTTTCTCTTACTTATTTGTATCTGTTTAATATTTGCTGTATTGAAATTATATCTGTTTGTACAGTTCCTAATCAGTTAAATAAAGGGACAGCACAAATACATAAGAATTTCTCTAATCTAATAGAGAAGCCACTCATCATGGAGTCAGGACGTGAATTTTGCAGGTACTCTGACAACTAATTATTTCATCTTTAATAGCGGGGTGAACATTTTGGCCCCTGTATTTCCATGTCTGAGAAATGCTCTAAAATAAAGCACTTTAAGCACATCTGTTCAACGCAGTTGAACACTGTGTTGAGATTCCCGTGATACCTCAKGGCTGGAATGTCTACAGGGCATGATGCATTGACATTCCCAAATATTAGCCACTTCCCCAAAGTGATACAAGAGAATCAGTGTGGCACACTGAGAGCTCCATAATGAGGGCACACGTGGCTCCTTGACAGAAACTATTATGCTGGGCACAAAACTGTGACAATTTAATCATGGCATTTCTCATTACAGTGCTAGCTTGCTCAGGGGTAGCTTGTGTGCTTCCACATTGTTCTCCCGTGGGGAGGTGAGAAAAGCAGGTCATCATRCAATAAGACACTAACATAAGAGATATAAAAATATGAATACCGCGATCTCAGAATTATTAGTAATTGTTCCTATTCTTGGTTTGGACTTCTTCCCCTTTCGTCTTTCATTTGATACAGCCATTGTCTGATGAGGATATGTATCAGGAATGCCGTTCCATACTTTGGTCCCACAGTTCCTAGGAGGGAACTTGCACATTTTTGTGGAATTTTACAGCTTCTGGTGTTAAAAAGTGGCTTAGGTTTTGAAAAGACTGAGTCTCACTGAAAGCTTATGGTTTCTTAATCACTTACAAATCAATAAAATTTCCTCAAAATATGAAGTTTTGAAGTATTTGCAGGTGGAACCACAGTTTTAGAGATTGAGTAAATTGATATAATGATTTTTGGTTCAGGTCCATGCGTGTTTTTAGTTAACTGTAAAGAGACTGGTGACAATGCTTATGTCTGTAGAGCCAGAGTATCAGCGCAGCCTCAGATTCTTGTCTCCCTATTAATTAACTTGTTTAGTGAAAAAAAGAGCCATTTTTTCTATCTCTTCTCCAAAAACTATTTAAGAAAAAGTCAGTGCCAAAAAATCATAAATCTGTCAAAATTCACAGAATTTACAAGCTCATCTTTGTAGCCTGTGAACCAAGTGGGATTGACCTTTACAGCTTTAACCAATTTAAGTGACATTCATTCCATAGTCAAGTGTCATTGTGTGTGTCCTGAAAATTTTAAGTATGGCTTTGCAAATGTCACTAGTCTACTAGCTTGGAAGGAAACTGAAGATAAGAAGATGTTGTCCAGTTCTCTAACTGATCCAATATGCCATAGCTAATAAGTATGTCCCAAAGACTGGGCAATGGGGTCCTGTGTACATCTGGAAGTGCTGGCAATTCAAATCCTCATTCAGCTATCACCTTTCTTAGAGTTCAGGCTGCTCTTGCCAAATTAATGGTGAAGAGAACAGGCCTGTGTAGGCTTGGATGGGTGAAGGGAGATTGTATGAGCTGTTGAATTCTTCCCTCAAGGATGACATCCTTAAAGTGTRTGTGATTTATCCTACCTCCTTTTAGCACGTGTGCACTTTAAGACCTGGAGCCTTTTGTGAGTAAGAATAAGGTGTTTTTGTCTGTGACTGGGATTGGTGATGAGGAATGTCTACCACAGTCTTTTACATTACAGGTAGCAAGTGAACATACATTGGGTTCCCTCGGATATATGGAGCAAATTAATTATTAAGTAAAACTGTACATTTTAAACTCAATTTCTTAACTGATTTTAAGACCATATTATATTATTACATAAATCAAAAATATTACCTTAATTTTCACAGTCACCAACGAGGAAGCACAGATGACTGCGAGTAAAGCATGCATTGATTTGTGGATCCCATGTTCTCCCAAAGAAAGACCCAAATCCACATGATGCCCATAGCATTGGATGTTGCATTTGACTTTCTGCTTTTGCTGAAAGATGTACAAAATGACATGCAGACAAACAACTCCTAACTGGTTACCCGTCTGAGGAGAGTCTGTGTTTGGCCTAATTTACAATCAAGAAACATACTCTGGGAATGGCTGTTTGAAACGATAGAATATGAGTAATTRGAGACAAGACTCAAATCTCTGATTTAGATCCAGACCATTCATCCTTAAGGGGATTATCAAGTACAGGGTCTGTAGATTTTAAAGTATATTTTGCTTATGATTTCAGAGAGCTGTGGTTGCCCTGTAGCGAGCTGTTTGTTAGTCCCTGGGACACACAGATCTTTCCACTCCTTGATGATAAGTGGTTGTCCCTGAGGTAAGATGAGGAATCTGTTCAACCTATTCAACAGTTTAGTCACAGTAACAGAGGCATTTTGCATGAAAAATTGTAAAGAAAATGAATCTACATTACATTGATTAAACTTGTAATTTTAAATCCATTTCAGCATTACATTCTTAAACAGTGAACAYACAAACTTTTGCTGATGGTGATTTTGGAAATATAATGGGAATGAATTGTAATTGTAATTATATTGATGGAATTGGAATAAGCTTTAAAATAATCTAAATAAACTGCACAGCAAGTGGGTATCTTAGACAGAAGATAAGAAACATTTAATTTTATGGCTGAAACATATACTTTGGTTCTTACTATGAAACAATGTCAGCTGTGTGCAGATTCTGAAGCTGCATAGCACAGGAAGGTGTTCATTTCTTTCTTTATACTACATAGATATTGATGGAAGGTATCCACTTCTGTGTTATTGCTTTGAATTAGTAGGGACCACAGCTTCAGACAGAAACTGGTGAAAGTCTTTCATCCATTTTCTCTCATCTCTTGTGAAAGAGGAGAAGAGAATTTTTAATCTGTTTTATTCTCACTTGCCCCCTTAATTGCTTGTACAGCCTTCTTGTGCCCAAAGAAAATGAGAATTCAAAGAAGGCTGAAAGAAAATCAGGGGAATGTGGATAGAAGCAGAGAAACCACAACCATTTTGTCTAGCTCCCACCCAAAACGACCCTTTGCAACTCTGACATCAGTGGAGTGATGAATCAGCATCTTCCTATGACAGCATAGTCCTGACGGAGTAGTTCCTTCTCACGTTTCCTTCCGAGCAGTACATTTGAGGGTATGCAGAGGTCAGGCCAGAGCCTTGGCCCATAGTTTTACTGTGTGAATCATAAGAGAATGCTCCAATCAAAAATAACTCAGTGAAAGGCATAATTTAACTTGCTTAATTATATTGACTCTTATATAGACCATGAGTAAATAAATACCCTGCGTACAAGGAAATATGTTTATTGAATAAAGCTTAGCTGAACTACAGTTTGGTGCATTTAATACATCTAGAGTACATTTTTAATACTTTCATATGGCCRAATAATACTTCCACATTGATTTTTCCCCTTATTATTTAATCTACTGTGCAGTGAACACACGACAATGGCTCATTGATTTATTGTAAGTGTAGCAATAGGTTTATAACTGCATGAATCATGCAGATTGCTCAATTCACCACATGCCTTAATAAAAGTTTCACTTTAATAAAACAGAGCTAAGGCAAATATGTCCAGAGCCTGGTCTGACATTCCTTATACATTACCCTGCCTCAGGAAATTATTACTATATATTTTACAGCAGCTACAGTAGGTTGGGGATCAGGATTAGAACATAGTAACTACTGTGACATTTAGCAGAACTCCTGTGTAAACCATTAACCCTCACAGGGTGGACTGGAGCAGATATATTTCAGGACAGTGGTTTTTCTCCTTCGTGATTGGTGGACACACCCAGAAAATTTCCTGTAAAGGTATGATTCCCTGCTTGCTGAATTTAAGCCCCTAGCTTTTMATTCTTACCTTACACACTTTGAAGTAGTTCATGGACCTCACAGGGGTCTACAGGTCATAAGCTGGAAATCACTGTTCCAGGACAGCTTCTGTCATTTGGCTACATAGAGATAAACACAGCAACTCTCTATTTAATTGTAGTAGCCACACTTTTAAGACATAGAATAATTTCAGTAGTTACAGGTACTTCACACTGTTATCTCAAAGTGATTATGGCAATTAAATCTCACCAAGATCTAATAAAATGGATCAAAATCTTTTCCAGGTGAAGTGCTAGGAAGTATGAATTCCTATACCCAAACTTGCTCTTTTCTGTGGGAAAAGGCTAGTTTTTAGGCTATTATGCAAAACAAACAAACAAACAACAAMAAAAAAACCCMAAAAACACTGTAGAAGGACTGATCTCTGGACATCTCCTTCAATCTAATAGAACTGGTCTCATAAAATTTCAGACACAGATAGTGAAACTCTTGTGACAATATTTTAGAATTTATCTAATTTGCATCAGCACCTAATTTAAACCTTGGCTGGAGCTAAGCTGGCCTTTCTTCTCTTTACRCCAAAGAGTAAACATATACTTATTTGCTCTGCCCAGCTTTCASCAGTAATCTCACTTCCCTCCTGCCTTTTTCTTAACTAACAGAGCTCAGAATATTAAGCATAAAGTGATTTATAGCACAAAATTTTTGATATAAGTAATTTGAGTGGGATTTTAAAAGTACTCATTGTTGGTCTGACTAGTGAACTCAGTAAGAAGAGAACTGCATCAGTGCTAAATGATGACAAAAAATTGTTTGTCCATGTGCACATTGTGAAGCTCTCTGCTTGTAATAAGCTRAAGACTTGTGCTGTCCTTGACAGCAATATCAAAGTTCTGATGTGAGATTTCATAGCTTGGCAATTTATTTTATTTTTATTGTTTTTAACATTTCCAGTAAAAAAATGTGAAATTAATAATTCATTTTTCTTGCCCTAAACTGTGTCTGCAGCATTAAAATTTCCTTTTCTTGCTGTTTCTCACAATAAGGAGATATATTTGCCTGTGTTTCTTCATTTTGAACATTGTTGCATAAAGGTGACATGTTTACAAACAAAATGAAGGAAAAATCACAGGCTTAACTGTTCTTTGTGAAATTCCCACTGGAAAGAAAAAAAGAAAAAGAATTGGGAACAGTCAGTGAATTTAATAAAAAACAGCTCTGGTATTACTGTCTTCCAATACAATGAAAAACTTYTCTATTGCAAGGTTGTCAGTACTACGAAGTGTTTTTAATGTATAAACCTCAGGCATGCAGATAAACCCAAGTAAACTAGAGCCAAGATTTGAAATTGATGCTTGAAACATGTCCTTAAAACTATCTTTCTTGTCAGGGGAACTCTGTGTCATCTAGAATTATGGACTTCAAGGCACCCTGGCCATAAAAGGAGTAGAGAAAGTGTGAGGGCTTCACTATTATTCTTTTGTAGTTCAGCATCTGAATTACTCCTGCCACGCTAAGTCCCAGTTTTGGTCACAATGATAATAATTTTAGACATGTTCCTTCAAGTTCTAAGTGCAAAATGGCTGAAAGTCCACCTGGTTCCAGTTCACTGTAGCTTGCTTTGCTTATTAATTCCCAAGTCTCTCTCCCTTTCTGCTTTTCTTCCCTTGGCTTTTGATTGAATTCCCTTTAACTGATCAGGAATGACTTCTTCTGTAACTGTCCTGAAACTTAACCACAGAGTGCRTGTGGTGTATGAGTATGAACCTAATTGAAAAAATAAACATGCTGCTTGGCAGAAGAATATTTTGCACATTAATTTAATAAAATTASTGTTATTTTTTAAAAATCTCATGTAATGCCTGAAAAATATCAGCCAGAAAAGAAAATTGTATATTAAAAGATGATTTATGAAGCACAGTGGAAATGTATTATGTAATTTAATTTGAAGAGTCCTGCATGGAGCTCATTAGGTTTGTTTTTGGTTAGTAGCAGAGATGGACTATAGCAGGGTCATTCAATCTGCTTGTTTTGCTTGGTTGTGTGGATGCATCCCCTATAGTCCCATTACAGTGGTAGACTTGCAAATCTGTCATTATTACATCACGCTYGGATGTTTTGGTTGCACAAAGATGGTTTTTTCTCCAAGCGACATTGTGAAAAGGGACAAATCTTCACCCTCTCCACTACTTTCTAATATAAGCAGGAATTGGCTTTTATCTACAGGTGCTGTTAGAAAAACTCCCTGGATGTAAGCAACATATTCTTTTAGGCTTCTTTTATTTGAACAACTCTCATGAATATTAAATTACCAATAGGTTCAATTTTAAAATGTCATTCAGGAAAAGTCTTATTGTCTAGAATAATTCCTGAGAAATATACTTCTCTCATACTATACCGAATCTATAGTGCTTTTCATAAGGATAATTAAAACACTATGTGTTGAATAAGGACTGAATCCTACCATTATTTGAAAGTCCTATTGACTTCAGTGACAGAAAATGTTATTTCTAAGTGAAGAAGAAATATAAAGTGAAAGTTTTGTCTGTTTTATTTTTGTCAGATTTAAAAACAATGTAGCATTGGCTATATTTGCACTGCAAGAGTGAGAAACTAACAAGAGCAGAAAGAACATTTTCTACAATTAAAGAAAACATATATTGGTATTGTCTTGAGTATGGCACATAAAATATTCTTTCAATGATCTGTAATCTGTTAAAAATCGGTGGACCTTCATAGACAGAAAAAACAACAGATCACTAGTAGCCTTCATCTATGGCTTCCAAAGCATTTTAAAATGCATGAATGGAAGATGCCCACACATCTAGGGGATGGTTATGCAGTTCCTTTGCTTAGCAGATTAGTAGAGTTGGGAACCCTGACTGCTCCATAATTAATTTTTAGGTATCTTTCTCCTGGAGAAAAACTCCCCAGCCTGAGTTAGGTGCAGTGTACCCCGTGGGCTCAGTTAGACATGCAGGAAGGGCAGTTGTGAGGGTCTGCGCAATGAGTATCTGTGCGTGCATGAATGTCAAACTTACCCTACAGGAAATGCTGAAGGGCAGCATTTTTAAATCCTGCCCTTTTATAGAGGCACATAGCTAATATTCCTTCAGGGAGGCTCACTAGCTGACTTCAGACTGTTCAGCCATTGCTGGCAGCGGGGGTGACAGATAAGCCTGCCTGCAGATCTGATGTGATAGTCGAGCAGCTGACGATGAAGTGGGGAATGGGGTATCAGGGGCTCCTCTGTCAGGGATGGTTTAAGCCCATGCATCATTCTGTTAAGAAGACAGTCTTATCCTACTGGGCTAAAAGTAAACTGGGACTGAAGGTAGTTTCTTTAGCTCCTGTAAAAGCCATGCTGCCATGCAGAAGGAAGTATGAGATCTATAGGGAGAAAGATTCAGGAAACTTGACTACTCTGCTGGGGACGTTAGGGGCATTTTACCTTCCAGCCCTACTTCCAACACTGCAATTATGTGTAATTATGTGTAATTACGCACATTGTGCAATGTCTCTTTCATTCAAAAAATGTCTAGGAACAAGAAACAAAATCCAGTTTATCCCTCAGCCAAGTAGCCTTTGGCAACMTTAGCCACTAGGTCTTTGGGTTGTGCTCTGTTTCATCCTGCCTCTTTTTATGGGGTCATGGATGTCCRTTCACTTCTGCCTCATCATTTGATTTGACCAGGTGAGATGTTACGGGGCTTAACCAGGACCTGGTGTCCCCCACAGCTGGAGCGACTGCTCTAGTTGGTGGGATACTGCATAGCAAGGGTGGAGGAAGAACATCTGTCTGCAATTATTTTTAGAAGAAAATGGCTGTATTGTGTTTGATGTGGAGCTCAAGCCAGTCAGTATGCAAATGAGGCATGCTCTGGGCTTGTGCGTCAATGTTGTGTTTTACTGATCAGTCAGAGGTATACAGGAGAGGTGTAMCAAGGCAGCTGCATGGGGGACACACAGAGACACAGCATTAAAAGTCTAGAAACCGGTCAAGGAAACAATACATGAGTTTAGATCCTTGCAGAAATAGCAGTGCAGGAGGTGGGTTTTGGATCAGAATATTGGGCCTTAATTCTGCAAATCTGCTTTAGTTTTGCTTTAGACCCTTGTATTTTTACCTAGATGTAGCCTCACCAACTCGTTCAAAGTTACCTAAGAAGCCAAAGGGCCAGCAAGGTGTTGAACATGCATCTTACAAGAAATGACCCAGAGCCCTCAGGAATCCTCCTCTTACTCCCTTCTCTGATGGTAAATGAGAAAGCTGAAGCATGACAAAAGAAGCTTTTGTTGAACAGCATCTTATACAGCCCATATTAAGGATACTGGGATCTCTACCAGTAACCGTCTTTCTGTTAAATGTCTCTACTCTACCAGTAACCCTTTTTCTGCTAAAATATCTGTGTTAGTGATGGATCAGGGTTGAATTTCTATGCTTTGCAACATTTGCTTCTCAGGCAGATAATATATTTCCATGGAAGTACAGACCGTTTCTCACTGCACATTTCAAAGAGAGAACATGGCATTATGCCATGTTATGGCTGTTAGCATCACTATATCATCCYTCCAGAATGGTCTGCTCTGCTACCACTTTCCAAAGGATCTCTTTCAGGGCATGACACTGTGAAACTAGAGAAATGATGTTTGACAACAACAAGGGTCGATGGCAAGATATGACAAACAGCAAAGATTGTAGGCTTCCTTTCAAAAGCTGTCCTCTGCCCCATCACTGCTGTTGTTGGTTAGATTTGTTGGTCCCACCTACTAGTTTGCACAAATGACATTAAAATACAGGATTGATACAGGAGCACAACACACACTGTGTGATGTGTGTAAAATGTCCCTCAGAATGATCTTAGCAGTACAGATAGCTATGTAAAATGAAGTGAAATAAGTGTTCCTTTGTGAACAGAGGCCCTCTGCCCAGCCTTTGCATCACACTGCTTAGCCTGGCCTACAGCCTATGTAAAGATACATAGATTATAAAGAAAACACTCCTTTCAGAATGTGATGTGAAAACTTGTAAAACATCGCCTTTGTCCACACAACATGTATTCATTCTGGAATGTCAAATAAACACAGGGACTTTCTGAATATCCTCCCTCTCATCCGGCATTTTGGGGTCCATACACAAATGCATTGCTAAGTAGGGCTAAAAATGTAAAATCTCTAAAAAGTAAAACATCTTAAAGAGAGACTCTAAATTCTTTTCAACACAAAAGTCCAGGCATCAAAGTGTGGCCTCCTCAGCATGGGTAGAGAACTGGGGGAATGTGAGGCCTTGATCTCTCTCTTAGCATTGTCCAAGGAAATTTAACAAGATGGATTGACTATTATGCGAGCTTTAAAGGGTATAGTCCTATTAGCTTCTCTGCCACCAAGTGAGACAGTTTAAAGATACTAGAAGTAACCTGAAAATCTGTTTGGAAAGGCAGCCTATTTTGATAAAGTGTACAAGGATTTTTTTTTTTTTTTACATTTTCCCATAGTAAAGGCTATTTTGCCTGATGAAATTCTGAGAAATGTCATTCCTTCCTCATCTTCTATCATATGCACTTCCTGTGATCCTTTGCTTTCTATTCTTTCCAGTTGGATAACAAGTTGAAAATGTGGAAAAATGCTTTTCACACTTTGTTACTGGTTCCTATTCAACAAAAGTTGTAAAACAGGAAGAAAGCAGGGAAAAATAACTTAAAACAACTTTTTCTTTTAAAAATGGAAATTCTCCAAAATTTTCTGTTCCTTCCAAACATATTTATTTAAAAAACCCAGAAAATGAAAATGACATTTCCAAATGTACCTTATTTTCTGCTAAAAACACTGTTAAAATAATRATAATCAGCAGCTGTAATGAGCATTATTCCTAGTTTCTTCTTGAAAAGTGCTCTAAATTTTTTTTCATTTGCAGCTTCTAAGACTTGTTCATTTGCAGCTTCTAGACTTATTGCTACAACTCAATACAATATTAATCATAAACAATTAATACAACATTAATCATAAACAGCATGATGTGATTTTCAGTAGATTTTCTTTTCTTTTCTTTTCTTAAGGGTAAATARTGCCACCAAAGAGGCAAAACATAGCTACTTTCAGCAACTGTATGGATTGTGACTTAAGTTCTAAAACAATGCTACTATTCATGATAAAATACTTCTTTGCTTTCTGATGACCTTGGTTTGTGTAAACTATTTTAGTAACTTCTTTTAAACAACTTGCTGAAGAAGACAGTGTGAACGAATCTCTTCTGAATGTAGTGTTTCTGTTTTTCGCTTTTGCACTCCTCTAGATACTTCCTGTGTGCACAATCTGTCTTTGGGAAGCTCAGAGTAAAGCCTGGGATATGTCATCAGTAGGGGAAAAAATGAACTGAGTAGCATTTGTCAAATATCTGTGATGATTGCATTATCATATGTTTCTTATAGGATGTTCTGCTAAGGAAGGCCCACTTGCAAGGCCTCTTCCTTCTCTCCCATCCTTCCATCCTCACTCCATCAGAAAAAATATTCTAGCTTCCGTTGATCCACATAATGCTTAATGTCATTTTAATGCATGGCACAGAGCTGGCACCCTCAGGTTGTGAAAATTATGTTCTGGTATGTGATGTGGGGAAGGGAACAAGTGAAAGATACTGCCTGGATTTGGCAAGGATGTCAGGAAAGGGAATGGGAGTTGGAAAAGCCGTTAGGAAACATAGATTGGTAAGAGTGTCAAACAAAGACTGAATGGGCAGGACTCAAGGGGAAAACTGAAAGTTTTGTGGAGAATATATGAGGTGACCGGCTGTGTTTGAAAGCATCCCTATCAACCATTTCAAGTCTGTTCTTCTCTTATTTCAGCTTCTCGTTTACTCGTCATTTGTTACTCTGGTGGTTTGCCTCTCTAGTGACTTTTTCCCGTGCAAATGACATTCCAAGGCTTAAGTCAATCAGGTGCCCAGGTGCTTCCTCTCTCCTACCTTTGAATAACATCCCCTGAAAGCCAGGGAGCAGATAGGATACCTCATCATTTTCCCAGAGTCCRGGTTAGTGTTTTCTTTCACATTCAGTCTTGTGGCATCCATCCATGCTTGGGGAGGCTAACACTGTCTGACTGTTTTCTCTTACTGCTGGTGCGGCTTTCAGAGCCTGGGACTCTGTAAGCTGTTTTTCTGGTGTTCAGTTTATTTCCTTTACCCCTGGCTTTCAGAAAACCTTCCATTTTTCTTCTACCACATACCTCCTCCTGCTAACTCCTCTGGCTATATGTGGGATCTAATCTCCCTCTTAATTTCCTGCTCCTTCTCACCCCCTACTCTCAACTTGACAACAGCACTACTTCCCCCTGCCCCTCACTGGGTAATATTTACTATGACTTAAGCGCCGTCTCCTATTTTCCCACCTGACTTGGCATCCTATTCAGATTCCATAAATAAGCGTGATTATGAAACATCTTGGACGGGTACTTCGTTGGCACAGGTGTCCAAACATTCTGTTCTTTCATGGTAACGTATCAGCTGTTTAGATCTCRCAGAATGGAATAGGAGGCCCAAGCTGTCCATATGCTTCTACTTTCTTTGTTTTGGTCCGTAGGCAATGATTTTCAGATTGCAAACCCTCTGAGATGCATACTCAGGGAAACTATGTTTCACAGGTCAGCCCTTGCTATTTGTGGCCATCAAGGGGTAGAAGATGTATGATAGCAAAGGCAGCCACAAAAATAGCACTCCAAAATGTCACGAGGAATTGAATGCAACTTTTTACTTCTATGTTACAAAAAAAAGTCTCTAAAAGTCCCTTAAACAATAGTGGGCATCACAGGAAAGACTTGACTTTATAGCACAATCTTTTGTGAAAGAATTTAGTCCAAACCACGAGCCTCCTTAAGAACAGAGAACAATGAAAAATTTATATCAGGAAACACAGGAAAAAATTAAGTGAAAATTCAAGACTTCTCATTTCATATTGGTATAACTTAGTTTTGGTTGGAGATGGGCTCAGCTGTTAACCATTTCCTTGGCTTCAGCTGATTCAGTTCTCCTACAGTTGTGGCAACAATGGAGCTCCCATGATGGTTTAAATCTGTGTTGAAGCTAGGCCAAGCTCCCATCTCCCACAGAGGCTGATACCAAATGCTTTAGAGGAATGGTTAAGAAATGAGGGACAGTTACCTAAATTAAAGCCACTTGCCTTGGCTACATTAACACAAGTTTTTTCCTGTTTCCTGCCTGATGGTGGACATGTCAACTGGGATGTGTTGGCTCACAAGTCATCACTGTGTCTCTGTTTTTTAACCATTTCTTCTTCTTCAGAAGTCAATGAGAGCTTGAAGAAAAAAAGTTGACAGTTTACTTATGTACTGTTAGGTTTTTTTTCATGCTTTAAATATGAGTTTCTTTGCTCTTATATTAGAAGAGCACAAACCAATGAACTGACTAATGCTATCTACAGCATGCATTATTTTGCAGGATCTCAAATAAGGCTCAAAGACTGGCTACTGAAGCTATTAATTGGGTATTTCAGCCTTTTCACTCTTAGAAGTGTTTGATATTGGAGACTGAATGATCAGTTTTTATTTTTTCCCATAATTGTCATACAGGCAAAGTTTCGGTCCCCAAGGCTACGCTATCTTCTATGCTTTTAAAGTCTCTCAGGGAGGTGGACAATACCCCTGGGAAGCTTGAAGAGCGGAAAGAGTGAATAGACTAGTCTATATAAGCAGGTTTGCAAATGTTGCTTGCAAAGGTCAGTTGGTTGAGATAAGTCAGAGAGAGAGGGAAACTTCTGGCATGAAGGTTTGCTCTGTGCCTCATTTTGTGTGATCGCAAAGGCATAAGATTAGGGCCCACCTTGTTTCTCACAGATCATTTATCCTTCTGTGGTTGAGCACTGTGGGATGAGCAGTCTCTTTGCTGCCCTTCTATTCAATAGGGTCAGCTCTGGGCTGCTGCATTAGGCTTTTAAGGGGTTGGGGAGGACACAAGAAACTTCTGTACTTATCCTCTCAACAGAGAGGTTAAGGACACCTTTTTGAAATGCAGTTTCTGGCCTTTTTATATACAACATGGCTCAGAGGGAGCAATCAGGGAGGGAGGAATAGCTCTAGCTGTCTTTGCTGGGGAATTATTTTTGTTGCACTATTAGGAGGTAGCAGGATGAATGCTTCATGCTACTCTAGGGAGGGAACGATTACTGCTTGGAGAAAAAATTCCTAGGCTAACAGCACCCTGGAAGTAGAACACTCTTTGAAAGACAGAATTGTCTCTTGGATGTACTCAAACTGCAGGCTTTAGGCACAATATGTGAAAATATTTTTTATTCTAACGTTGGGTTGAATCTGGTAGCGGTACTATTTGTTTATAGTGAGGCAAGAGGCCTCACTATATCCCAGTTTTCCCTCAAGAATTCTTCTCTTTAAGATTCAGCTCCAAGAATCTTGTGATATTATCAAAATATTCTAGATTAGGATGTTCTGGAGCCTGAGATCCCTTTTTACATGACAGTATTTTGCCTGGCAGAATGGCTCTGGGAAGTGATCCTAATTTAAGTGGTTAGGGACGTATCCTGGAAAGAAAACCATGATAAACATCTTTAATCACACGGGCAGTTTCAAAGAACAAGGCTCTAAGACCAGTCATCTTACATCCCCTTATGTGTACCGCATGTCATATTCTGACTGCCGAGAGTGAATGACATAGAAGGTAGAACTTGTGTTGACTTTTGACAGTTTTGAAATGGTTTACGTAGTGATAAAAACGATAAAATTTCACCTGTAACTTCAATTATATCTTTTTCAGCATTTTTACCTATACTGAGCTACCATGTAAAATGAAAACAGCTATTGAGGATAGCGGGAAGGCAACTGGTATGTCCACACAAGGCTACAAAACCTTGCTGTTAGTCATTCATGGTTTGCATGAATAGCTTTATTAGACAAATGATCCAATGCTGATTGAAGTCAACAGGAGGACTTGGTCTTAAGTGAGCTACCTATCCAAAAAGGGGTCTGGGTTTAATCAAACTCAATTTGTGTGTGAGTAATGAATTCATATGACTAATCCAAATCTTTTGTAGAAATATATCAAAGCTAGAGAAATATGCAACAAAATTGCTTCTTATTCTGTTTCTCTGAGGGGAGAGTAAAATCTGGAGCAGGATCAGCTTCAGGATCTAAGCATCTACAAGGTAGGAGGCTGTATGTGAGCTGGGTATCTAAGATCCCATTGCAATCAGCAGGGACATAGGGTTTAATTCAGATGCTCACAGAACAGCTAATGTCTTTTGCAATACCTGAGGTATCATCTGAGATATCTGATTGAAGATAACACATGACTATAGCAGACCTATGTTCTTCTGGAGTTGCTGGAGGCCAAATGAGATTATTTAGGGTACCTCAGGGGCATTAGATGCCTACATATGGACAAGCGAATTAAACCCTATTCAGTATAGCTTAAGGAATACTGAGAGTGATTCATCTCATCCCAATGGAGCCTCAGCTGGTCAGCTGAAAAGCTGTAGATTGGCGTTAATATAATTGTAGCCTTTGCTTTTTTGCAAGACCATAGCTATCTAGATGGACTCTGTTTAGAGTGCCTTACTGCTCAGCCAGTTTGTTCAGCTACTCATGATCTAGGGGTAAGTCCCATGTGCAGTTTAAGAGTTTCCTTTAAAATAGAGTCCCATCTCATAAATACCATCATTTCAAAGGAATATAACATGCTCTTATCCTGCGTTAGACTGAGATGGAAGATAGGCAGTCACCTGATAAGCTCTTTAAAAGACTGTATAAACACTGGAAAAGAGGAGGGTCAGAGCACTTCCCCTGGCAATGTTAGGGGTTTAAAGACACATCAGGGCTAAAATAAAAACTGAAGAGAGTAGGTTGGAGTCTCTTGTGTCCTCATCCCTAACACCCTTTCTAGCCCTCGAGGAACCATTGCTCAATTCCATTTATTGCTCAAGCAATAAAAAAGGCAAGTTGTCAGCAAAAAACAACCCCCCCCCAAACTTTCTACTGCCTTCTTTTGTTCTGTGTAAAAGATGGAACATTAGTTCACAATCTTGAATATCTGTCACCACATCATCTGTCTTGCTTGAGTATCAAGATACAGTTTTGGGGTAATAAATGCCCTGCAACTGAAAGAGAGGGAATACCCCATGTACCAAACTGTCATAGAATTTTCTGCTTCATGCAACATTTTATTATGTTAAGTTACTCTATATAGTTTTCACCAGAGGTTGTTTATTTAACCTCTGCCTCATGATATATTTGTCAACTCAATTACATATTCCATGAATTCTGTTTTAGCCAAAGAACATTAAAAGTGGTATAAATCAAAACTGTATTTTCCCCTTTTTCTAATATTTAATTACCTGTTTTCTTTTTTCACCTTTCCCCCAGGTTTCTTTATTTGGCTCTCACACATAGTTTAGCTGATGAAGAAGGCTGGCTCCAAATCCATTTCACAGTTCCTTTGGGACATGCCAAGACCAGCTATTTAAACCATGTTTTCTCTGGATAAGCAACGCAAGGTTAATTTTCATGGTTGTCCTCTGCTTGGATGTGATATGAGCTTTTCAGTGCCACCCAATCAAATACATGAACACTAGACCAGCAGCAGCAATACAATGACATTTCCACAGTTTCATCAGGGAAAAAAATAAAATAGCCCACCAAGACTTTTGGGAGAAGTCAGATCAACTCTAACACTGTAATTGTGGTAGGCTGAGGTTCAAACTTGGGTGAAACGCTTCAAACCTATAGTAAAGCTAAAGCAGTGACTTAATGCAAAATACGGCAAAACCATAGAGTTTGTTACCACACAGATTCATTCCACAAACATTTCAATGGCTTTTAGAAAGGAACTAATGGCAGTGGCTACATTACTGCTGAAGAAGAACGAAATCTGAGGTTTTGACTTTCTTTCTGCATGTTTTGCAAGAGTATGGGTGTTATACATATGGTACTAATTCCCTTACACGATTAAATTAGATATCGTACTTCCCATGAGTAAACTAAACCCATCCCTCTGCCAGCTCCAACCTACAATTACACTTCAGGCACAAACTCCATTCCAGAACAATGAAGGTCGCTGTGGCAAAGCCATTTTTGGATTAGATTCTCAAAGAGTTTCAGGTAGGAGAAGGCAGTTTTACAGCCTTTCATTGCCTGTTGTGCTAGACCACTCTGTCTTTTCTGATATTGAGCTGTGATATACCCCATAGCTATGGGTCATAACGGCTTTGATGAAGAGAAGGTGCCTGAACTTCAAGCAGTGTTGCACTTAAAGAGACCACTTCTACATTGCCAGGATAACTGCTTGCAAGCTGTTTTGAGGCTTTCCCCCAAACGGAAGGACCTGAAAGCATTTTATTTTTAATAAAAATCTACAGCCAATCTAGATGGACGTGGTCTGTGAACATTAAGAGAAATTTCAGGTATACATTTTTGGCTACTGGGACAGGACTGTAACAGTTTGCAGAATGATTTCCATCTTGCCCTGTAATCTGCCTGTGACAGTGACTGTGAGTAGTGCTCAGGGAAGCTGCCAGGTAAAGCAAACTTTCTGTTTTGACCCTTCCAGCATCCTGCCATCAGCACGTTTGGGATGTCCTGAAACAGTTTGCTTTGGCCCATCATTTATAATAGCTCTCTCTGGACTCCCGTGAATTTGTCAATCTCCCTTTTCAGCTAATCTATGCTTTTAGCCTCCAAAATTTTCTGTGGAGATGAACAACAGTGCAATTTTGTTCTCTGGAAAAAAAAAAAAAAGTGTGTGTTTGTTAAACCTTCTATGTGATAATTTCACGGAGTGCTCCTTTGTGCTTGTTTTGTGAGCGCAATAATTTCCTGTTCAATTCTCTGCAGCATTTTGATTATCAGTTCCCATTCTCCCCTCCCTGCCTTAGTCACCATCTTTTGAAGCAGAAAAAGATGTAGTGTTCTTGTTAACTCAAAATGTAGCAGCCAGGAGAAAAGACATTATTACTTTTTAAAATACAATGAGAACTGTCATTGCCATTCCTGTGGTCATCCATGTACCTCAAGGTAGCTCTGGAGTAAACCCAGGTAACTTTAGACTTACCTTCTCTGCAGCGCCAAGGTAAAAATTTTGGTGCTGACCCTACATTGACTCCTATTCACAGATGAGGCTCTGTGGTTTGTATTAAAAGATGCTTTAAACCTGACATAGCTGAATGTGTGGTTTGAATGTTGACTGGAATTGATGCAATTCTGTGAAGATATAGTTATCTGGGCTGTTAATACAATTACCTTATATTTTATTTCATGACTGCTGTCACTTAAGACCACACTACTCTGAGAGGAGCAATTGCATGTGGATATTTTGAACGAGTTGGCCAGTAAAGAAACTCTTAGATAACACCTTTAAAATAAGGTTATTTTGTTTATTATTCTGCTTTTCTCTACCTTCAATATTCCAATATAGCAAGTAGTATTGTGATTTCTATCACTGAAAAGCCAGAAAAGGAAAAATATATTGGTGCTATAACACTCATGTTTGTGATCATTTCTCTTAATTAAGATATTGAAAACTTTATGGCATGAATTCAATTAGAAGAATTCCAAGTCTGGAGGACATGCTCAATTAGGTAAATGAAATGGCAGCGGAAAGGTAGACCAAATGATCATATATAGGGGATGCAAAAGGAATCACAATCTAGTGCTTTCTGTGAATGCATAGTTATGAATCTGAGAAAAAGTACACTCCACTGAAACAACCAAGTGTGCTGATTCCAGTGGTGGAATACATCTCATCTACCAAAGATGGAATTGTTCCAAGGCTGTTCAGTGACCAGCTATTTTTGCCTCAAAAATACCACACATGTTTCATAGCAAATCAATTTCTGCACTCAGGCAAGGCCAAGATAACTGTAAATATCACACTTCCAAGATAATTCTGGTGCCGCAGAATTGCTGTTATCGTTGCACAGAAATAATTCCAAAGGAAAATGATGATACTAACGCAGAGCATAGCAGCAAGGCATGCGAATGACATCTTAACACGTGGCCTCAATTCTCTCTTGATTTAAATAGTGCTTGTGAGGCTCTTCCTGCAAAAGCAGACACCACTGAGAAGTATATAATGATGATGATCAGCTGAAACCAACCAACATGTCATGCAATAAAGCTAAAATATGTTATTTTTTAGTCTGTGTATATGAAAACGAAAGATACAGGTTATTCTTACTGTGAAACATGTTTATGCATGCCTGAGAAGTTACTAGGATTTCAATGCATAATGAGATATGAAATAAAGATGGATCAAATGCCTGATGAAGACTTGGTAATTGTGCATACCAGTGTATTCTGAATTTGGCCAGTGCATGAAATTTGCAAACGTCTGATGATTCACAACTTTCAAAGCACTCTGTAAAACACAGGGACTGCTCCTAAAGGATGCTTATCAATATGAAGCTGCCCACTGCTGAAGAACTCCACAGAAAGCCATCAGTATGTGAGAAGTTCTCTCTCAGGGTACATTAAAACATACCCAGGAGAATCCATACTTTCTTCTGGAAAAGAAATAGCTTAGAGAACCAAACATAAAAGTTACTTTATGTCACAAGTTTATTTCTTCCAACAGAAAATTTCATACAGATCCTTTTCCAGGGAGCAAGATGGGGTATTTGGGCCTTACTAACACTTGTGAAACAGCACTGTTTTGCAGCCAGAGGCTAGGAAACACAGACACATTATTTATTCTGTGATTGTAGCCAGTGTGAGTTTTGTTAAGAAAGCCAGCATAAGAGACCATTAATAATCACTCACACCCTCAAAAGCATAGGGACTGACATCTGTGAGTTAAAGGGGAAGGTACTTGGTCGTGGTTGGCTTCCTTTCCAGATATTTAGAGATCACACACTTCTTAGTGCGAGTGTCATAAATCAGCCGAAAAATATATTGGCAAAACGGAGAATCCCAGATGAAATTATCACAGTCCAAGGCCCCCAGTTTGTTGAGGAAGAACACACATGATTTATGGACGTGCATAACTTTTGTCACGTTACAGCTAGGCTGCGTTATCCTCTCGGATGAACAGAGACGCTGAGGGAAACGTGCGATCTGCAAAGCACATTGTGAAACATGCCAGCTTAAGCTGTTCTGCTGTGGAGCAACTCCCATGCACAACCCAGACATTCAGCCCAGCTCCAGGGACGTGAATCCCTGCGGAAATGTCAAAGCATGAGATGACAAGAGTTAGACAGCAGCAACCTGACTGGTAAAAGTTACCTTGATTGGCATTTTGACAAAAAGGAAAACTTTACTTATTTTGAAACAATAGCTGAGAGAGTTTATAGATGCTTCTGTCACATGAAAACACCCTGCTTGCTGCTACGATCTTGAGCATTTCCAAGCTGCAGTTCAGTGTTCAAATAAGAGGAAATGTGAATTATACGTAACCCTTGTAGCACGAGATTGCATAGAAGGATTCATTTTTCCAGTCACACTGTCACCTAGAGCCAGGAGTTCCTCTGGGGTTGTACTGTTCAATCCATTGTTTGTGTTGAGCTTTTATTGGCTTTAATCAGAGTTTCCTGATTATAACCAACAAGATAATTAGGTTCCTAAGCACACAGGCCTTAAGAGACAAAAACCAGTAACCAGGTGGGATTCATCTGACCTAATCTCTGCTGTAAGGCATCTAGTCTCCGTCCTGGCTATTATTTCTCTGTAGTCAGTGGAAACAAAGGCACTTCTGAAGAGAAGGTTAACTCATTTATCTTAGGAACCTGTTTTAGGATAGGATCAGTCCCCTTGTGGGGATGTCTCTGTCTCTATGCTGACTACAAAGTAAACCRGGATGACTAGCTTAGATGAGATGCCTAAATTTTAGACAGCTAAAGAACACTGTCTGTCTTCACCCATGCAGGAGAATGTTTCTGCAATTTTCCCATGACTTTCTACGTGTTGATGACAAGTCATTTTCTTTAGTGCTGTGACCAAAGCCAGAAAAGTGATCAGGCAAGCCTGAGAATTTTAGACACATTTAAGTGAAATAATAGACATAACTGTAGTAATACATTCTTGTTATTACTTGCCTACTTAAACTTACCTGTTTATTACCATGGAAAATAACATACAAAAGTCCCAAAGTATGTTACTATGTTTTCTGACAGCATTCAGAATTCATGGGAATTTTGTTAAACTGTGAACTAAATTCATATCTTATAAAGGTATAGTAAGTACAGACTGATAAATGTTGTGGCAGTGGAAAAGGAATGAAAAATACTCTGTGGGCTGCCGAGTGTATATACAATGAAATGTTCACAGTGAGAGCATCTGTTACTAACTGAGATATATTTGGAGAGCTCTGATTTTTGCTTCTAGAAGTTTGCCTTTGGATTTCTATGCAATTTATGCATCATTCAAACCGATTAGGATGGTTTTCTTCTACTCTACTAAGTTCTCTTGAAACTAGATATTTTTGTCATTAGTTTCAATATGCTTTTTCACAGGGATTTCACATTGATTCCTAAGGAACTAGCGTGGCCTAAAATGGAGGCAATGATTGATTTGAAGAATATCTAGAAAGAAGTGGTAATGAACTGTGAGTAGTTTGAATTTCTCTCTGATGGTGCTTTAAGCCCAGTACCATCATAAGTGGATTTTATAGGACATATTCTAAGTACTCTAGTATAGATAGGGCAGTTGCTAAAGAGAAGGTGGCATGCCCTCACACCAACAAAATTAGATACCTAAAATTCTTTTACAGGCATTGGAGACAGGTTCCTCTGAAGGAGATTTTAAATACCTAAGAAAAAATTCCACTTCTTTAATTTAATACTATAGAGTGCCTAAATTAAATAATTTGAATGTGCACTTAGGTGTAAGAATATATACCTAATCAGTCAAGCTTGCACAGAGAATCTGTACCAAGGCAGGAAATGAATTTGGATTTCGTGACCCTTCATTTAGTGTCTTAATCAAACCCCTTTTTCCTTGTCAACAAATTATGTTAATGCCATTATTTCAATACTAATAATTTAAGGCTCTATCAGGAAGTCAGTCTTTTCTAATAAATATACAATTTTAACCTCAATCTCACCTTTAGACTAAAACCACAGTGGTTCTAAATTTAAAGAGTCTGTCAGGACCAAATAAACTCTCTTAAAAATCTTTAAAACTATCAGGGGCACAGTGGAAGTCACATAGTTCTATTAAATTTATTTTGTATGTGGTGATCAAAATTTAGTTTTTCTCAAACATAATATTCATTTTCTCACCCTGACATACAAAGAAATGATTATTTTGTTATATAGCAAGATACAGTACTGGATCAGAGCTTTTTTTTCATTTCTGGGCTTCTAAAAAGTCCTAGTGCTGATCTTTGCTGAAATATTATACTGTTGTATCCTAAGATGTATGGAGCGTTGAACCCAGCTTTCCTGTGTCCTGCACCTGGCAGATGGTTTGAAACGGTAATCTGCCACCAAGCTAAGAAGTCTGCTCATTAGAGCAAGCTGTACAACTGCCTCAAGCTTACCAAGTGGAAATAGTTCAATTAATCAGGCATGTCTGATAGAAAATCATGGTAAAATTAGAAAGTATGTGAGCAAAATAATTAGACTCCTCTATCTTTCTTAATTATGGACTAATTACAAAGTTGAATGGAAATACCTATTTTTTTCTCTCTTTTTATCTTTTTTGTTGGATTACTTAGCACAGTGTCAGGATAGAATGTGAGCCTCCATTGCAATAAAATTAATCCATAGATTTTGAAACACGACCATTATGGCAATGTAATATGGCAAAAACCAAAGCATCCAGTCACCCAGTAGCCTTTGCTTCAGGCCAATGATTTCTATTTGCGCTTTAACATATAATTTTAGAAACTGACTCAAATTTGATTGAAGCTTTAAAGTATTAAAGAGCTTGTCATAACTTTAGATAAGATATCCTAGTGTTTAATTGTCCTTATTGTTAAAAAACAACCACATGTTGTATTTTGAATCACTTGATCTTGGTGTGTGTGTCTTTTTTTTTTTTTAGATTGAGGAGGCCTTTCCCATTAAACTGTTGAGTCAAGTCCTTCCTCACCAGATATGGGTGCTACGCTTGTAAGAATTTATTTTTGAAGACTTAGACCTGACTTAAGTGGTTCAGACTCTCATGGCATCTTATATTAATAAAGTATAAAGGCTACATGGCTCGCCTTCAGCCCCAGAGGAGGTGACCACTGTCTTTCAGGACTGTGAATAGAAAGAGTAACAGGGTACTCAGCACTTTTGAAACACAAATTTATGTTTGGGGGTATAAATTTTAACCTATGCCCGCTTTCTTTTTTAAATCTTGATCTGATCCTGCAGTGTGATCAGAATGAAAGAGTCTTTGGGGACATCAAATTCTTTAAGCTCTTCACAGATGGAAAGCTTTTTCTACAGGGATCTTTTTCCAGAAAGGGATTACAAGAGGGTTAAGTTGAAATGCATGATGAAGATATGTTATAGGTTTCCTATGGGGGAAAAAGAACAGAAGGGAAAAAGAAATGGTCAAGGTAGCTTCCTAAAGGAGTCTTCAAACAAATGTGCATAAATGTTAGTTCTCCCCAAAACACTCAATAATTGGTTACATTTTTATGCAAAAATGGTAATGAGCAGCAACAAAGCTTATGCTTTGTAGGAATGTATTTCTCCAGAATTATCAGAGAAAACCAGAGAAAAGGAAGAAAGTGAGTAAAGAAGGGGAGATGGTTGATTCCACTAAAACAGAAAACTCTTTTTGCCTGAAAAATACATGTCCAGCTAAAAAACAAAACATCCCGAATACTTTGAAGATTAAGGGGTTTCAAAGCATTACTGACTAGCTGTGACATTTGGATCAAAAACTCAGTGGATGTTCCAAATAACCCCTAATTCCAAAGTAGTTAACTCTCTCTTTTTTATTATTTTTTCTTCCTAGAACATTAAAATAAAAATAAGCAAATTGGTTAATTAAAATTAATGAAAATCTTGTAAAAATAACTGATGATAAAGAAAATGAAAGGAAATACTTCAAGAACATTAACATACATAGAACTGTGGGAAAAGGCCAATATAGGCAGAACAGCAGGGGAAAAAATCCTGGCAGAGTGATCTACAGGAATGTGTGGAAGTGGCAGAAAACCCATTGGTCATATCATTTAAATCCAGTTTGGACAAAGCACTAGAAACTGTATTATTGGTAACAGTTTTATATTAGCTTGAGAACTGATTGGATGACTTAATAGATCTTTTCAGTATCTGATTTCTATTAGTCTAGGACTCCCAGCAGTCTTTTCTTCCAAAGCCTCTTCAGTCTTTGGATTCCTTTCCTCAATATTGACTAATAATAGCACTTTTACCAGTGGCCATTAACACAACTTTATTTTTTCTTAAGAAAATAATAAATTGGCAGGTGATTAAAGCTTTCCGCTTAACATTACTCTTAAAACAGGTAAAGTAAAAATGTCTGCAAGTGTAGCTGAGATGTTATTGAAAGTTCTACCTGAGTTAATGCTACTTGAATTTAACAGAAATCCTCCTACTCTGCAAAGTAAGGAAACCAAAGAGGTCAGAAGTCTGAGATGAATGAGATACAAAACCTTTTTCTCATAAAATATCTTTTGGGTGTAAATAGGTCCTGACCAAAGTTTGTTGCTACATGACAGCTACTTGGCTTATTTTCTGTGTAAGGGATTCCTTGCTTTTTGTAGACGACCTTCACTTGAGCTAGTTGGYAGTGTTTATTTCTCTATTTTGTTCAGCTCTTCTTGTTCATGGATTGCTGCTGTTGCCCACTCAAAATCTAGCTCAACGAGCATGGTTATGACTAAGCTTATTTCTTTGGGCTCTACCACTCTACTGCTCTGTGTTTGTGTCTTCTCAATGAGACAGGCATTACTCATTGGGAACCATCATACTATGTGAAATGAACAGAGCCCAGGTTCATCCTGGTTAACGTCAGGTTCTCAGCTGAGTACCAAAGTAGACTGCAGCCATCTTAATGCATTTCATTTTTAAATGCCCACCCAACTTCATGGACGTGCTGGAAGACTTCGAGCTGCAAATTGCTGGAGGCTGAGAGAGATCATGAAAGAAATTATCACTGCATGCCAGCCAGCCCTATTGTTACAGCCTTTTATAGACAACTGCTCTTGGTCCCTGTTAGATGGCACCACTGGGGCAGATAAAATTTTGGCCTGCCTAATAAGGTTTTTTACTGTTTTATATGTCTATGGAGAGAATGTACTTGCTGGAGCTCAGGTTCTCTGGTTTAATTCTGGTGGGAAAACACTTTCCCAAGTATTAAAATCTCAAAAATGTGTTGATTAAATTCAGTAATTCAGTCAGGGAACATCAAAAGTTTGAATGGGGTTATTTTATTGAAACAAATTCTTGCAATCCCCCACAACTGTACAAATAAAACTATGGCTGCTTCTACAAAACAGTACAGATATGTCATTGGAAATCACTTCTGTGGAATCAGGACTGTCTTCTGATAATTTATATTTAGTTTTAATCCTAGAATACTAGAATGATTCAGGTTGCAAGGGACCTTGGAGGGTCTCTAGTCCAATCTCCTGCTTGCAACAGGGTCAGTTATGGGCTCAGATAAGGTTGCTCAGGACTTTCTCCTGTTGGGTCTTGAACACCTCTGAGACTGGAGACTGCACAGCCTCTCTGGGCAACCTGTTCCAAAGCTTGGCTGTCCCCATGGTGGAAAAAAAAAAAAAAAAAAGTACATTTATATATATTTAACTTGCATATCAGCAAGGTGGATCCCCCTATTTTACCACCTGACTCTATCAGCTTCCCTGATGGGTGAATGAATTCTGTCTATGTTGAAATGTTTCCAAAGCTGCTGATTTCAGCATCTTCTTTAGCTTTCTATTATGGGAAATGGTTATAAATTCAGCCTGCAAAACATGAAGCTGGGTGGATCATCCAGTGTTAGCTGTCTCCTGTAGTCTAAATCAGTCATTAAGATTCCTTCTGCAATGACGGTGGAGAAATAACTATTTCCAGGGTGGCATCTAATCTCACTCACCTTGGTTGCTTGTAATAGAAGACAAAAAAGGAAAAAAAATCCCTTCTATCAAGCATTAGAATTAGTCCACACACTGAATTACTAGAAATTTCTAGAAAGATTGCACAACCCACAAGAGAGGGGATAAATCACCTTTTGGAAGTGTCTCTTTCCATTGATTTCTGAGGGAGCCTAGATTCTTAATTACACAAGATTTCTAACTTTTAGATGGCTAAAATTAGAGACCAGTGTTTTCACCCCTTGTGTTTTAAAATACATTGCACTCAAAAAAGCAACAAACAAAAAACAAATGAGGAAAACAACAAGAGAGGAAGATACGGGATGGTAATGCCACTCTTTGTTACTTCCTCATGCACTGTATTTCTATGATGTGGTGGTATCTGAGCTAAACAGAATCATGAAATAATAGACCATATTTAATTTGAATGTAGATTGGGAAGCGATAAGCCTGCACACATTTAAATTCTGATTAAGACTCAGATTTTTCTCAAAACTCATTTCTGTATGGAAGCCATCTTTTGTAAGGTATAAATTGAGTGCCTGTGAATGTATGAGTAAAGACTAATAAATAAAACACAATGAAGACTGCACTTGAAGATGAAGATTCAGTATGAGATATTGGATGGGCATTTACATTGGAGAAATGGAAAGAAACAACATTATGACAATTTTGTCCAGAAAAGCAAGTTTAATTTAAAAACATTTATAGGGAAATGGGAGAAAGTAAAATGTATTTAAAGTCCTTTTTATTGCATATCAATCAAACCAAATGAAAAAGACATTTTGGGGGAGTTGTTGGAATACCATTTTTATAGTATTTTAAACTTTTGGTTTAATTTACCAAATAACCTTGAGCCAGTAAAAAAATCTGCAGTGTTCAATAGGCTTCAAAATACCTCACTTCCTAATTGTGGTCTAGTTATTGGATATTAAACCATCATATAAACCCTCCAACTATAGGGAATTAGGGGAAAACTTTAACTGTAGGAAAGTATTTTTTTTCTCTCTCCCCAAACCACCTGCTACAGGGTTTAGAAAACCAAAGTAGAACTTGCAGACGTGTTAATGCCCTGTCCTGCATAGTTCCCTGTATATAATCCTGTCAAAGTAAGTAACCTGTATGCTGTAATCAGGGCAGAACCTTTGTGATTTAGTAATTCTATTACACTTATCTGTGCCAGGTTTTAAAAGCAGGAAATTGATGTTAAGGTAGCAGACTATAGGTTATACATTATAGAAGCACAAGAGGATAGCCAGACATAAATTATTGACTTCTTCAGCAGGACGATGGTATGTGCACTGATCACAAAGTGCATCTGAGAGAAGATAATTGTTACACTGCTGTCAAGTGCCCTACTTGGGAACATGTAGAAATGAATAAAAACACTGCTGTAAAAAGTGGAATAATGATTCTAGATTTACGACCCTGTTATTCCTCAGTGCTCCTCTGCATGTTCTATCTCTCATTTGCTTGCAGGGTTCGATGCGGTATAAATAAGTAGGTAAAATGCTTCCCATTTAAATACGGCAATGGGCAAATAGTTATTAGATAGGAAGAAAACCTGAAACACACATAAATATAGTGAAGCTGTTCAGCAGGAAGAAAAGGATGCATCATTAGCATGTCCCCATAAAAGGGAAGCTGTATCACAGGATGTAATGTCTATTCTTTTTTTTCCGGGATCAAGGACATCACCACCAATGAATAAGAAACTTAAGGAAAAAAATCACACAAGTCTATGGACAATGTTGCTACATCTGAACTAGCAAAGTAAATAGTGGCAGGGCCTGTTTTCTGGACCTAACACCAACTGCAATGGCCTGGCTGCTTCTGCACTTGTAAACTGTCCTATCCTCCAAAACTGGGTGATTACCTCCAGCTACTTAATGCGGCAGCTTTGCTCTAACTCCTACGCCATGCCTGGGAATCATCTGGGAGAGTGTTAATTGGCCCTGAGCATGCAAGGGACCATTTGAACAATTTAACTGAACTAAGTTTCAGTGTCTTTAGTAATGAAGATGTAGCTTGTGAGTGCAAACACGGGCTGCTAACCTGTGCTGAAAGCCAGACCGCGAGCTCACAGCCCTGCAGTAGCTGTGCCAGGTAGCTATGAACGTCCCTTCCGTTCCTGCAGTCACTGCTCCTTGTCCTGTGTAGACACGCTGCAAGAAGAGGAACATCATTCGTTGCTTTGTTCCCTAGCCTTTGACTCGATTCGTATGCAGGCTGAGTGAGATCCTCTCACCTAGGCATCTGCATGTAGACATTTCCATCTGACACCATATACACTTGGTGGGGAGAAACAGGTCATTTGGCTTGCTGGTCTAGCCTCTTTAAGAAGTCTTTCTTAGAATAAAGTCAGTCACACCCAGGAAGCACCTATTTTTCTCCAAAGAGAGTCTCCAGTGTTAAGGTCCAATGCAGAAGTCTATATTTTAAACACATCTGTTTGGGCAGATCAGATTGCCCTTTCCTGCTTTGCTAATTTTCACCCTTTTACATCAGTAATTCTTGAACTTCAGTGCTGTAGCTGAGAGAACACACAAGATTTCAACCAGGGTATAAAAAAAGCTGAGAGACAGTTAACAACTAAGAAGATGTATTTATCTATCCAGCCTTGTCAGAGCTGTCTGTCTGTGCTTGTTAGACTTGCAGCACTGCCAATGTGAACTATAGCTTTATGGGAGAATATATACGTTGTTTGCCCTTTTACATTGGTTCATCCGAACTTTATCTATAACTCTGTTGCATAGATTTGGAGGTGGAAAAACAAACGTCTACCATCTGCTCTATGTTATTTATGATGATTTCTCCAATTAGGTCCAATTAACTTGCTGTCAATGATTAAATGTAATGGGTAATAATAACTTGACTTCATCATTACCACCAGTATTATTAGCTCATTGATTGCAATAATTTCAAAAATTACCCATCAGAATAAAATATGTTTAGCACCTGGTTTGTCTGTTTAGGAACATCTGCTATAAATGTGTGATATATGTGGAATTTAATGTCTCTTGATGTGAAAGGGAAGCATATAATCCTTACTTTGAGAGTCTGTGCTGGCACAAATTTATCGTTAGACAATGTGAGGATCAAATAAAAATTGGTCTAAAATTTGCTGCTAGACTCTCTGAACTGTCAAAAACAGGAATGGACCTAGCGTATATTTACCAGCCTGAATTTTCATGTCCAGCAAGCAGAGAGTTCTGTTCAGATGATCTAAATTTATGTGCTTGTGTCCTACTATAAGTTGTGCTCATAGATGATTTAAGAGTAGGCGCATACATTGCTGAATAACCAGCCTATCTTTAGCAGACTGCTTGCTGCTTGACAAAGATAGCTGCTTCCCTCCAAATCCCCTGGCCTAGTTCGTTTGACCTTACTTGGGAGTCTTGCGTAAGAGCCTTGCTATGGTGGGCTGCAGTATGGGTTTTAAACATTTGTCTCATCTCCCTAACCACAGGACACAGCAAATGGAAGCATAATCTTAATTTCCCTTCCTGTCTCCCAAAGGCAATTGTTTTCTCTCACCGTGTTCCTGCTTGGATCCCTGGTTCCATGCAAACAAGCTTTTATTTGTCCATGCTGAACTGCATTTGCCATCTCCTAAGTCTGCCATGTGTTTTAGGTCAAGTGTTGTCTTACTGTCATGCAGTTCTGGTTTCCCTGTAACCATATGGAAATGCCGTGGAATAAGTGCTGTCTGGAACAGCTCATGACAGACTCTGTTCAGACAGCTAATGAATCCCCAGTCTTTAAGTGTGCCAGTTAGTTCCCCTTCCTGCAAACAATCTTTTTCTTGAGCATCATGAATTAAAGGACCTAATTCTACTCTGATTTACATCCTTCAGTGGGGCTAAGGGGGATGTTTACAAGAGCAAACTTTGGTCTTAGTTATAACTGTAATGCTCTTAATGACCCCTGAGAAATGTTCAGAATCAGTATTTTACAAGCACACAAGCACCTAAAAAACAAATCTCAGTTTATGATTCCTGAAAACTGAAAAATTTGGAGAAAAACTAGTAAAATGTCTGGCTGTTATTTATACATTGAATGTCTGCTTATTGGCTTGCCAGATCTGAGAAACATTAATTCTGGTGGTGTATTTCTGTGACTACGAGGGTTTGAGCCACACTTTTTTAAACCTAACCCAGTCTTGGAAAAACAAGCAAGTCTTTGGCTGGTCTCGCCCCTTTTCTAACATTTCATTGCCCATTTTCTCCAATTTTGACATCTGGAATGTAAGTTAAGGATTTTTTTCCTTACAAAAATTGTGTTTTATCAAATTTTCATTATTTGGCTATTTAACAAAATGCAGATTGGTAAGGTAATGCTTATTTGCTGTGATTATTTCACTGGATATTTGGCACAAAGTCTTCAGGAAATTTAGTAGTCTAGCTTTTAAACCTCTGATCTTTTTCCATTGGTTGTTTCTAAGAAATATTGAACGACCAGAAGCTAAACAACTTCCTGCATATTATTTGACAGCTTGCTTTAATGCAAAAATGTAAAACTTTCCCAACCCAAGTCCTGATTAGTCTCTGTCTCCAAAGCACTGTGTTCTGGAGAGGGTACTAGGCATTATCTTCCCTATCAGGTAGGTGGGGAAATCAATTCATTGGACTCCCAAGGCTTCCCAGCTCAGCAGTCCTTGTTTTCCAGTATTTTGCCCAGCCTGTCACAAACTTTAAATGTTGGGTCAGATTTTCACTTGGAGCTCTGTTGATTTGCAAGAGGTGAGGAAGAAGCCCTATATATATTTTAAACCTGCAAAAAAACGTTGCTAGGTTGGGTCTGCTGCTATGTAGTCTTCCCTTTTAAAAGGAAGCAGCTTTTTAAAAGTACTTCGTCTTGAAAACCATGCTGCAGAAGGAGGGAAGAAGCTTATCCCACAGAGATACTCTTCATTCTCATCCTCCACAGCCACTGTTTGATTGCTGCTCCTAAAGCAGAACAAATTCAGCTGTCTCAGCGATCAAATCATACACTAAACTAGATAAAACTAGTTTTTTTTTGTTTTTGTTTTTTGAGCAACAGAGAGGCAATCAGAAGGACAAACTTCAGCCTACAGTGCTTCAGCTCTGTGGTTCTGCTTTATATATTTTTATAGATCTGACACTGGTGTAAAGCAGAAATAATGCTATTTCAGAGAACTGATCACTCAGGTGAAAATGGAAAATGTGAGGATAATCAAGCTCTTTTTGACTCACTGGTATTAATCTACTAAAAATATAAACCTTAGTTATGATTTGTGCATTTTTATTATATTATATCCAGAAGCTGACCAGAACAGTCTGTCTAAATTATTGTCTAAATTTTGGATTAAACATTTTATTGTTGGTGAAAAATGCCCTGTCTGTGTATGGTGCTTTGGGGATTTGGGGGTTTGTCTGCTTGTTTCATTTTGATCAAAAATTCCTCCAAAACTGTATTTGAGACAATCACAATATTTTATTTGGATTTGCTGCTGTAGTGCTGATTTTAGTTCAACCAAACAGGAGTTAAAGTCCAAGCCCTGCAATGCCACAGATCAGAGGGGCACATCCTGGAGGATCTGATAATGTATAACCTCCTCTTAATGAGGCTGGATCCCATTTTACCCTTCAGGAGACCCAGTTCAGTCAGGGAACCTGAACTTTCGCTAAAAAGAAGAGCAAAGGTCTCCAGGACTACAAATTCTCTGAAGCACTGCAGCAGAATTTTTACAACCAGAAAATACTTTTATTTTTTTTCATTAAAAGTTGGATTTTCAATTTTTCTTTTCCGTGGGGAATATGAGAATTCCAACCAGCTCTGGACATGCCAAAACAAATCTCTTCTGTTTAGTGAGAAAAATACCTTGCCCTATTTGCCTCACATAAGCCTAAAATCCTGTTCTAATGACTGACTAACCTCATTGTGAAGGGTGTTTTCCTTAGCATTTTTTTCCTTAGATGTCTAAATTGAAGTGTCTACACCTGAAGATGAATCCCACCTGCACTGTCCTCAGGGAGCTGGGGAAAAAGGTCTACATCTTAGATTCATCACACCTGACTTTGGGCACTGATCCGAGGAGCCTAGTCACCCTAAGTAGGTATGTACAAAGAAAAATTATTTACAGCTAAAATCTCTGGCAGTGCATCTGTCTTTCCAATTACTGGACCAGCTACTTTCCTATTAGGAGAGTGCAGATGATGTGACCATACTTCGAATGCAGATATCTCAGCTTCCTAAAGCAAGGTGGACAGATCTGGATTCTGATCTGTCCAGAAATCTATTTTACACCATGCAGTATATTGTAGCCCAGATTTTTAGCTGTTATAAAATGGTGTAATGCAGCTGAAGTCAAAGGAGATGTATTAATTTATTTCAGCTGAATTTCTGACTTCGACTCTGAATGTTGTATAAGATATTTTGGTCTCCTCTTGTTAATGTTCTACACAAGATCTTAACTGGAATTAATGCCTTATTGAAAAGACAGAATAGTAATGAAAAAAAGGGTTTAGTTTTCAGAAAATATTTTTTTTTGTCTGAAGTTGTTTTACAAAATAGAGGTAAGCACACTTTTTTTTTTTAAAGCAACCATGATGTTCTTAAAAAGACATCAGCTGTGTAGGCCAATAAATAACAAAACTAGTTTAGGGATAATGAATGTAAATTAGTATTTAGGGGCAAGTAACCAACCTGGAGAGCTTGTGCTCCCTGTATTAGCCCCTCTGTACTGTTGAATAGATGAAAAATATGGGAATTATATGGAAAAATATTAATAATACCAGCACAGCAAACAGTTGCATTTTGGGAAACAGAACTTTCATTGAAAAGCTATGATAAAAAATACTTGCAATTTGTATTCCTTCAAGGATAAACATAGAAAATGGATGCTATGGGAAGCATTTCATATAGCAAGCAAAAAAATCTTTCTTCATTAGCAGTCTTAGTGTATCCATTTGGAAAGTCTGCTTTAAAACAGTCTTTAGGCCTAAATTTCCTCTCCTTTAAATCCTGTTTCGCTGCAGTATGGAAAGACTGTCCAATACTTAACCATTAGAGGACTTGAGCCTGGTGAAGTCCTGTTTGCCAGGATGCCAGCTGTTGCACTTAGGAGTAATGCTGGAGTAAGTAATGAAGGGCAAGATGTTGTCCTGTGGGGAATGGACCTATTCCTAAAATCTGCCAGAGAGACTATGGCATGCCAAGTGGAAAAGCTGCTGAAGCAGCTTGGCTAGGAAGGTTTTTCACATGAATAATCAGTAACTATGTCACCGGTGGTTCAGATCCTCCCTAGGATATCAAGTCACTGTCTAAGAATCAGCACAAGGAGTCAAATCTGCGGTGTGTTTTCTTTCGCCCAGTCCTAGCTAACACGTCACTATTTCAGCAACAACCTTCTTCATGATGGCACAGCTGTAAGAGATCAAATACATTCAAAGACACATTAATACCTAAGTCTGGTCAAAAGTTTTATGATCTGATACAGGTAGAGGTATAGGACTTCTGATTCACAGCAAATGAGGGCTCCTTCTGTGCCTGATATGCCACATATATATCCTTCTGAATAAGAATATTTTGCACTTCTATAGACCTTCACCTTTTAGGCTTTCAAAGGAATTCACAGCCTTAATACTTTTAACCTCGTAAAACCTACTGGTTTTATTATCTCTGTTTAACAGGAGGCAAAACTGAAACATGGATACATTAAAAGATTGTGCTCACTAGCACAGGGCATCTCTAACAGAGCTGGGAATAGACCTCAGGTCTCTTGACTTTTCAGTTATCCTCAAAATCATCCACAGACTTTAAGCTAGAGAGCCCTAATGCTTCTATATACTGCTAACTGCCCCCAAAAATCCCTTGTATGATTGTTGATTATTACTTTGAGGACTTCATATTTAAGGGTCCCTCTCCTTACTGAAACCCCACTGTACTCAATACAAAGACACAGATAGGAATTATTTTTTTGTCAAAGATATTATCATCTAATTCCAAGAAAGCTTTAGATGGAGAAAATCAAAATGGCATATAAGTAAGATTCTATGGCCATCTTCATTTGGAATTGCTCACCCAAAATCAGTTTATATTTTAAAAATAAGTAAATGTAATGTATGAATAACCCCAGATTTACTCCCTCAAGATTCACATAACACTTGGATGCTCATTTTTAATAGCTTTACTTTGATAATATATTACATCTATGCTACACATAAGAGAGGACCTCAAAGTGACCTCTCTTATTCTGCTTGAAACCCCCTTCTAAATCTAAAAGTTCCCAACCTTTCTTTCATATTGTTAAACTCCTTTTCTGTCCAGCATTCTTTTTGGCCTACTGCCTCATGACTTATTTTATACATTCAACTGAGTGTTGCTATGCACAGCCATTAAGTTCCCTTTCTCTTATCATGGGGGTGGTGTCTTCAAGCAACTCCAGCAGATCAGGTCTATTATTTATTTATTACTGGCATTTATAGTTAGTTAAACACAACCTGCTTGATTCCACACTGCTTGCACTTAACCAAACCACTTTCCCAGGTGTTCTTCCTACTTCATAGCGTAAAGTTTCCAAGATTTCCCTTCAACAGATGTTAAACTCACTGGTCTCTAGTTTCCTGGTCTTTAATCTCTTGACCCTTTTTAAACTAATGGAGTTGTATTTGCCACTTCCTAATCCTCAGGAATCTCCTTCTCATTTTTAAGAATGTCAGTTAATTTCATGCCTTTTACTAATGCTTGTGAAATCATGTAATTTGGGCCTGAGGTTTTATCTACCATAAGTGCACTCAATTTTTCTTTTTCTAATAACAAATTTTGTTTTTAACTATACACTCTCTTCCTTTCGTCTCTGGAAAATGGATCCATTGTGTAGTCAGAGCGTTGTTCCACCTTCTTCTTCTAAAACAAAAAGAGAATAACTGTTTAACAGTTCTTTTCATTCCCATGTGCCTCAAATGGTAAGCTTTACTTGCACAGAGGAAAATGTGGCTGCCGAAAGAAAGGCAGTTCCCATACATTTTGTTATCCTCTGTGGGACTTTAGCATTTCCAGCATTACTCTAGAAATGTGAAGTCATATCAAAAAAAMCTGAGTCTGATTAAAAGTCATGAGATAGCCAACAGTTAAGAACTGTTGAGTAACGCATGGAATAAATGGTCTCACTACTTCTCTTGGGTTCCCTTGCTTCCCATCTAGTCTTAGTGAGGGAACCACCTATTATTCATAAACCAGATCAAGTGCTCTGTGGAACTGAAACCCACATCTGTAGAAGTGTAATGTGTTGGTATATTTTCTTTAATAATTGAAACTTTTTCTAGGCCACCCTCGCCTTCAGATAATTATAGAGAATATCTCTAAACATTTTGAGACTGAGTTTTTCAGAGAGCATCCAAATGGGAGTTAAAAAATATATGCGTACAGTTCTAAGCAGCATAGCTTGACTTTTTGTTGAGAGACATGGAATGTTTTTCCACTGACGATTTCCTCTTGGTATTTTAAGATCTCTTTCCCTAGTTGCAAGGCTTTTTTGACCTTATTCCTTGGAATCCTATCTCCTCATAAGTGATACATTAGGAGACTGATAGTCCTAAGAGTTAGATCTGCAGAAGTGGTGTGTATCCCACATGATATGGATCATATCATCTTTTGGTTTCAGCTGCTGGGTTTGCAATACCTGTAAAACCAAGTTCTATAAAAGGCAATCCATCTGTTTCTGAAGGCTCCGTTCATGCAATACTTCAGTGGAGCTGGTTTGGACACTCATTACATGTTTTGGACAATACAGAAATTTAAAAATTAAGAACTAAATTTTGCACATATGTGTGGGTGTTTCATAGGCTCTAAGTTGGGAAACAGTTTTTTTTTATCTAAAATCAAAACTATACTGGAATTTTTCTCATGATAAACTTGTCCAATGTCATTGTGGGCAAAAAAGGACTGAAGTCTAAGTTTAATTGGAACCACCTATTATCCAGCATTACTGAGCAAGGGAAATCTAAAATGCATATAAATTCAAGAAGTGTTGATGGGCTCTACTGAGTTTAAAACTCCCACAAAAGTGAAGGGCTTTAAATTTAATATAGATCATTAATTTCTTTGCTTTCAATTCCTGACTCTCACAGAAGTTATTGTATGGCATTGTATGTGTAAAAATAAGTTGCAAGTTCTATTGTTAGTCTTAGAAGCACAGCAGTTTCAACCTGCAAGGTATTTTTTGCATTGAAGAAGAACGTTAGAAAGAAGGAAAGTGCAACAGAAAATCAAAGGGTACATTTAACATATGCTTTGTTAGACTATCTGTCAAATTTCTACAATGATAAAAGACTTCAATATCTCCAATATGCATATAGTATACTTGTTAGACTGAAAAAATATCATGGAATCACAGAACACTTGGGGTAGGAAGGGACCTCTGGAGGTCGTCTGGTCCAACTTCCCTGCTCAAGCAGGATCAGCTAGAGCAGGTTGCCCAGGACCATATCCAGCTGGGTTTTGAATATCTCCAAGGTTGGAGACTCCACAACCCTTCTGGGCAACCTGTTCCCATGTTCAACCACCCTCACAGTGAAGAACTGTTTTCTTGTGTTCAAGTGGAATTTCAAGGGCAAACTTCAGTGAGAGAGCTAAAAACTCAAAAAATCTAAAAGAAAGATCCATAGTCTCAAGACTTTTCAGTCCAAAGGCTTGTAGTGGTAACAGAAAGCAAATACTGTCAAGCAGATGTTATCACTGTAATATTTTACCAAGTGGGTATGAAAGTCCTTTGGAAAACACAGGACAGGGAACTGGAGGAACTGGACTGTGTGTTATCTGAGGATTTGTTTCAAGACGGGTTTGCTTTGGGTTCATGAATGAAATAATGAAGTGTGGGAAGAGAAGTTACACTGTAAAGGCAGTAGGAGGAAAAAAGGAAACAAAATCAAATAAATGAAAAGGTTAAAGTGTGGAGGCAAATGCGAAATCATGACCAGCAGAAAAATGCAAGAGGGAAGGTGAAGACATGGATAAGCTTTCCACAAAAATCTTATCTAAACTAACTAATATTTTGGAATTTAATATCGTCTCTCACACAATGAAAAATATCCAAATATATATATGACTACATCTCAAATTTCTTTAAAATATAATTTCTATGAACTGGTACCTCACTGTACGTATCTGTACTCAAAAGCAGATGTAGGTTATAGTACCTACAAACAATGCCTATTGGAATTAGCTTCCAATATTGGCATGAGTTTTCATTTTTTGTGACCACAAAAATGACAGAAACTAAGGCAACATCTTAAGATATCATCTTGACCAGTTCTATGGTCTGTACACGGCCATTCCTTTTTTTTTTTTTTTTTTAATGACATTATCAGAGTTTCTAACTCAAGTCTGGATGAGTACAATTAACCTTGGATTTTGCAGTTACAGATAATATTGCTGGAATAAACAGTTCTTTATTGTTTCTGTTAACATTATTCCACTCTTCTAATTAGTATTTGGGTAATCATTACACTGGAATTATCACAGATTTGATTTATCTAGATACAAATATGTCAGAAGAAAATGTTCAAATGGTTTAAATGACCTGACATTGAAATTCCATTTTCAGAAGGGATTTAGGCACTGAAAGATAGTAACAGATTAAGTAGTAAGGGTAATATATCATTTTTGAAAATGGAAGGTAAATTCCTCAGTCATTTTAGCACTTTTGAATGCTTACCCCTTTGTATAGCTCCATAGATTCCGGAGTCTAGAATCTGTTTTCCTGTCACCTTTTGCCACTTATTTTATCCTGAAAATACTTTAAAATTTTCTTGGTGCATTAGCCATATGCTAATACACCCATCTTTTCATGTAACACTATTTTGTGCTGGTGTTTCCTGTCACCCTTCCTCTTCCCTTTATTTCCTTATTTCTTGTCACTTCTCTGAACCCCAGAGAGCATCCGGATTTAACTAAGTCTCTCTGACTCCCCACAGAACACATTCCTCTGTCAGCACATGTGCTTTTCATTCACCAATATTGTTATGCATGCAACTTTTTTCCCCTCTCTTTTTACTGCCACTACCTTGTTGGCACTGTAAAAGAGAATACCTTTAATGGGCCCTCAACCACTGTCATTACATGCTCCAGACAGCAACCCAGGGTGCAACTGGCACCTCACCATAAGTAGGAAATGAGAAATTCTGGGCTGTAATGAGTGCTATTGAAATTTTTTACAGCAGCTTAACATAGGCTATTTAGCTCAGGTGTTTCAGTAATGGACACATGGAAAATGCAATGCTTGAGGCCCTCAAGCTTTTTCATCTCTCTCCCCACCTCAGGATGTGAATCAATGCAATTCTCATGAAAGTCCCAGTAGCCTGGCAAGATATAATTGCAAGTGTATGTTATATAGCTTCTTATGTTCCTGTATATCTTTGGGAGCTGCTTGATTCTAAGTTTTTCCTTGGTGCTCAGCACAGTGGGTTCTTTGGTACTGGCTTCTCTGAGGCAAGTATCCTTTTCTTTCAAGCATTTTCAACCAATCTTTCAAAAATGCTTTAATTTTTTTTTCTATTTTTGCCTATTAAAAAGAAGGAAACCCTTTCTTTGTGAACATTTTCACTTTTTAGAAAGGACTCTCCACCCATCCTTTGGATTCTGCAGCCATGTCACCTTTTGCAGCACAGCTGCAAAGCCTATAGGACTTGAGAATGTGAGGAGAGTCTGGGCCCCTCTGACTTCAGCAAAGCTAGGATTTCACCCCATGTGCCCTGAAACTGGAGGTCATGGTCAATGTCTGCAACGTGAGACTGGGATGAAGTCACTAATCTAATCATGACATAAGCCTGTGCTGGAATTCATGTCTTCAGAGTGACAGATGCAAAACAAACCAGCTTTGGGGGGCCTAATAAACCAATTAAATTCATCACAGTGGCTTCCCTGTTCTCTCAGATTTTTGTATTCATCCAAACTGTGATCTCAGGAAGAGCCAGTAAAGATGCCAATTGCTTTCTGATTTAGAATTACCAGGATTTTGACTTTGTTCAATGAGATTGAACTTAGATTGCAAGTTTTTTAGTACAACAATTATCTCTTATGCTATACTTATAAACCTTTTGGCTCTAAGGAACCTAGGCAATAAGGGCCCTTCTTCTGAGGCCTTTAGGATCAGAAAAAATGTTCATCATGACCACAAAAATGAGAATTGCTTTAGCATTGAGAAAATTGCTAAAAACCTGTTCCATAATTTAAAGACATCCAAGGAAAGAACCATTGCTTTTCTTACTTGGATTTGATGTTACTCTCCTGTCACCACTTATGAGTCTGGTACTGCTTGTGTAGGGCAGGAGGCTGTGGACAATCATTTACAGAGTAAGATTTTTTACCCTAAAAATTTCTAAACATAAAAAGGAAAAAACGTAAATAGTTTTGTGCCTGATGCTTGGGTGATCTTCCTCCCACTCCTATTTGTCTTATGGAGGAGAATGAGGTATTAATGACTAAGGAATTAATGAATGTTATTTCAAGTACTGGTGGAATGTACTCAGTCATGCTGGGAACAGGCAGAGTGTAGGAAAGCAAAAAGAACAGCAGATCGTCTGCTGTCATTGGTGCATGGTCTGGGGCATTAACTGTAAAAAAGCATCAGAGGAAAATTTTGTGTTTTTCTTTCATCCTCTTTTTGGAAAAAAAACAACCAACCAAACTGGTGTATATTTAAATGCAGTTCTCCTGCAGAAAGCTCTAGCATAAGTTCTTTGCAGTATCAAAAAATTATTAACTTTGGCACGTTTTCAGAATACACTAGAGTTACAATCACTATGCTGATAAGCGTCATAGAAATGCTTACAAATAAACAAAACAAATAAACAGACAGGTACCGGAATTCCCATCTCCTGATGTTGGGAAAATCAAGCCTTCTGGGAACTCTTTGTGACATATATAGAAGACTATCTATGAATTCATGTAATGTTCCACTGTGATCCTTTTTCACTCTTTTAGTTAAGAATATGATAGTGACGCCAAGAAAAATGTATGTGTTTTTCTTCTAATAGAGCAAAGCATAGTCATCGAATTAAAGCACTTCATAATGTACGTGGGGCCTGTAATTGCTGGAAATATTTATTATTACTTAATGTCAACAAATGTGTCTTTAAATATAAAAGCACATTTTTTTGTCCTGAGAAAGCAGATTTGTTTTAAGACCATTGAAATGCACAAACGATGAAGAGGAGAAGAAGCGATATCTCCACTGGACTTCTTATTTTCGACATCTGGTTGTGGTCCATTGGGAGAAATGTAAGTAACAGTTTACCACATGGATTACAAATGTGCTGAATTGCAAGAATGAATATTAAATGAAAATATCCATAGCACCTGCAGCTTGTCCGGGAGAATTCCCCTTGTGTGTTGTGGGTGGGTTTTCTGAAAAACCTCTAGTGAGATGTGAACTGCAACTGCAGCTGCTGGTAGTAGCAGCTCATATAGTGTTACTGAAGAGTTTGCAGATTCTATTCCATTCAATGAATCAACATTGATCAGGGCTGCCAACACGCTAAAAAAAGAAAGGGAGGGAGCGGGAGGATTGTAGGGGAAGGATTATGATCATTAGGATTATTCCTTTGGGTTTTAGATGATCAGGAAAATTTTAAAAATAGTGTTTAAAAAAAAAAAAAAGTCAAGTGAGACACATGATGAAATATAAAGCCAGTTTGATGTATCTGGGCGAGAAGCAATGTTTACTCTGTCAAAAGGTCAGGCCTGCTTTCCTCGCAATAGAAACCCTGCAATTGTGTGTTTTGCTGACTTCACATACATTCTGTATATACTGAGCACTGTACACATGTGACACTTGGCTAGATTTCAGACACTGCTAAGGGGGATTAAACTGTGGAAGATGTTTCTCCCTTAGTATTACTTTTTTTTTTATTTTAAAGAGACTGAGCTAATTCTACATGCACATGCCTTGAAAACAGAGTGGCTTATTAGAAAGTATCAGACTCCCCATTTTGATTTTACCCTCCAGAGGAACGGTGAAGAACAGGTTCTGTGTGCTCTATGTCTTGTTATCTGGTCTCTCTGAAGAGCACCTGCATGTTTAGGCATAGTGAAGTAGAAATCAAAGGCAGATCAATGCTGGCAGCACAAAGGGAAATATTACTAGTTTTTCCTTTGGGTTTTATAATGTCAAGATAATAAAAAATATTAACATCAAGTGGTACTTAACTTTTTTTTTTCTGTAAGAAAATAAAATTTTTAGCCTTGGGAATCTACCAACTTATTCTGTTCTGGAATTTGTGTAGGATCTTGCTATTATTACAAAAAATAATAAAAAAAGAAACATCTGTTCGTATGTCTGTGATAGTGTCCAAGGAAACTCCGAGTTGTACAGGAATTAGAAAAGGCTTGCATGGCAAACGCTTATTACCCACATGCATCCCGGCCGAGTGACTACCCCTAAATGATAAGTTTCCTCTGGAGGTGATACTTGCACCACTGGTTCTGGCATGCTATAAGAACATTTGGAGCACTGGAAACCCACTGCATTGAACTACCTGTATGCAATTCCAGGTTTTGCATGCCTATATTTTATATCCCTGTAAATTACAGTCTGATGCTGACAGACAGTATATGGAAAATACCAGCTCAGTGGTGGAGAGCCTTGTTGGCCTCTGGTAGCATGTATCCTGCTTTTGCACATGTGAATATTAAGGTCTTCATCCTGAAGAGAAGGAGTGAGTGAATCAGAAGAGGGAGCTCTAACTGTGCTAATGAGGCCAGAGGGGGGCTTGTGTGCAAGTGGACCCAAAGTAGGAAGAAAAGAGAAACCTCTTTCTCTCTTTTCATGGAGGAGAAGTTGTGTTTCATTCTGCCTCTCTATAAGTCCATGTTCACATCCTACTTTAATAGCTCCCAACATACTCTCTGGCAACTTATTGTGCTGTGCTTCTCGTTGTCTTCCTCACTCCTTCTCCCCTCCCAGGAATACCCCAGGCATCTGACCAGCAAAGACTACAGTTCTCCAGATATCTCTGATGAGGAGATTTGACTGCTTTTGTGTGTAACATTTTCATGAGTTCAGCTTATAAACCTGAGAGGTCATATTAAGTTACTTGTGGGGACTTCTACATAATGGTCTTTGGAGGCAGTGCAAAGCTTGGGACAACACCTTTAAAAGTATTAGTACTGCAAATGTTTCCAAATAAGGACAAATGTTGCCTCGCCCTTACAGGGGAGGGAGTGAAATGTGGAAGAAAAGGGAATTTCCTTTCCTGTGTGGCTCTTGGTGGGCATTATTCCTTCTCTATCCCTCTCCTCCCCCCAAGATGACTAAAAGTTCAACAGACTGGGCCGGTAAGACATTAAGTCTTGCTTTGAGTCCTGCTGACCTGGCCTAGATGCTGCTATTGAGAACAGAGAAGGCCAAAAGCAGGAACAAGTGCTTTTGTCTGGAAGCTTTGGGACACATTTGGTGTGCGGTCCTTGGGGAAGGGTCACTGCAACCCATCCCAGCCCTGTTAAATGACATGTTGGGAAGGGACTGGAAGGACACAGAGGCTCCTGAGAAGCACTGCCAAGCTGACGGTATGCTTGTGTATTCTGTGTTTYGCAAGTCACTTACATAACATTTTACAGGGAGATTACTTTCAGGAGGTTCAAATAAACTGTGGTACTGTGGGCTAGACACAGTTTAAGAAACCAAGAAACCTAATATGCCTGCATCCATAAGTTCTGCTGTACAAAGGCACCTGAGTTTTGCCAAAGAGGTCTTCATTAAAGTAAGAGAAAGTTTGTCTTTTAAAATACATGCTGTCCATGAATTTCATGGTGTTCTCCACCCTGCTTACATTTTTTTTCTAAAGAAATGGCAAGTAATATCTTTTTGCTGCTGATTAGCATATCATTAGAAATGGAATCAATCATTGTGTTTAGGCAGTTGTGAGTTGTACAAAAGTTAATAAGAACTTTGACTAATCACTATAGGAGATGTTTCAACTTTCTCTGAGGGAAAAACATTGCTCTGGCTGTACATCTCCTTTCAGCATGCAGAGACATAAAGTTGGCAAAGTGTATGGAGGATTCTACTGCTCTGCAGGGGTGCGTGTAAATTCTCTGACCGGGAGAGAAGTGGCTAGGGGTCTTTCATATGACATTGACTGTGAGTTGCACCAGGCAAATATAGATCTTAATTGACAAGAAAGGCCTAATATGAGAAAGTTAGAAAAACAACTAACATAAAAATATTTTATGACCACTGAGCTTTATTCAAACTGTTTCTAAAGCCTCCAGAGTTGCGAGCTGTTGTCTCACTTCTGGTTATATAAAGAGCATCAGTACTACTATATAGTGATTCAATGCTCTGGTATGCAGACCAGATGAGCACACAGTCAACCATTCGGGACAAGGAAGACCAAAGGAGTGAAGAGATGTTTGAGAAAGGGCTTTGCAATCAGCCTCTGCCTGCAACATCCAGCTCTGCTTAAGGTAGATGCCTGCAAGAAGAGAGAAGAAAAGGAGCAAAGGCACCAACTTATTTTTTTAATGCTAGGCTAGTGGATAATGCATGTCCCATGATAAGAGGAGATCGGCATGTGGGCTTTCCTACCTGTGATGTGGTTTAAGTCACCCTCTCCCACCCATGCCTTAAAAACCAAACTGAAGAAAATGCTGTCGTACAGTCATACATGTATGACACGCCTGACCTGGGTCACTGTTTAGCCAGTAGTTACGAAACTGAGGGGCCAGAGACAGAAAAAAGCAACAGAAAGTCTACCTGCATAGCCAGGTGATAAAGATACCTTCTAGAAAATGGCATGCTTGTGCTTCTACTCTTCATGTAATCTGAAGCTTCCYACTAAAAGTACACAAAAAGTCTCCGAAGAATGGGCTTAAGTGTCTTCCTGCCTCTCTCTGTGCAGTAGTGGTTGGGTACTTTTGCTTTCACCCATCTTTCTAGAACAATGTGCCTCTGTGTATAGGCCCCAAAAGAGATGGTATTGACAGATGGTTCAGTGTTGACCGGAGGCACCTTCGGGGTCAGGTGTGGCCCTCTGCAGTGGACTCTTGCTCAGCTCTCCAGAGAACTCTCAAGTTGGGCTTCCAGCATGAAGCTCAAAGATTATTTTTAACTTTAGTTCAGATAATAAATAGGGTAGGCCAGCATCATATTTTTTTTTTTTACTGATCACTCTAACAGACACCTTCTTCTTTCCTATTCCACCCTATGTGGACACCTGCATATGAATGTGTGGCAGAGCTCATGGGGTTGCATATAATGAGCAGGGTAATTGGAAGATTAGCAATTGCTCTTTTGGGTTGTTTTTCTAATATTTTATCATGAGTTTCCTGGAAGTGTGCAGCTGAGATCTATATTACCATAATGCTTACATGTGTGACTTTAATGGACAGAAATTGAAAGAACCTATCTTTCTGGTTAGTGAAAACTCTAATTACTCATTATTCCCTGCTCCCTACTTCTAGCACTCTCCTTGGAGCCTGCTGGAGCGCTGCACAGAGGTGTTTCTTTTACAAGGGTTATTATAGAGACACCTGTAAGGATTGATATAGTTAATGCTGCATCAACATTTCCATTGATTTGGTTTATGACCCAGCTGTAAAAACTCCTTTTAATCTGAGACTTGATGAATGATGACTGAAGCAAAGAGCGTAGGGAAAATAATGATTGTAACTAACTAGAGGGCAACATCAAATTAGAAGAATCAGACATAAGGAGGTTTCAGAAGCTTGTTTTACATATTTATTAGGTGAAAAATATGTCTTTCCACAATGAAAGTTTGGAAGTTTCTTAGACTGTTTAGTGGTCTAGAGGCTTTGAGTACATTAAAAAAAAAAAAATTAAGTCAGATGATGTCAAGTGGAGAAATGCTTCCTGCGTACATTTGCTAATTATTTTGCTTTGGGGAATTAATTGGTGTTTTAGCAAAGAGTTAAGAAAAGAGTCTAATTTAAACTTTTCTATTTGGACCTTTCTATCTTGGCCAGATAGGATAATCATCTGGACAGCCACCTGAGACTTACTGGGGAAGGTGGAAGTAATATCACCAATTTTTCTCCTCTATAACATGGGTAAGTAATATAGAAAACTTAGACCATCTGCCCTAGTGGATGTTACGTGATGGCACAGATGTACCGCACATGCTGTCCGGAGAAAATCCGCAGGAACAAGTGACCCATATGAAGCAAAATTTTTGTAAGGGGACTGATATGCACTAAATAATTTTTCTCACCTCCCTCTCCTCCCATGGTCCAAAACCACAAAATGCAACCACATGTTTGGGTAATGTTCTAGCAAAGGTGAAAAGAGGACTGTTAGAGGAGAATAGATCTGTTTTTAAACTCAAGAGAGTCAACAGTTAGAGCAGTAACAGATGCACTTCTGTGAGTGGTCCTAGTGAGGGCCATGTGTGCAATCCTTTACAGGCTGGGAGCAGTTTTAACCCCAGAATAAGGTCTAGGCTACAGCAAAAAAGACAATGGTGCCCCAAGGATGGGAAATTATGGAGAACTTTGTCTAAATATCTGAGATAATCCAAGTCCCTTAGAAAGCAAGGAATGATGCATTTGTGTAACTACTGATACCGAACTTGAGCTCATTCCTTGCACCTGACTTGGGGTGTGCACTGTTAATTCCATTACACTATATTGTAACTTAATATTTACACACGGAAATGTTTGAGTGAGTGGCCTCAGCCTGGGTGACTTATGCTACACTCATCAAGGCAGTCAATCTCCTGGAGGGTTCCAGTTTTGCTTAACTCCTGTGGGTTTGCTAAATGTGATATAAATAATGGGGCTGGCATCACTTTCAGCAACAAGAAGAAAAGACTGATTTTTACAGTAAAAAATATCCATTTTTGAAGACAATATTGTCTAAGTTAAAATGTGAGAGCTGGGGTCTCAAAGGATGTGGAAGTTTCAGAAAATGTGAGATCTGATCCAGAGTTCACTGAAGTCATGGAAAGATTCCCCCCTCCATCAGTGGATATTGAATGAGCCCCTTGGATCAACAGAAATAGAAGATCCAGAAATGAGTTATCATGATGGGTCAGAAAGATGGAAAGAACAATCAGAAAAATACGGAAGTGTGGTATATGCAATACAAAACTTAAGCTTTTATTTTAATAGACGGCATTTTATGTCCTAGACCTCTTGGTTAAAGGCCAGGGTCAAAATATTTAACATCCATTATGAGTTTTAGACTTGATTTTTTGATCATTACTCACTTTCAGTAGCATATGTTCATTTGGTGTTCTTTACAGAGATACTATGGCCAAGTTCTTGGTGGCATATTCCCTACTGGACCCCAATGGAGAATTTACTTTAATAGTCTGTCCATAGAAGAAGGTAGATTTGATTTAGCAGATCTTTATTAATTTCAAATGATGAACATGATTATATTGCACACATTAATTCTAATCAAGTTTTAGATGAAATAAATGGTTCTATATACTAAAGAGCCATCTGCAGTGCATGAAAATTTTCTTGCAAAGATGACTGTGTCATTGCTTACACTGAGCTCAAATTAATCAGAGGCTGAGCTGGACACTGAAGAAGAAATGTTTTTTAGGAGACAGTACAGTCTGAATGTAAATTACAGCAGACGGCTCAGTTTTGCAGTGGTAGTCTTCACAGTCCAGATTTTAAATGACATTTAGATAGTTGATTTGCAAACCAGGGGAAATAGGTGTCTAAATGTACTTAAGAATCTAGGTCTCTGTATCCAGTCTGGAGAATTTTGAACAAAGTCCCTACATCTCCACCTACTATTTTACAACTCTAGCAGGAGCAGGATTCAATTCTATGTCATAGGAGTGTTCCTTGGACATATGTTGTTACACTTTCGGTAAAGGATGCTATCAACAGTCTTCTGAGGAAAAGCTGATGGATAAGAAGGGACAGTATGCAAGAATATACAGAAAAGTGCACGCTCCTGCCTGACAGGGACCAGTCTAAATGAGGTGAGGAAAGAAGTGCAACAACAAGCGGGTTCTGGTAGAGAATAAATGCCTAAGCCCTCCTGTTCTTTCTGGCAAATCATCTACTTCAGAAGCAGGTCACAAAACCCCTTTTGTTAGGTTTATAACCCAGCTGGGAAAAGTCTGATTAAACCAGAGTGAGAAACCTTAAAAAAGCAGGATATTTTTATGCATCTTTGAATATAAAGGAGACATCCTGAATTCTTCCTTCTAGTGAGCCAGTCACATTTCACCTTGCTTGGATAAGAACAAAGGACAGTCGTATGAAAAACAATGGTCATTACTTTATTTTAAATGTTATTCAGGAAAAAATAATTTCCTTAGCATACAATGTACTTTTTCTCAAGTGTATGTTGATGCTGTGTTCAAATATTTTGAGATCATTAATTCCAATTTATTATTTAAAATGATACTCAATGTCAGTAATGCTTTTTACTTCATCTTTCCTTTCTGAAAACAATTTATAAAAGCCTTTGAATTTAGATTTGAAACTAATTTTAGTAGGAAGCTCATATTCAACATTTATCAGGTGTCTGCAATCTGTTCTTATCTGTTTATGCATGAAAAATATTCTTTCCGTTTCTGTGTTTGAGCTCAGAAAGGACTTAAGAGTTTAAAAAAATGAAGAAAAGTAGCATTTGAAAATAGGAGATTAAACCAGTTCCTAGCATTGGACTTCTAAGATATAACATATTCTACTGAACCTTTCAATACCAGATATTTCTCATATTCCACCTTTCATCAAATTTCAGCTTTTCAATAATACTTACAACTTCCTGAAGAACGAAGAAAAGGTGGTTGAATTGGGTTAACATAATTTTGTTTGATGAAATCAAAGTCTGAAGTCAGATATTTGAGAACTAATGTATATTGCTAAATGAAATCCTTTCCCATTTCTTCTAGTTTGCCATGATGTGTTCTCAGATAAGAGTTATATTTATGACCAGAGAATCTGTCATCAATTCTTTGATATAACTTAACCTTCAGTGAATAGATGAATGAGGTAATAAACTTCAGCATATGAAAAATCAGATCGTTTTAAATTGCATCACAGAAAGCTCATAGCCTGTTTTGTGAGAAATATAAGCAGTATTCAGTCGCTGAGTATTTTTTTCCATCATTATAATGACTGCCACCCTTTCAGAATTAAAAACTGCCAATGGGCAACCTTTACCTAGCATGCAGAGTGACTTTTAATAACTGGAAAACATTTTATTCCAGCTTCAGGGCACAGAGGTAATCAGTCTTTGAGATCAAATTATGACAAAGTCAAATCATGACCAGGGTAATTTTTTGTATTACACAGCATAAGAATTATGTAGGTAGCCAGACACAAAAAATCATTCTTATTTTGCATTACATGCTGGAAGGAAGAGTTAGAATTGCTATTTAGTTAGAATGTTAATATTATTTGCAGTAAATGCTCATTCATTATCAAAGTGGTACCCGTTTGATTGTAGTAAGCTTTCTACATTTTTTACTGTTTCTAAGGAAGTTTATGGGTGTCTCGAAAACAATCAGTTATAACAATCAACAGATTATTCCCCTATTAATTTTTCAATAATGACAGTCAGGAAAAAATATTTACATTGTTAGATGTACTAATGATCAGAGAGAAAAACACACAACTCGTTTTCTTAGTTGAAAAGGGAGATATGAGACTGTATAATGTAGGTAATGGTTAGTCTAGGAGAACAAATCAATGTAATATGCTATTAGAATGAAGTAATTATAAGGATTGTTACAAGTAATACTACAGTACGTATTTCCTGCTACTGCAATAGTCATCTTGTTTTCTGACTGTTCCTTTTTCTTAGACAAAATATTTCCAGTGTTTTGTTTTAGAACCTATACCAGAATTACTTTTATGACCTTTTCTGTTCACATGCTGATAAACTAAAGTAAAAACTCTGCTATCTTTACTGGTTCTTGCAATGTCATTCCAAGACTCATTCCTTAAAGTTATAAACTTCTTTTTCTGGGGGGTTGGGGTTTTTTTTGAAAAGGGAAAGCTGTGTTGACATTTTATCATCACGTTCACCATAAGAGTCATGATTCATACACAGATGTAATTTGATCAACTAAAATTATATAGATAATACTTTAGATGATGATACCTAAGGGAACAAGTCAGATGATACCTAAACAAAGGTTTTTGAAGTTATATGTGCCCTAGTGCCCTGCCTGGCCTCCAGCTGCTGTTGCAGAAGGGTGTGCCTCTCCTGTATGTCCTGCATCCTGTCATATACGGATGTCTTGGACTCCTCAGTGTCCGAAATGCCTCAGCTGCTCCTTCTACCTGCTTTACATATACACTGGTATTAATAGTCCTGAGGTGTTATGTTTGCTGTTATCTGTATATATGGAATAAAGTAATCTTTGGATACCAAAAGGTTAAGTAGATATGGTAAAGTAATCTAAAATGGTAATCTCAAGAGACATCAAGTCGCTCTGTTGGAGTGTGTATTATTCACAACACTTCTCTTAGCCAGTGTCCAGCCCAGCTTCTGAGGGCTTTTCCCACGTTCCCTGAAAATCTCACCCAGTCATTGTCCTAAGACCACAGAGAAGCAATTTTGTTTCCAGCACAGTGACACAGCTCTGAAATGCTCCTTTTTACAGTCACCTCATTAACTCAGTACAATGGCAGAGCCGGAGAAGCTGCTGTCCTAGGCTGCTGGAGCCTGAATGAGGAATTTCAGAGAGCTTCCTGGTAATGCATCTGCTAGAAACTCCCAGGCCCTGACAGAAAATCTGACTTTTGCTACTATGTTCTGAAACCCTAATATACACACAGTATTCATTGACCTTTGCGATAAAACATACCAGTACTCATATGCGGCAAACGCTTGCTGTTTGTTTAGCTGTTAATGAATCTTTCCAAAAGTTTTCTTCTTTGTACATCATTTCCTGACCTGGATTACAAGTTCAACAACAGAGGACAGGGGTAATATATTTTACTGGGAAGTTTCAGATGTGAAACTATATCCATGATTTTAATTTCAGGCGTTCACACCTAGGACCACACAAAAGAAGAGCCATTTATTACATAGCTAGTTTTCATGAAACATAGCAGTTTTTGCAGGCTGATTGCTATCCACCCTAGTTTAAGATAGCACATACATAGCTTAGTGCTGCATTGCAAAAGTTTGATTGACTTAGCTTTCCCTTACTCCTGCATCAGATAAATGAAATTATTCCTTAAACCAGGAGTTGGGTAGTCACTCTAGGTACAGCATCTGGTTGATAGAAAAATCTAGGGATCTTCTGCTGCTAAGCACTGGCTTAGCACCTCAGGTCTCCCTGCCCCTAACGAGTAAGGGTACAGGCAAGGCTAAAGACCCATGTCTGCACCAGGACACCAAGTGAATAAGGTCCACAGGGATGAGATTCACTTCACCTAAATTTAAATATTTGCAATATAAACATATGCTCAACCAAGCATCACTTCATACTCAATGGAGAAAAACAAACACTTCTGGACTATGATTCATTTGATCAGCTTCAGACACCTACTTTGAGTTTGATCCTTGCTATTCAGTACAAAGGAAGTCTAGATAACTAGTTCAAGTACCAACACAGGTATTGCAGACTCTTCTGGAGCAGGATTCAGCTCCAGACAGATGAAAATTTTAGGGGTCTTCAGATAGCTGTCTACACCTGAGCTCTCACCATAGTCCATGGGGATCTCTGGCTCCATTCAGCTACATAAAAGATAGGCACCATTTGAGCTATCCGTGGACCTGGCCTCCACTCCTCCACATGCTGGTTCAGAGAGGCACAAGTATCCCACAGGTTCCGTGTCATCTCTGCCAGCCCCATGCAGATATCTCAGATACCCTCCACTGTGTTGAAAGGCAGTACATGCCTGTTGTGGTGCCATCCAAATTGAAGCCAAGCACTTGTTCAGCCAAATGGCTCTCAAGTCTCCTTTGAGTGTAATGGGAGCCTAGATACTTAGTGCACTTAATCACACACCTACAGGTAGTCTCCTAGATCTACATGTTTTAGCCTGTAGCTGAATGACATCGTAGGCTCTGAATGGATGTGCCAGACATTCTTGGTAGCTTCCCTCTGCTTCTTTAAATAAATATTTACTGTGAGGGATGCTTACAGGGGTTCTGCTTCCTTTTTTTATTAATCTTTTTGAGAGTGTTTCTGTACAATAGCTTTTCTCCAAAAGAGAGGGGAGGACCACGAGGCATAAGCTTGCTTTCCTTTTCTTTAGATGTGGCTTTTATTGGGGTTAGTGCATCATTTGCTCAGTCTTTGGCAGGACTCCCTGGGGATGGAGAAATGAGTATCAACAGCAGTCTCATCCTTCATGAGCTGTGTGCAGCTCATGATACTGAATTATACTGGTGAGGGAGGCTCTGGGTTTACTATTGTTCTTTCCATAGTAGATGTAGCATGTAGAGATTTTATTAGGGTAATAGATGGTTTTAGCTGCACCCRGGGATTCCAGGTACTTAGAGGTGCCCATGGGATTCTTTAAGAGATTGCTCTCCTGAAGGAAGCCCTGAGGAAAGACAGTCTGTGAAACTTTGGGCTAAAGTGGATGTATCTGGAATACCTTGCACAAAGCACACAACATCTGGGCTGTTCAGTGTCTAGACTCTGATTGCTTGTGCTTGGGGTGGGAGAAAGACAGAGGTTCTGCCTCTGCAAAGAAGACTCTTTTCATGTTTGGTTTTCGTTTGCAATTCAGATTAGTGTTACTGTCTTACATGCCATGTCCAGCCATGTTAAAAGCCCTGGGTTGTAGTCACTTTGCCTTTGCTGTGCCACCAAAGCTACAATTAACCAAGACGCATGTTAAAATTAAATGATGTGAACCCCAAACAAATCACTTCTCCATTTTGAGTAGTAAAAATGTTGGTTTTTAAAATAAATAAGGATCAAAGTCCACTTGCAATTTTTGAATTTAAAAAAATGGATGACATATAGAAAAAACTGTTTTTCTCACTGGTATAATATGTCCATGATACAGGTCCCCTTTAAAGCTCAGGAAGGCCTCTCTCAGCTTTGAGTTTAAAAAGAATTTCCCAAAATTTGAATACCAGACTCCAAGTCTCTAGTGATCCCTTTCTCACTCCTCTGTTTTCCAGTAGTATATCCTTTTTATGAAATTTGGCTTGGGAATGATACTGACCTTGAAGAAGGTGAGGTGGGTGATTTTAGCGGTTTTGTTGTCAGGAGTTTGGCTGCTATTCCTTTGTTGTAATCACCTTATCTATGAAGTTTTTGCACTAACCAATCAAGCTAAACAAAACAAACAAATATCCCAGTATGATGCGCAACATTTTATTTTATGTTGTCTGTTAATTTTTGAAAGATTTTTGGCAGTAGTTAGTTGGTGTGATTTTTTTTCCTGATATCATTTCTGAGGTTTGTTAAATATGTATTTCTTTTATCTAGCTGAAGCATGTTTAAGTGACCTAAAAAGAAACCCAACAATCTTCAAATAATTAGAACCACTTTATGCACATTTATTAGGTCAGCTTCACAGAGACACTGTACTTCTGTTTAACTGATCTTCCTAAAAAAGCATATTGCAGGCTTAATCTTATTTCAGACTCAGCTGAGTTGAGTTTGGCTTCTGTTCTTCAGTTGTATTCTGTATAGACTGTGACTTAAACAGCAAATATGTTATGTCCCACCATAACCTAGGTCACAAAGTACTCTAAAAGAATAAATAGCAGACAGTTTTGAATTACAGGGCTGTAGTTCCAAATAGGTTAATTCTGGTTCATTTACAAATTACAAGAGGGACAGTCAAGATGGTTTGTTGATCATGGCAAGCAGAGTCTGATGACAGAATTGGAGCCTGTTCACTCAAAATACTTTTATTATTGTTGTTACATGGGTTCATAAAGGACCAGACTGTGATAATCTTACTTATGCTGAGCAGTACCTTATTCTACAAGTAGTCTATGGAGGTCTTCTTAGTGACAGCTACTTGGGGAATAACATGTTCTTAAACATGTTGCAGTAATAGATCAGTTTGATCCACAGTGCATGGGTCAGCATTACTACAGGTATATTTCTGTGAAAACTGCTGGTATCACAAGAAAAGTACTATACAGAAATGAATTTATGAACTCCTTAAAGTAAATGAAGCATCCTCTCTTGTTTTTTTGTGAGTTATGGTCTTCAGAATTTTATTTTAGTGAGCAGTTTTGTGGTAGTTCATATTTTTTTTCATATCAGATGTGCAGAAGGCAAAAGGAGCCTGATTTGTGGAGGTTTTTTTTTTCTTTACAAAAAGGGAAAGGATGGGACAGCGTTAGACTCCATAACACACTGCCTTGCTGCTTTGGAAATTTCCAAGTGCTGTGCAGATGAATGGAATTCACAACCTCAAGTTTGTTGCATGTGCTTCACCTTGTTATGTACAGGGATAGGGGAGTTACAAAAGCCAGAATATCAAGCAGAAATCTGCCCAATTTAGTCAAGAAGAAATGAGGAGATGGAGGGCGGGAACAGTGGCTGTGAGCTAAGCCCTACCACTCTGGGCACTACTGTGCCCACCTCCCTGCTGTTCAGAAATGCCTATAACCAGACTCATGACAATGAATTATAATGATAAATAAAAAATTCCTTTCACATGAAGTACCAACTACTTTTCTAAAAGGTGGAGGAGAAAATTCACTTTTACCTCTTAAATCAGTGATAAGAGTATCATCTCTGGAGTTGGAGACCCTCACTTAACTCCCTCCCCTGTCTGAACATATTTGAGTAGGAAGAACTATATCTAAACAGATGAGCAAATAAAAGACAAAATTGGCTTTAGGATGATGGCCAGTGCTGATGGGGTGGTATATATGATCCTGCCTTGCTCTTCTCTGTCATTGCTTTTGTGTGAACAAAGTGTTCTAGAAAGGAGAAAAAGGAGGAATAGGAGCACATGGTCATTCACCCACCTCAATCCTCCCCCAAAGCTGCTCCCATTGAGATCTCTATCACAGAAGTTCTTGACTACTTGACTAATCTTGTAATCAGTTTTTCACTGAAAGAGGGATAAGCAAGAAATTGATTGTTGCTCCTTGGTTCAGCTGCCAGCAAATGGAAGAGTTTGGAAGCTGCAATCTGACCTATCAAGAACACACAGTGACACAGTTTCTCTTCCTTCCTCCTGTGCAGTGGAAGAGGCAAAGGATAGCACAGAGCTAGCTGAGTTAATATGATAAACACGGGGCCAAAGTAATTCTGAAGTTTTCTTCATTTCATTCATAACAGGACACTTAGGAACAGAATAGACCAAAACATTTCTAGGATTTCCGTTCCTGTTGCAAAACTGATGTAGCTACTGCTTGTACTTTAGGGGCTGTAATAGTGAAGGAATGGATCTAAATGTTCTTAGTGGGAAAAAAGCAAGAGKTTTTTTTTTTTTTTTGGTGCAAAAACCTGAACAAAAACACCTGCGTAAAAACTGCTCATACACTGTATGATACATGCAATTTATCATCATTGTGAGTAGGCTGGACTGAGCTAAGGTTTCCAAACCCTGTTCTTGCTGTGGAATGCAGCCATTCTTCATGATAGTCTTCAGGGCATAAGTATTTCTAAATCCAAAGTGTTTCACAGCATATTTTAAATAATCAGTCATCATATTAAATGTTCTCAGTAACTCCAGTGTTTCTACATGTGAGCTACTTCTTATTACAGAAAATTAACAGACAACAGTAGAGAAAATAACTATTTCACCCCCAAATGCTAGCTTAATCAAAGCTGTAAGTATTCTACCTCTGTTATTCTATTCCAGTGTGGATTTCTGAAAACATATAAAACGGATAGACATTGAAATATAAGGCTTAAAACAGATTTTTACTCAGAATTCTCCTTGGAGCTCTAGAACTGGCTAAAATGCAGGTTTAGTTGCAAATATATGTTTTCCTGATAGGGAAGACCATGAGGGGTATATTTTGATCTGACACATCTATGTAATATTATTCATCTCAGAGGAGGTATGTRGTGCAAGCCAGTCAGCGGAGAGAGGGAGACACACAGAGACACATATATCCACAGGACAACAGATCCCCCATGTTTTAGACATGTGTTTTAGGATGAAATGAGTTGCAGTCTGGAAAAGCCTGCTTATTCCTCACTGTTGACTCAAGAAAGAACATAGATGATGAGCTTATCAAGTGGCACTTCCTTCTCATTTCACACTGTTTTGGAGCATCCACCAGTTTGCTAGATGTTTATCAGAACATATGTTGCTGCCTAAAGACTCAACAATTAAATTACGCGTGTGACAGAGCAATGACTATTTGATATATTGTACAGTAAAAAGTGTCTTACGTGTGTAACGGATAATTAAACACGTCCTCTAGATATTTCTCTTTTAAGATACAACAACTACAGGGACTGTGGGTATGAGGAATAAAGATAAAAAAGAATATATGATGATTTTATTTTGTTGATCCATTTGCTTTTCCAGCCTGAGAGAGATGGAGCACTTGTGGAGAGGGATTTGAAATTAGTCAGATTTTTTTCTGCTCAGCTGGCCCAGTGAATCCAACTCTGAAGCTGATACTTAGAATTTAATCAAATTATCACCAAGTTCAGTGGAAGTTTGGGTTCAGTCTGGACAGGACAAATGAGACAATGTCAGACAAATGATGAAGGAGGTGCTAAAATGAGATTTATGGAACCACAAGGAACATATTCTACATTGCTCCAAATTATGCAAAACTCACGTGATTTCATGTTTAATACAAGTATTAGATTTTTTTGAAGTGAACTTTAAGCCCAGTTTCAATTGAACTTTGGCTGATTTATACTTTGCATTCTCACATTATTTTGACGAGGAACTAGATAAAACTTGGCAGTTTTGACTGTGTTTCATTTTGAACTTTTGATTTTATTTGGACCTGAAACCCAAAGCAAAGCCTGTAGATGTGAACCCACCCAGAAAGAATCTGAAGAAAACAGTGATCCAGCCCTTCATAAAATTAAATGCTGGAGTTTCACATAATTGTGACATATAGATGTTAAAATTAGATGAAATAAATCCCGTGTTCCAGGACCACTACACTCAGTGACCAGAAGCACCCCAAGAGAGAGCAAGAATTTGCAGCTCCAGCCTTCATGGGCACCAGAAGACGCGTTTTCATATTTTTCTCTCAATTGTCTGTTCCACACTCTGAGATGAAAAGGCAGAGCTTTAACTTGCTGAGAACCCAACTACATCCCTACACCAATGTCCTCATCTTCTTGCCATGTACCACTAACTGCACTGACTCAAACCCATCTCCTAATCTCGGGCATGCTTCACCGCAGCAAGCTTTTACTTCCAAGAGGCTTTCTGCCTCTTGATCCTACTCCTACATCCTCAGCCAGGAATACAAGTCTTGAAAATAGTTGGGTTCTGGCAGAGACTGGGGAGCCAAGATGTTTCTGAACTCAAATATTTAGCTGAATGATCTGTCTGCAGATCTACTAAATGCCTCCACCTAGACACAGCTGGCAGCTACTGCTGTTGAGTATTACTTTATCTGTAGCACATGTACCAGCCTGGAAACTTCTGCACCAGACTAAGCGAAGCTGTCCATCTATATTAGCTTTCCCATCCTTCCAGTAAGCTTACATCATGCTAGAGAGGTATGACACTTGGAATGAAGTTTTTAGTTTTGCAGTTTTGCAGGCATAAGAAACTGTACAAACATGGGTAAAAAGAGTAAAAGAGAGAATAATTCCCTGCTTAGGGGAAATTGAATTATAAGGATAAAAGAATTTACATTCACATGCTGATTTTATGTCTAATTTCAAGTCAATTATAGTTCATGAATGTATTTCCATTTATGTCAATGGATCACCCCTTTTGTCATTTTAGTTGTAATTGCCTATAGCTGTGCTTTGAACTGTCACTAATGAAAATGGTTCTGATGATCCATTATGCACTATAACCTAAACCAAACTGACTGATTTCTTTCCTTTATATCTTTGAGCAGCCTCTAGCACTTCATTATTGTTCTCAGAGCTCCATTTTTCTTTTTTTTTAAAAAAAGCTAGTTGGCCAAATGATGAATGCACTACTTTATTCCAAGCCTCATYCAGGTGAACGAATACGTCGTTCGACTTTCTGCTTGTTTCCGATTGTCCTTTTCTTTAAATACAGCTCAGGAACTCCAAGTGTTTTTATAGCCTTCAGGATCAAAATAGTAATAATTTTATTTCTCAGATATAAAATGTAGGGTGAATAAAAGATGTGTGATCTGACAGGGGAAATCTCCAGGAGATTTCTTCTAGAGATGTCAGATTTCTAAAGGAGTTGAAGAGCACTGGTGAGAAGAAGTCATTCAACAAAACGCTAATGGTTAGTTGTAGTTTCACAGGAATTGATTGAGTTTTCTGATGTACATCATTCATATGCAAAATTTAAGGAACATTTTGTGAAAATTTAGTTCTTGTCTTCAGAATCTCAAAGCATATTAGAAATTTAAATATGGCAACTCTGCAGGCATCACAGAGAAGCAGATTATAAGCAATCTCAAAACACTAGCTATATTGATTTAAATGACTCTTTGGTTGAATTGAGGAATAAGTTCAAGAGCCTTCTTAAGGTTCATGTATTAAAATGGTAGCAGGGGAGAGAATAAATGAGAAGGCCTGTGCTGCATTCTCTCACTATTATGAACATTATTGCTCCTGAAATGACATAAAAGGGAAAGCATTTGCACCTCAAGGAAACACAGCTCTGACCTGTAGCAGGAAAAGCTCCTATACCACAAAGAATTTCAGTCTGACTCATTTAGGTTAGTGAATAGTTACTCACATAAACACATCCACTAAAGTAAATGAGAAAACTCATATGGTCAGCTTCCCAGTAATGTTAGCTGTTTAAAACTAATAGGACAATAGTGTGAAAAACAACATTCAGCTGGYGGGAGAAAATCAGAAAAAAATGCATCACCTCCTTCTTTTTTTCCTTTTTCTTCTTTCCTTCATCTCATTCCATTCTTCATGACTGACAGAGTGTTACTTAGCCAGGAAGTTCACTCAAAGGCATGAAGAGGAGAAGGGACATAAAGTGTTTTCATGATGGAAACCATCATTTCTATTATTCATATTTTGGTTTATGAAGAGCTCACTGTGAGCCAAAAAAATACATTGGACCATTCCAGTTCAACAGATGACTTATAAAATATCAGGACAAACCCAAAATGTTGTCACTGAAAGAGACTCTATGAAGTCAGAAGGAAGGTAGYGTGTAAAGACCAAAACAGGTATACATTCTTCAAAAAACTCCTAATGGGAGGGGAAGGACCAACTTAATGCATTTATATTGAATGCCAGTTTGCACCAGGCTAAGAATAAAACCAGGGGAGAGAGAAGGAGTAGAATGTGTCTTGAACTACAAGGAAAGATTAACTGTTTGCTCAGCAAGCTTTCCAAGGTGAGGACAGGCTTTGAAGAAAGAAAAAGGAGAAATGAGGGAAGAAGAGAGAGGGAGAGAGGTTATATTGCCAGATCTTTAAACTCAGTGTAGCCAACATACTGGAACAGCTAAAAAGAACTTTAGTCAAATATATCTTAAGTTTCTGTTTTCATATATCATTTTGTTTCCAATTTTGCAGTGAGGAATCCATCTCACTGCTGCTAGGACACTTTTGTTTCCTTCTTSAGATTTGTCTTGTGTTAATATGGGTTTCTTTGGCAAGAGGTAAGCTACAGAGAAATAACCTGTGATGCCAGATTAACTCATGCTGAACATTGTCCTTTGCCATGGGATGGAGGACAACAAGAGAAATAGGATGCAGAATGTCTTCTGAATATCTTTCTGGACACAGCCCCCACACCATCTCAAAAAAGCAAGTTTTTTAGAAATATAATTGAGCCAACAAGGAACTGTGTAAACTTCTAAATATAGAAGTGCAAATGAGGCAGGGTGGAAACTGAACGTTAAACAAGTCTTTTTTTTTTTTTTTTTGAATCTCCCAAACCCTTCCAGATGTTGTAACAAGTAAACAGAACTGGATGATTGTGTTTTACTATTTAGGCTGGTATTGGAGTTAACTTTCACCTGCTTTTCTCCCTTTTCTCCTTATTGAAACTATTGCTTGGGTTTCCAAATGTGTTAATTTTAGCTTTTCATTAAAGGTAAACGTGTGCACCAGGTCACTCTAGTTATGGAATGAGTAAGATAGAGTTTAAATGCAGCCCTGCTCACATACATCTTGGAATTTTTATATTTTAACAACAACAACAACAACAACAACAAAAAAGTTGTTCCACATTGTGTTGGCATCAACTGCAATTCTTGTGAGTAATACAATTAGCACTGGTAGCTGAAATTCCCCGCAAGGAACTGATTCAAGACAGATGATAATAAAAATTGAAAAAAAAGTGGGATGTGGTTAGAGCAGCAAAAATCTCACTTACTGAGGTTTTGTCTTCACTGCAGAATTACTCAGCTGGTGCCCCTACTTTGGCAACAGCAAAGACTTCTGAACCAACTGCAGTGATTCCTCTATCTAAGCAAGCTGAATTGCAGAGCGATATGTTATAATCTGTGCTTTAATTCTTCTTCTGCTTAGGCTGATAATTAGCTCACCTTGCAGAATGGATTCAGACATCCCTGCAATACCTTCCCACAGTTCCCTCTTTCCTTCACTCTATTCACAAAAAACAAAAAACAAACAAACAAAAACCCCTCCAAGTGTCTTCTCTGTGCAATGCTAAGAACCACAAGATGTTTCCATGGAAGTCCTGCCTTGCACCTTTAACTCAGACCTGACTGTTGTCATTCTGTGCAACATAATACACAATCAGATAGCTGAAGTTACTGGTGCAACAAAATAGGATAAGAGTATTTACATGAGCAAGGAGAGATTCATCTCCCCTCACTTCAGATATCTTTGATGAAGGATGTGATCCATCTGATCTATTTTAGGTGTTTGCGTGACACTGAGATGAAGAGCACTTAAAAAACACCTATTTCTCTTCATTGTCTATAAAGAGTGGCTAGCTGAGATGTAGACATTTACATCTGTTAAGATGAATCCTATCCCAAGTGACTAATCTTAACTGGGAAATGGCAATCACATTTTTTTACTGCCCCTGAGCTCAGATTAATGCCTGTCGGGGTGAGTGCTTCACTGCAGTGTTAAACAGATCAGCTGAGGTCAGAAGAAATGCAAAGCAGGGTGGAGCACAAGCACTTACAGCATCAGACCCAGGTTACCTGCCCTTCCCTGGTCTCTGCTAGCATGGGTGCCCCTTCCTTTCTCTTTTCTGTGTGTGGTTTACAACAGCCTGTTTGTTAATGAGCATTTGTCTCAGCTGAAAAGTTGTGGGTGTCCTAAGATTAATGTTTGCCATCAAGGAGGGAAGGTTAGATCAGTGACAGTGGAATAAAAGATGGGCACTTGTACAGACAAGCTCCAGATGCAGCTGAAATAGTCACCACTTGCAGCTGAGACTGGTGCAAGCAGACCTTCCTTGCTCTGTCCCTCCTGCTGTTTAGACTAAGCTGCCTGAATTCATACTGGATTGGGAAACAAGGGAAGCACTTGTACAGACAGGATCTGCTTGAGCTAAGAAGCAGCAGACCTCAATCTTAGCTGAGAGTTAACAAAATAAAGCCCTTCTTGTTGAATGCTGGAGTTTCTGAAAATCCCACCAGTCACACCACATGCACAAGAGAACTCAAGAACCTCAAGATGGGATTACTTTCTCACTGGAGAGGTCTTGGAAAATGATAAGACCCAAACATTTTGAAAGTTAAGCACATAGCCAAGCTTAAGGGTTAATATGGTTGATGAGACAAAGATGGGGGAGAGAGAAAAGCCATATGGAATAATGACATGTGTAATGGCTGAGCCCTAATGACATGTTTATGTAGGTGTGGCTAATGTGGGATCAATATTTCCAAGGTGATTTTGCACTGTGTTTGTTCAGCCCTCAACAATGCAAGTCGGATCTGCTCTGAAGAGTTTATCTCATATAATCAGAACATTTGATTAGCCTTGGAATCAATCAATCAATCAATCAACCAGTTCTTCACTGTGTCCCTTCATTTTCAAGAAGGAACAACATATAGACATCAGTCAGGCAGGTTTTCTTAAAAGAATATATGTGGGAACTAGTGATTGACATAGCTAACCATGATTATTGAGCTGAACACCAATTCTCTGGGATAGATGACAGGTCTGTTTGTGGGTAACAGAGAGGACTGCAAAGCTCTCCTCTTTCAGGCTTCTTGCTGTAGTTCAGTCAATTCCATAGCTATTAGTTTATGTTACTTTATTTATAATTCTGTTGCACACATGGATGCAATAGAGATTATAACCGTTCCCTTTCAGATAGCTGTTCATTGGATCTTGGATCTAGCCACCTTGTTTGTGAAGTTTGCTGAGTATATGACAAGGCATAAACTGTAGCAATCTAACTTCAAAATCCAAGCAGCACTAAAGGCAAACTGACTATACAATACCTTATCTCACATTTCAGCAGACAAAAGCAAGACTATACCACTTCCCCATTTTATGTGTGAGTAGACCCCAGGCCATAAAAATCAAATAAGACTCAACTAGGAAAAAATCTGGGCTAATGAAAAGCTTATGTTAGAAATGAATAAACTCTGTAGGGCCAAGTACACATTGATTTCATAACCCAAACCCCGTAAGCTGCTTTTCCATTAGTTGGCAAAGCATTCCTCTAAGCTTTGCCTTGACTAGAAAGTGCTGGTTTTAGCATGATAATAAGCTTAGTATCAGTTTTTAAATGTTTGACCCAAACAGAATTAAAGCAGAAATCAACAGAACATTATAACCAAGATTTACTTGTATTTACTCTGACCAGTTAGTTACGATCAACACAGTGTTAGCTATATCAGATCTTCTCGTGTATGAACCATTTATTTTATGACATTGCCTGGAAACCTCTGACAAGCTGGGACACCACATTTCCCCATAGATTCCCTCGAGGCTGGTGAGAATGACTTAGTCATGAATACTATTTGTAGGTTTGCCTGCCTTTTCTATGAGTATGATGCATTTCCAAAAAGCATGATAAGAAGTTCTATATGGCAACTGTTTTCCTGTTATTGAAGAGTTTGCTTAAGACCTGTTAATTGACATGAAAACTTTGGGTTTTATCTGCTTGAAGAAATTCAGACTGTCTCTCTTGTGACCCTGATGCTTCTGAACGATGATGTTTGTGAAAGTTAATAGTAAACACTTACAACAAAGCATTGTAATAGACAATGTCTGGAAATGGTTTTCATCATGGTCTGCTGATGGGCTAAGCAATTCTATTTTCAGGGTAAAAAAAATGTGTTAACTATGTAAAGTAAGTCTGATCTAGGGTTCATTGGTTTTAAAGCTAAAAGTCACTCTCATTAATTCTGAGCTTCTCCATCACTGGGAAGCTATAGATTCTCAGCAGTCTTTTCAAGGTATTTTTTGTGAACATTGAGCCCATAATTTCAGATTGACCTAGAACTGTTTATAACCTGATAGGAAAAAAGCAAATTTTCATTTTATAGCTAGGTAAACTGAAATATAGAGTGGTCAAGTGCCTTTTCAAAGCCAAGCTTCAGGTCACTAGCAGAACTAAACAGGCTCACGGACTTACAGCTCTGCATCCTGTGTTTTTACTATCACCACAGACTTTTAGTCACACATCTCAAAGTGCTTTAGAAGATGGGTGAATATCACCAACCTTGTGTGATCAATTYGGAAACCAGCAAAATATACAAGTTCTGACACATAACGGAAGTCATTCAACAGATTAAGGAAACCAACAAACCAGTTCAATGCAACAGCATGAAGAAGTGGTGGAGCAGATGGTAAAATAAGCTTTACTTTATCAAATTAAAATAATTGATTTATATATAACTTTGCTTAATGTTATTCTGGAAACCATGTGTTGTCTAATGATGGGTTTCCTATGGGCTCCTTTCCCACTCTGAAGGGACACATTTCTGGCACTAGAGGAAAGCTAGGAGTATGTTATTTTCCTCGAGGTTCTGAATTATTGTATAAAGATTACAGTGTCTCTACCTGATATTTTTATTGACAGAGCAGGTATTTTTAACCTCCTGGAAGCCAGAGGCCTCTTCAGAAATTTTCCTAACCACCTGCTCAAGTGATGAACTGGAGTTTTGAAATGGAGGGAAAGAGCTGGCAAGACAGTAGCACTGTTAGCCAGGCCTATTTTCTTACCGGCCTGAACACTGTGACAGAACATGCCACCTTCTGTATCAGTGGTGACAATACTCTGAGGATCATTCTCAAAGTCTCCGGCAATGCAGTTCACCATCATGTAGCACCAATCCATCAAACCAAAATATACTTAGAAACAGCTAAGATTAATCACCTAAGTAAGGATACCTGGTGTGACTTTTTCAAGACATTTTCCACAAGTACTAAAACCTGAACTGCATCTGTGCATGCTCCTACCCCTTCTGCCTTTGCTTGGATCTTGGCAGTGCTTCTCACACATGAATGCTTCTCATGACTGCTCTAGAGGTCACAGGAGAGTTCAGAGAGGATCACTAACTGCTGCAAAAGGCTTAAGAGTATTTTTAACAAATAAAGTAAAATACAGTGGTGAACAACAAGAGTAGCAAATCATCCTGATATAATATTAAAAAAAAGTAGCCACTTTTCATTCAAACCCCACAGTATATGCCCTTGAAATGCTGTACCCTATTAAGGCATTCAGGGGACTTTCAGGAAGACAGAGGGATAAAAGGGCTGGTAATTTGAAAAAGTGAGAATTTCTACTTCAGATAATTAGCTTCTCAGTGGGGGAGGGGTTAGACTAACAGTGAGTACGCAGCAAATATCAGAGCACATTTCCAGAAGTAGAAAACCCTGCTCTGCCGCTTATGCTCATCCAGTCAGGGAACAGCAACAATTCCATGTGATCAAGTGAGGTTTCAGACTAAAATTGGTGCCCTTTCAGCATCACGTTTTTGGTTGTAAAATCAGCTGAGAACTTAGTTTCTTTGACAGAAATGACCAGTGGTGACCTGTGTGGTCAGGCTCTAATGATTATAACAAAACCGGTCCAGCGTGGCAGAGCGAGCAAGAAGAACCTGATGAGAAAAGGGCCCAGGACATCAGACTCTCTCTGGTTCTGCGTGGAAAGATGGGAGATGTTGCTTGCTGGGCCTTTCTATGTGGATGTCTTTGCAAGCTCATTTTGGTTGTGGATTTAGGTTTAATGAAAGGTGAAAGCGTGAGGTTACCAGAACAGTTAGTGAACTGTTAAAGAGCCTGTTAAAGGTTTGCCCCGAAGACCACACCTTGCGATGCCTGAATTTCACTGCCACCCCTTCCAGCATGCTTTCCCTCTGCTACCTTGTTATTGTAGTGATGGTGGCATTGTAAATTAYAGTCCCAGCTGGATGAAGAGCCCTTCTGAACTGATCCTAGTGCTGTTCCCTATAGTATTGCTAATGATTACACAGCTGCCTACTAGGCATTCTGGAGTGTAGGCTCATGGGTCTGCCTCCAGCACAAGTTGCAATAAAGTTTATTTTCATTGAAAACAAAATATATTGGGATTATTGTCAGAGCAGCCCCAGAGGCTTGCATAGGGGGTCTAGTAAGCATTGGTAAGAATATTAGAAGCCTTGAGGTTATTAATGTTGCTAGAACAGCAAGCTTAGCGGCCAGCAGAGGTGTAATTTACCTACACTAGCATCACACACTGGAGCAAGGCAATCAAGTAAGAGGTCAAGGGACTTTAACATAACAGAGGATAGATATATAGCCCCAAGCTTTTGGGCCAGATTCTCAGCTGCTGTAAATCAATGTAGCTTCATGGGAATCAGTGGATCTATGCAGTTTTCAATGTGCTAAGAATCTGGCCTATATTCTTTATGGAAGTTATCCTGAGATCTGAAATGAATGCAGCAGCAAAACTAAATTTTCATTTTTGCTTTGTTTTAAAGCCAGTGCATGACATTTTTAGCTCAGCTGTGCATCAGTTTGGAGAGCAAGAATGTAGTTTAACACTTTTGGCAAGCACACATCTCAAAATGGTCGTGAAAAAGCTGATGAGATTCCATCAATACACATTAGCTAATAGAGAGAAAACTTAAGTAAACACAGAAGGAATGAATATCTATTTTTAACTGATTAGTAACCAAAGTTCAGGTAGCATATAGTCTTTTGCCTGCAACTGTGGTTTCTAGTCTATAAAACAGAAATTCATGTTCCTATTTACAAAAAGGAGTTAGCACATGTTTGAGTGAAAAAATAATATTATTTATTGTTGATTTAAGTGACATGAGAGTGTGCTGTGCATTCAAGCCAGGGGATACAGTGAGGAAGCTGACAGAGATAGCAGAGAGTATGAGGAAGACACCGACCAGTAGAATGTGTGCACCACTCGCTTGTGGATACACAAGGTTCAGTTCTTCTCCTGGGTATGTATGGATATAGATCCAAGCCACAACTTTTATTCATGGATTACAGTCCAAGTCTATGTCTCAGTGCAGTCCCAAAGCTGATGGAGTTTCAGGCAGCAGAGAGGGGGAATTGTGTCTAGTGTTTTTGTTCAGAATAATTTGTGGCAACTCATAAATATAAATCCTGTGGTAACACTTGAATCTCTACCAGACACTTTAGCCTCCAGTACTACTGCTTCCTGTTCTCAAGAAGTCCTTATATTTACTGATTTATCACAGTTATGCATCATGCCTGTCACAGACAGAAGATCTTACTACCTTCCTCTGATGCAAAATGTAAAGTTACGTACAAAGAAACTCCAAAAGAACAGGCATTTTTCTGAAGAGGGGTGATCAATCCATTAATCAGTCAATTTACCTTTCCTACGTATCTGTGGGACCTGAGACACTTAAGGGTTGGGGTCCCAATTTTACTGTGCTCTGTAGCTGTTCTTGTCTTTACCTTAGACAAGAACCTGGCTCCAGTTGTCGCATGAGAGGAAGTTCAGGGCTGTAGTTTGCATTAATGCATTGCACTCTTGGACTCTTATTCTGTATGTATTGAAAGTCTGAGTTTCAAAACTGATCTGACATTACAAGTGGAGCAGACTCATTAACAGTCTTCAATACATATGTTATTTCTTGGCCCTGGATTTTAATCAAGTCATATTTTCCAAGTCAATAAGGTATTAAAAAATGGAGATCCTTCTTTACTTTCTTCTCAGGGCATGTACAAAACTGGATCAGATAGTGATTTTGCAGGTCAGAACTGAAAGGAGACATAGCTTTTTGTCCATTTCAAAGCTCCTGATAATACTAGAAAAACAAACAAACAAACAAAACTCCAGATCAACAACAGTGCAAGGTGATAATATGTCCTGTGTTGAGAGCAGACAAGAGAGCAAGAAATGACAGAAGGGAATTACTATTTTCTCCTCTACATCATCTTTCTCTGAGTAGCTCTACTTTATTTCGGACCCTTGAATGAAGCAGTTTATTCCCAGCTATGCTTCCATACAGCCATTCTGGCCAGCAAGAATGGGAGTCTCTACCTACACACCTTCCTTTCTTTTATTTCCTGTCCATTTGCTCACAGTAAATAAAATCAAGCAAGAACCTGATGAAGCTTGAGGGAGCCTTTGGCCTCTTCTAGCCTCTGGCAAGACAGGCTGGGGTGAACGGACATGTTCTGTCTCCCACCTGTCCACCCTTCTGCACTGCTGGTGGCTGCTCCTCCCCAAGCAGAAACAGGAGAGCAACTTCCTCAGCYACCAGAGTTCACAGATCATCAGATTCATTAACACAAACTGAACTCAACTGTGACTTAAATTGATATACCAGACAGTCAATGGCAGTTGCTCTGGAACCAAATACATTAACTGTTCTGTTGCCACCATTGCTGCTGGAGAGGAAACCTCCAGCAGAGAACTGGGGACAGATAGATGAAGAGGATGACTTCTTAAGCTACTCCAAAACGGACCACCGCAATGCATTTGGAAGCTCCCTGTGTTACAGTCTGAGTGGCCCTGGAATAGAGTTGTAAAGCATCTGCAGGGGGATTGGTTTTGCCATGCTCCCTTGTGTAAGTGAAACCCCCTGCCTTGCCCAACTCATCTCCTCAGAGGATCCATGCTTTCTGAAAGCAAATCTGCCTTCCAGAAGTAGGAGCTGGTCACAGGGGACCAGCTGGCATGCTTGTAACCCTTTGCTTTTATACAGGCAGTCTGCCAGGCAGATCAGTATCTAAATTTAACCGTACTGCTTCAGGTATTGTGAAAACACTGTGTTTCTGGATCACTAAGGATGCTGGGCAGCGAGCCACCCCAAGGACCAAGAGCCAGAACGTTGTCTACTGGCATGTTCTATGGAAAGCCTATAGCTGATTCTTTCTTGTCTGTTTATCTCCTATCCCAAACAAGAGGCAGACGTTTGAAGTTTTAACCCTTCCACATGTACACAAGGAGGTGACACAGACATTCATTGACAATTTCAGAATGAGTTGTCTGGTCCACTGCTCCTGTCTAAGAAAGAGAACTTAGCTCGTCAGGATGTAGTCCTCAGCTGAATGGTATACAAGGGCTTGATTTCACCAATCTCTGGGGCATTTTGCCTGTCAATATTTACACAGAGCCTGACCCACAATTCTCCAGAGCTGACAGTATGGGATCAGAGCCCATACACAATGTAAAAAGCATCTCTTGGTGACTCCCAAAGCACTTGCAAACACAAGAGAGGATAAAATATGTGAGATGAATGGGAAGCCTGAATGAAATAGGAATTGTAAACCTTCAGGCAGCATTTCTCTCTGGAGAGTTCAGTCTCCTCTTACTAACAGGCCAGGATCACATGGCCAGTGGAGGATCACAGGCAACACCACAGCAAGATCAAAATATAAACATGATTCCTGTGTTATTTTAGCTAAACCAGGAACAAATCTGGCACCATTAGTCTCCAGCCTTTCAGCTCTGAGACAGGGCAATAACGGTATTCATGCCAGCTGGCTATTTGCTCTGCAAGTCAACAAGTTTCTTGACATGCAATGTCCTTCTATCTCATGTGTTGATTGGAGCAGTGAAATATTTATGAACTGCCGTCAGTGTCCAGCTTTTGAGTTTTGACCCAGTAAAGGATAAATATGGGACAATTTGCCTTTGGCCTTTCACTTTGGCCAGCAACCAGCTTTCTGTCCATTTGTGGTTTCAACTGGATGGGGAAACAACTGTCCCCTAGGTAAAACCCTTTCCATATCTATGACTTACTCCAGAAATAAATGATTTTAAAACCAAACACATCGAGTGAGAAACAAATCCCACACAGTTGTCCAATGGCCTTTGACCTCCTGATGGCTTTATGCCAGCTGGCTGCCAGCTGGCTACTTCACTACACTAGGAAACAAGTTTCTCACAGACAACGCTCCCTTCCATTTTTAGTCCTACCAAAAAAGAAAAAGCAAACACACCTTTCCTACAACACCCATTCAATCCAAAAAAGGGAGAAATGTGACACAGGTGGCTGCTGAACTTTCAACTCTGAGTGGCAAACTACCAACTAGCTACTGCTGGACTTCACACACCCATAGCAAAACAAAAATTTGCCTAGGCAGATCTCTGTCTCATCCCTAAAAAGAGGTATTTAAAAGCAGAGAGAGAGAAAAAAAAMCCCTGAATTTAGCTAGAGATATTACTGCCTATTGGCACATGATAAGCAGTGAGTAAAGATATGTACTTTTTGGTAGATATACAAAGAGCTAAACTCCAAGCTTAGGCTCCATGCAGAAGTGTTCCTGCTTTGCACAGAGACGGATGAGATTGAAGGGATCCTTGTCTTGCAGTGGAGATTTTTCACAGCCTGATTCTGCAGACATCTGCCTTGCTCCTGAAACTAGAGCAAATATGTGCTTTCAACAGCGGGTGCGCAACCTTCCTGACCCTCCCAGCTGCCTGGCAAAATCTTCTTACAGCCAAGATCCATGAGATGCATACAAATGTCTCGGAGTGCTGAAGAAAGGAGGGCCTGGGAATAGTTTGCAGGCAGGTGATGGCAAAGGCTCCCAGGGGTTCAAGTATGCTATTGCAGGATGATGCTGGGCTGGACATGCAGCTGGATTTGAGGGTGACCTGCCACTTAAGCTCATTTCCTTCCACAGCTGGGTATTGCGATTATCGGAGAGTCCCCACATCAACATACACGCTCACATGAGACAGATCCAGCCTGGGAAATGCATTCATATTACTCAGGAGCAATTGAACACCTATAGATTAATTATGCAAGGGTATGACTTTATATAGATTGTGTACATAAGGGATGTGGATATGTTTCTGCTTGTGTACACATATAGAGTATCAGAAATGGATGATGCGGTTCTTATTTTCCTTGGTGCAGTAAGCGTAGCAGATATAATTAGCATTAACTTTTCCTGTTCAAATAATTTTTTTGAACTCCACTCATTTCCCCTTTCCCAAGACCCCGTTCCTCCTTTTTGCCCTTTGGACCATGGCATACAGACAACAGGTGTCCTCCCATTCTCTTCCCTGCTCTGCCTGCCCATGAAGACTTAAGCCGCTGCAGGAGACATGACTCTCCYGCTCTGTTTTTCCCATGACAGATTCTCTTCCATCCTGTCATTTACATTTACAGTCTGACTCTGGGCCCATTTATAGCCAGGGAAGCCTTTTCATTGACTTCTATGGGCTTTGGATCAAGCCTTTATAAACCACACATCTACCCAACAGGTATTTATTAACATAAACTGGCCATGTACTGTATGCCATGAATGTGGAAAAAACTAACAATAACTTTACAATTACCCACCTAAGCCCTCTAACAGGCTCCAAAGGCATGTCTTTTTGCCAAGCAAGCATTGAATCAAGTTTGACATTTCTAGGGTAAATCATTTTTGTGTTCTAAAAACCAAAAAAAGGGTTAGGAAAAAGTCCAAAGAGTGAGAACATCCCCATTTTTGGACAATAATATCATCCAAATGTCCTATCCAAGTGGCTTCAAATGTTCCAGAAGCAAATGTACATTCTGGGACTAGACTGCTGATGGCTAGGTAAAATTTCAGGTGGGTCTGTTTGAGGCTGGCAGATTAAGCAGAGGTTAAAATGGGTTTAATGGTGTTACCTTTTTTTCACATTAGCCATGGACATATTAGTGTTATTCACAACCTTTCCAGAGTGCTTAGGCAGCTCTGAATAGTAACCTCCTTACAAATTGACTTCTTACTTTCTGATGTTGCAGTTATTGCACAAGCTTTGCCTAAAGTTATCTTATTTTTGAGTTTAAAACATGAACTCAAATGTTATTTTTTGGTCTCTGCTAGAACTGAATAGGTGGAGTCTGTACAGTCAGAGAGGACAGCCCAGTGGACTTGGAAAGCCCTTAAATCACTGTGCTCTGGGTGAGGTCCCACAAAGGACTTTCCACACTTTTATCAGAAAGTAGCTCTAAGCCAAAAAAAAATGGATCCAGATCTAGATAAAAAGTTCCTCCCAGGACAAGTTTGATGAGCTTGAGGGTTTTCATCCAGGCCATTTTCTAGCTGTGATGTAAGACAAGAATATTTCCCTTAGTGTGTAAGTAAGTTTTGCATCATTCATTCTCTATTGCTTTTATTTTTTTCACTTTCTGCAACAAATAAATTATGATAATATTAACAAGATTTTGATTTTGTCTTGTACATGTTGTAGCACAGCTGGGTTTGGTCCTGGTGAAACATATATTGCTGAAAGACTTTTGTTTTGGAGGCGGATTTCTGCTACCAGGTTGTGTTATCTTGTTCGCAAAGGCCAAGATTTTTTAAAAAGTAAATGTCAAAAGGGGAGTTTCTGAGTCTTAAACAAGCATTTAAATAAGTGTATTGATTTTTTTTTTTTTTTTTTTTTTTTATGGTCAGTTATCCCAAGCCCACCTTTAGTAGTTCCTTATGAAAGTCATAGCTGAAATAGCTTATAGTCCTGTTCATAGAGTTTGGTCATCTTTTTTTCATTAGCTACCAACTGATGAGATATGTATCTTGGTCATTTTTTCTTTGGTTGCTATAGCTGCAAGGGTTAAACACAGAATTGTACTTTCACAGATGTGAGAATACATACTTTTTGGCAGGGCAAATGCACTAGGCAACTTCTGCATGTTTGTACTTTGAGTAAGGAGGCCACCTGCTTCTAATGTTACAGGAATATGTTGGCTAGTGGAAAGGCAGACACCATTTTTGACTAATTGAATAATCTGTGTATCTTATCCAAATGCCAGGAGATTGCTTCTATCCCATGATTAGCTGGGAGTTTTAATGGCATATTTTTTCAAAGAAAATATACATTTCAAAGTCAATTTCCTGTTTGGTCCAAATAATTTTATTCTTAGTGCAGAACGATGGGAAAATGGATATTGGATGAAAGAAATGCTAAGTAGGGGACAATCCTTTGCTTGGATTACCCAGTTTCTAGGTAGGGTGCTGTTTGGTAGGTAGGCATATTCAACAGTTTGGCACTAGTGTATGGAATAGCAAACACATGTAGCAGTTAAAATCAAGCCTGCATTAATGATTTCATTGCCTGAACTAAATTTGTAATGTAAATCATTCAGAGGTGCTCTAAGGCATTTCTATTCTTAGAAGAAAAGTCACAAACTGGAAAGTACGTCACCTTTGCAATCAGCACCCCCTTTAGCCTATAATGTAGAACACATGGTGGTTGAAGAGGTTACAGTGTTACAGAAATGTCATTACAGAATTTCTCTGTGTTAACATGTATCATCTGTCACATAATTGTTTGTTTTACAACCCATACCTATAATGGGCTAAGTGGGGACTATTTATATCAGTTAACAATGAGTGCCTTTAATTAGTATTTCATGCAACTGGAACATGTTAAAGATTCTGACACAAATCTGGCTTGGGTTGCTAAATTCCATATGAATTTCATTATGAAATTGCTAAGACATTACTGTTGCGCAGGTACTGAGGTTTATAAGTGCACTTCATCTGTTACAAAACTAGAGCAAGTCAGATGTATGTTAAAGAAAAATCTTCAAAACAACAGCTTGATAGCTGACACAGCTGAGTGAGTGTTTAAGGCAGGAAAGATGAAAACCTTTCACCATTTGAAATGTGTCTGTATTTGCTCTAAAACTGCAAATATACTAAAATTTGCATAGCTAAAGCCTAATATAGTATGGACAAAACTGTGTCCATACAATGGAGAGCCATATCATACATGAAAGTGACAATGAAAAGTTATTAAAGATGGATCGATCAACAGGGTTATTCACATGCTGTTGCTAGTATGTGGAATGAAAAGACTGTCTTTTGCTGATGGTTGAGGCTGGATAGTTAGAAGAAATATGACTGCTGCTCTGTCCTACACTTCCTGAGTGAATTCAATAAGCAAAATACTTAGACTGAGATCCCTACTCCCAGCCTGGCCTCTTTTCAGTGGATAAAAAAGACTGAAGTGGCGTACGGGACACTCAGGTGCTGTAGTTCACACAGAAGGAGACCATGAGCCTCTGTGGGACAGATCTGTGAGACTTTCCTCCATGGGCACTTGAACGTGCAATGAGAAGCCTGTGCTAGGGAACAGTGTAATATGCAGGGAGTGAAGTGAGAGGAAAATATATCTGATGTTCCTGTATTAGAAGATTTTGGACAGTGTCACGGTCCATTAAGGCAGATCAAAAGAATGTGCTAGGATCAGGCATATGTCAGGTTAGAATAGTTTGGATGATTAAGACTGGGAGAGCAAAGGATGACAGGAAATCCCAACAGCTTCCTGCCTCCACATTATACTGAGAGGTACGGACAGAGTCTCCATCCCTCTGTATGCCTCAGATCCCGGACTTAACACTGTAATTTTCTTCTATTCTTTTTATCAGACTTGTAAATTTACATATTAATGGCACACTAATTTAGCATCTATATCTAAAATCATTAGTCTTAAAGCTTTCTTCAGGATTTTTAGATGCTGAATTAGGAAAGGGAAGCAGCTTGGGATGTCTTTATTTTCTTCCTTTATTTTCTCTCCCACTTCTCTCCCCTAAAGTGCCTGCAATTCTCTGTCAAAACCAGTTTTCATCATCTTTGTTGTTAGAGATGACAGCAGATGCTTTTCAACATTCATGAAAAGAGAGTCCCTCCCTAGAGGAGCTCTCAATTGAAGATAAGAAAAACAGACAGAATTTAAGGAAAGGAGAGGAGCAACAGGCACTTACATTATCATGAAGTTACTTTACATAAAACTTCAAACAGAACTTTATGGTTCGTGTCTAATCTATCAATTAGTAAACAGGTTAAAGTATTTTTTATTTATTATTATTATTTATGGTACACAAAAAGCTGTAGGTTAGTCTAGATAAACTCATTTTAACTCCTTGTGAAATTACTAATTCAGACTCCAGGAAAAAATCCCACAGTATAGCTGATGATTCATCCTTCATTTTAATAGATTAAAAGAAAAAAAAAAAGTCATTTCCATTTGACCCCACACAGCATTTTAGCTGTCCTGTCCTAACAGAATGGAGTTAAGCAGTGGTTTGTTACTTTTGTTAAAGAAAAAAATAATTTCTGAAACATGTTGTCAGGATTTCAGACACTAGTGGCATAGGTCTTACAATACTGACCTTTTAAAATTATTTATTTTTTATAATTCTTTTAAAATTATTTATTAGAAGATTGGTGTTAGAGTTGCATTTGATTTCTACTGAGTGCCAAAATTTGAGCAGCTACTGTTTATGTGCAATTATATTCTCTTCCTCCTTCTATTCACCTGATTCCTTATGAAATGCTTTGAAAAGATCTATTAACAGTAACAGTTGAGGTAGTCAGAAAATATTTTTAAGAGGAAACCATAGACTAAACTTCAAAGAAATAAGGGCTTCCAAAATGTTAACCTCCTGCCTCATGTGATTGCCTTATATTCCCACATTTCCTCTGCCAGTCTTAGTTAAACTTGTATTTACGTTAAGCTTAAATTCAATTCTTGGTTAAGCTACATTCTTCATGAAGAACCATAACATTTTTCATGATGCAAAGAACAAGGTGTCCTATGGGAATCCTCAGGCCTAGGACTTCATGAGAAATGCTATCTTGACTGAATGTTCACTATATAGAAGAGAATGGGTATTTGAAGACTTCACCCACAATGAGAGAACATGTCAAAATATCTGAATCAAATATTCCAAAATCTGTTCATGTCAGATTTTGGCCATATAGTTTCACCTGTACCCCCTTTTTCCTCTTCTCTATCTGCCCCCTCTCTCATCCCCCATATAATTTTCTTCCCAAACCTGTTTTTTGACTAATTGTGTCTGTTGCTCTGAATAACAACAAAAACTTTCTGGACATGCATGAAAGTAAAGTCCCTGTTCTTGTGAACTCACAGGTTATGATAAAAGACACAGATTTTCAGGAAATGGAAGGAACAATAGGCACTTTCAGAATTTATATATATACGTATATAAATATATATATATGTTTGTGTGTGTGTGATTTGGGTAGTAATTTTAAAAACTAAAGAATAAAGAGAAATTAATTGACACTGATTATCTGATTTTTGGACACTGGAAAAACTATTTTCTATAGATGGTCAGTCTGGGTTCAGTACTTTGAAGTAATAGTGATAACAGAAGAAACTGGTGAGCAATCATGCAGCTGACTTTCAAGGAAAAGGTATAAGACCAGTGAGTGGCAAGGCTTGCTCCCCAGTGATCTGTTGAAAGCTATGAGTAAGGAGGAGTAAGCTTCCTCAGTAGGGATATCAGTGTAAAACTTGAAGAGAGTTCCAGTGGCAAAAGTTAAGTTCTGGATCATTGTTTTGTTTTGAGGTTTGCTTTTGTTTTGTTTTGGTTTTGTTCTTTTAGGGTTCCCTGCTGGTCACACAAAAGCATTTATGCCCCAAAGAAGAGCTTCAAGTGTGATTCACCACCACACATTATTGTACATTCACACTATTGTCACCCCTAGGAAGAACAGTATTTATCCTGGCAAAATAGTTGGAGTTATACAGATGTGTCTGGCCTGTGGATTGAGGGATGTCAAGCAGTGGTGGTGTGGTCATTTGAAAAGTCAGTGCCTAAGACTCTTAAGTCCTCACATAGTGTTCACCCTTTCTTTCTCTTTCTTTCTCTTTCTTTCTTTCTTTCTTTCTCTTTCCTTCCTTCCTTCCTTCTTTCTCTTTCTTTCTTTCCTTCTTTCTTTCCTCTCTTTTATGTGCGTGGTTGCTTAGGTTTTTAGATCTCTAATCCTAACACACACCCTTCCACACATCTCAACAGCCACTGGAAATATAATGTGCACAGTAGTTTGTAAATTAAATATGCTTAAGTAGCAGAAAACTACAGTAAGTAGGGTTGATATATGGACTTGGAAGACTAAATCCAGCTTTGTGGATTCAATTATAATTACAGCTGTATGAGCTGGCGCATTGGCAAGATGAACCTGCCAAGACTGGCTTGCTAGAAACCATAGCAAGGCTGACCACATCATCAAAGAATAGCTCTCTGATGACATAGTACCTGCAGTTCTCCAGCTGGTGGCCTGCAGGTCCAGCTGAAGACACTAGCGGCTTTGGTGGGAGGAGAGAGAAGGACAAAGATTTGCAGCCAGGGTCAAGGGTAAGAGGAATGTTTCCTCTTAGAAAGTTCAGGGAGAAAACCTAAGACTCCAGAACAAAGAAGGGGAAATTACAAAAATATATTGGATTTTGTAGGAATTTGGATAGCCAAGGTGTGTCAGAGCCAGGTTACAGCTACTTATTAGGGAGGAAAGGTTCAGAAAAGCAGTGCTTAACACTCTCCCCAGCTCTGCTAAACTATTTATGAAGAGCTAACTATAATTAGAAATCCAAATTTAAAAAATAGTAAACCAAAAATTTACTTTAAAAAGTGGGCAGATGGCCAACTATTTTTACTGGGTAGCACTGGAATGTTAATGCAGAACATATGCAAAGCTGTTGTGAAGTAAAATAATGAATAAAAATACACCTCTTTAATACTAATATCCAAATAGAATAAATGATAATTGCATTAGCCACCAACTGGAAGCCAGCACAGGCCCCTGAGAACTGGGAACACACTATGTGTTAGAGGATATTTGTCACTGACAGAGCTACTCTGGGACATTTTTCTGCAGAAAAAAAATATGAARGAGGAGGAGGAAACACAATTTCTCTTGCAGAATGAATGAACCTGTTTTGTCAGTTAGTAGTAATCTGAAAAATACCTCTAATTGCATCATTCTTAAAGTGACTTTGATCTGAATTGCATGGGATGTGTATAACCTCATACCAGGTAATAGAAGTTGTGAATAATCTACATAACTGCTTTCCCAACCTGGATAGTCCATTTGGTTAAAATTAAAAAAAATAATCACCTAAATCTGCAGCATGATTTTGGCCCTTAACACATACCTACTGGAATCACAGGGAGAATTTATGGTGCGTGGAATGTAGTTATCTGACCTGGAATTTGCCCAGAAGATGAGGTTAATAATGCAATGCTTTCCTGGCACATATTTCAATTCCTAATCATTATTTCCCTRTGGTGGTCTTGATGAGGGGTAAGCCAAAATCACTAGGGTGAGAATTAAAGCAAAACATTTGAAAACCTGAATGCAAAGCTTAATGCTTATTATGTATTTTAGCAACAGCCACACCAGAGTGGCTCTACAGAATCAGGCTTCCAGGTTAGTGCTTCCTGCCCAGTGAAGGGGATCCTGTTACTGAGAGATGCGGCAGGGAAAAGTTTTGCCGGACTGGTGTTACTTCTCTCCATGACCTGCCTGAGTGTCTCTGCACCCTGCTTCTAGAACTGGGAAATGATGTGAGTGACTCTGCTTGGAGTCAACCAGGTCCACCCAGAGCTCGTAGTTGTGTCTCAGCACTGGTGTTACCAGCACTAAAAGCAGAGCCAGCTACGGCAAGGGTGAAGAAGATCTGTGTGCTTGGGAGGAAAGGAAAAGACAGAGAGGACATGTTCTTCAGGTGAGTAAGGAGAACACCAAATGAAGAGCTAAAGGGAGAGGAGGATCAAGCTATAACTTATTTAAAAAGAAATTGTGACAGTCAGGGTAAAAATAAGGGAAACAAAACACTAAACCTCTGTACAATTGAATAAATGCAGTACACCCACACCTTGAACTGTGTTTAGGTCTGGTCCTGTATCCCCCAAAGGCCATAAAAGAACTAAGGAAAATACAGAGAAGAGCAGCAAAAGTGATTAAAGATATGGTACAGCACCCATATGATGAAAAATTTAAACTAGGAAAAAAGTCAAGTGAAAAAGACATAAAGTTGTGTCTATGCAAAATATGTGTGTATAAAATCATGAGTGCTATGGAAAAGGAATGATTTTTAATTGCATCTCAGTTTATAAGAAATAGAGATATCAAGGGAAACCATCAAGTAGGAGATTCAAGACAAATATAGTGAAATATTGTTTCATACAACTCACAATGTAACTGTGGAACTCATTGTCACAGGACACTAGACATGCCAGAAGTGGAGGAGGGCTCAAAAACTGGTGAGGCTCATCCACCGAAGAGAAGTACTCCAAGGGCTATTGGATACAAAGGTATTACCTCTAATTTGGGAAGTTCCTAATGCTCTGATGGCTGGAATTGGGGGAGGCTTACTCAGAAAAGAGCACTTCATGTTGCCCTGCACTTTTTCATCCCCTACTGTCAGAGGCAGGATACTGGAATGAAGAGATTTTTGTCCAGTCAAAAAGTGCCTTTTATACTGTTCTTATTTTGATAATTCATGACAATGTGCACACAGGGTACGAAGGACAGATGTTTCCTAGAAGCAGTGAACCTACCGCACAGATAAATAGGGACTCTGGAGATGTTGTACATTAAGCCCAGTGCTTCCTAAAGAGAAATCTACAGGTTTCAGCCCCACATGTATTTCTGGATATACAGCAGCTGAGTTGGAGGTGTCCAACTAGTCAGGGGTACCAGCCGTATGGAAGTCCTAGACAAATTTATAAACCCCTCAAAATCTGCCCAGATAAAACTTCCTGGCAGAGAAAGGAAAACATGCACAGGAAAATCCAGGTTTAAGGTATCTCAGAAGGTACTCATGTATTCAGAATGTATTAGTGAGCACAAAGGAAAAGAAGGTGGTGATCTTTACTTACCTGTTTCTATAGCACATAGCAAAATAATCCTACAGGAGAATAGATCCATGTTCTCATAGAAAAATCATAAGATGTAGTACACGATCCACATTGGAAACTGAGTGATGGGTTTCTTTGACATCTATTTTGTGCCAGAAAAAAGTAAGCTGTGTTATCCTGGAGAATTTTAATACAAATAGCTTGTACTGGAAACCTCTGCTTAAAAACAAACAAACAAACAAAAAACAAACAAACAAAAAACCCAAAACAAAAAAACCCTCTCAATTTCTGGAAGTAAAATACGACAAATCAAAAGATCTTGCAGCCAACAGAAGGGAAATACCTAGTTCTCATCTGGGCATAAGCAAACCAAGTAATTGAAGAGGTAAAATCTAATAATCACCAAGAAGCAAAAATTCATGATTTCTTTCATTTGTGATATGGTGACATTAAAATGCATGCTGCTAGTGTATCTGACTCGTGCTTCAGGAGGGTTAATTTCACAGAGTTGACAAGAATAATGAATGCAAATCAAGTATAAAAAACAATTTTCAAAAAAAGGAGAGATAATGAGGAAGTGTTTAAAAAGGCTTTCTCTCTCTTATCCCAAATTCACAGGCCCAGAAAGCATAAAATGTCAAGGATGATAAAATAAAGTGACCTAACAGGGAGGAGAAATGATGACAGCATTACAAATACACAAATAAATATAATTATAAGGAAGAGGAATAGAGCAAAAAACAGCAGCAAAGCATGTATTAGACAAGGAATTGTAGCAAAAATGATGAAAGCAGCCAAAGGATACAAGAAGGAACAAATACTCTGCCAAATCAGAGAATTGTAATAGCACCAGACAAAATCTGTCAGTGTCCATGCCATTACACAGCTGGGAATGTTAAAACTACTACTACTGACACAGAGAAAGCAGTGTTCAAAAAGTATTTCTGCTTTGTATTCAGAAAACAGCCAGGGGACCCATTCTTATCAAAGGACAGTGCTAGAATGGTTCTCAATTCTACCTCAATGCAGGAGGATGTTAAATCAATAGGCAAGGATACTCATGTCTGAGATCAGGAAGAGAGGAAGCACGTGAGCTCTCTGGAATACTGAAGAAATTTCAGAGGTTTGAAAGAAAGCTAAAGTTGTGATAATATTGTGAAAGGTTAACTATAAGCATACGACCCTGGCAAAATACTGTAGTGAGTCATCTATAATTCGTTCAATAAAGAATGAAAGAACGATATAATGAATGTCAGTGTGCACAGGTTAACGAAAACAGATCTTGTCTGTTTTTTCATATCTTTTTGATGAAATTAAGAGTTTCAGTGCTAATAGTGTTAACATTATAGACTTCTGTAGGGTATCTGACAAGGCATTATCTTTTACTTTGACTAAGAAACATATTTTGTAGATTCAGAGTGTTGTTCCATTAAATGAAGCACTGGTTAAGCAGATGTATAGAACTGTGAACGGTTGTGAACAACTCACTTGTGAGATGTATCTGATGGAGTCCTAAAAGCTTTAATTGTTGGTCATCTGCTACTTAACATTATTATCTATTACCTGGAGGAAAACAGAATTTTTATATATAATATTTAGAGATGACCTAGGCAGAGAAGAGTGCTAATAATGAAGAGAATAACTCAGTAACACTGAATAATTTGGATTCTTTGGTCAATTGCAGGCAAATTAAGTGGATTTCAAAACAAGCAAACCATATTTACAGAATACAGAAGAAGCACCTCTGCCAGTGAGTTGTAAAGGATAAACAACTGAGCACGAATTCCCAGCAGTGAGGCAAAAAAGGATGATTGAACTCTTCAGTATCTTTGATTTGGAATCTGGAGGAAGTTACATTATCTATGTGCTGATGGAAACCACTAATGGCATACTGTGCTCTAAGTTGGTATCCTAAAGCCCTGTAGCATATTGTGAAGATAGGAAAAACTCAGGGACAAAATTATAGGATAGTGAAAGATATCGTACAACAAAGACTCATGGATCCCACTCTATTTGACAAATTTGTGAAGGAGAAAGATGACAAGAATCATGTTTGACATGTGACTAGATGAACAGACACTTTTTACAAAAGATTCTTCGATTTATCAGAAAAACCCTATACAAGACTCAGTGGCTGAATAGAAAAAAAAMCCCAGTAATTTGACTTTGAAATAAGGTGGAAAGTCTCTTGTGAGTTAATTGATCATTGAAACAACTTACAGGCTTGGTTTGGGTTGCTCTATTCCTGGAAAATATTATATTTTGATGGGAAGTTTTTCTAGTTCAAACAAAAATAATTTGAATAAGGTTTATTGATTGCTTATTCTTTGAGTCAATTTAGCTAATCTTATCATATTGCGCCATTAGTGTTATTTTCTGAGGTAGATTCCTAATTATCTGCCCCAAGGAATGGATGCATGCCCACTCTTGAAGTTGGCAAGAGTTATCCATACTTATTTGGGACAGCATTTTGCTCCAGCGTGATTGCAGACTTAAAGCAAACCCAGAATGACAAATGCGTAAGTGGACAGTAATCAGAATGAAGCCCATTCTACAGAGTGAACCTACCACTGAGCACCCTGGGTTCTGGTGAAGAGACTAGTAGTGAATTCAGAATGACTAGAACAGCTTAGAGCAAAGATGACATCTTCTGTCACCAAGTTTTCGCCTTGTCTCTAAAGGGAACTCTCCATAGGAGGTCTTAGTGCTGAGCAATAGCAGGGTTGGGCTAATGATTAGAATTACCTGTGGGGTGTAAATGTTACCCCTTGTTACTTGAATGGATGGCTAGTCCTACTCGTTAAGAGAAGCAGCTTTCAGCAGTTCAGTATTTCAGTTGCAATTCTGAGTTGTTATAGGACTGTATGAAGTCTGTCTTTTCTGAATACCAGAGGGAAGTCGGGGAAAGAGTACATACTCCCATCTGCATGATGCTTTCAGTGAGCCGTCCTCCAAAGCTGCCTCTAGATCTTCTCTGAGGATTTTGCTGACCTTTCTACATCAGCTCATTCAGAGAAGACTATCAAGGAGAGGACTTCCTCCTTAGGGAGGGCAAAGACTTCCAACTCCAAGTTGGAGCAGGCAGGGAAGTAAAGGGACAAAGAGGCCTTCTGGTATGTTGGGTATGGACAGCACTAGTGCAGGGGAAGAGAGCAAACACTAGCTGTCTGCACTGGAAGGGACCGAACCATATGATGTAGCTCCTTAGTCTTTTCATAAGAAAGTCAGCTTTGCCCTGAAGGTGTAATTCTGAGTTCTTTAGAGTAAGGCTTTCATGCCAGATCCTTCCTATCCCTGGCAGCTCATGTAGTTCTCTGCTCCCTGGCTGTCCTTGGTGAAAATTCCCATCTATTCCTTTGTGCCAGCACAACTGGCTCTCGCAATGCTCTCAACCATGGAAATCATTTGATTCTGTGAAAAAATTACAAAGATTTTTTTTTTCTTTAAAACAAGCTAATTTACTGGTATGCCTGAGAACACAGCTACGTAGTTTCAATAGCAAAATCAAATAATCAATCAAGCCCAGAGGAGGGAAGGGGGTCTGTGGAGGGGAGTAAGCAGATGGAACAAGAGAGGAATAGAAAGGCACCTTTTACCCTTGTTTTGCTGCAAGATGCCACATAATGTGAGCTTCTCTGCACTTTGTTTTTTTCTCTCTTTCTCTAACACACAGATACATGTACACACATACCCTTCTCAAAAATATCCAGCAAAGCCTTCCTCCAAGATAGTTCAAATTCCTTAGTGGCCTTGGGTGTGCCTTTGTTTCAGTTTGAATATTGCTGTCACATCATAAATGAGCCTGTTTCTACTATCGTAAATGAAGAGTGACGGTCACACCCAGCAGTTCCAACTAGATTTAACCCAGCCTATAACAATATTAATCCTAGATCACAACCATAAGCTTCTGCATATGTTTCAAATAAGGKAAACTAGTGTAAACCTAGCACAGTTTTACAAGACATTGTTCTMGTTCATGAGTGGATAAACTGCAGTTTCAAAAGCTATTTTAGCCTTAACAGGAAACCAAATTATAATAAAAATGACATGCAAATCCTGTTTTCACTACAATGCTTAAAGTAAGAAAAGAATAAACTGAGATTATCAAAGCGCCGTGTGGTTATCTGTCTCAATGGCAATTTCAGCTGCCATCCACACTAAGACTAGGTACAGAAGTTGAAGAAATCTTCACCAGTACAAAAATAGCTTTCTTTCAAAGGAGGGGCTTTCTCAGGAGTGAAGGAAATGCTGGAGTAACACCTATAAAACAATTCCTTGGATAGATAGTTTCCTGGACAAACAGAGACCTGTACATCTGCCACACTTCTTTTTCTGGGTGGATAAAAGCAGTTAACTGACAATACCAATAATTTATGTTACTATATTGGGCTTTACGCAATGCTTTTTATAGTAGCCTTCCTTTTCAGTGAATTTTGATTAAAACAAAGTAGAGATTATGTTTTGCAGATTTATTTTTTAAAGTATAGACTATACAAAGCACAGTGGTAAAGACAATAGGACATAGGCATGTGGTTGCTTAAATGACTTAGGCAAATGAAATGTACATTCCTACATTGTTAGATACTTTAGCAAATATTCCCTCTGCTCTATGAATATGGATGTTCTTTTTGTTCATAAGGTTTTGTATGACTGCTTGCATACCTGAAAAGAAATAGTCACAAGCTAAAAATATTGCAGTGATACCACAGTGTTTGAGACAGTTTAAATTTGTATTTGGTAGAAATCTATTTATTTTTACATCCTTATTTATTCAAGACAGCCAGAAGGAAGTTACTAGAGGAAACTAGAGGAAGTTACTATTAGAAGCTGACACATACACAAGAATGAGATGAAGTGCAATCTGCAAGAAACTGTCAAAGAGATGAGCAAGGCTATAGGTGAGTTGATGACTACTGATTTCAGGATTTTACACTTTTTTGGTAATGATGATCCAACAGATCCTCTATTCACAGCTTTGTGATAATCTAAGATTTAGACATCTCATGACTCTTTAGCTATATAGTCTGCTGAAGAATCTGAATTTCTCCCACCACACCAGATCTCTGTTCTTGTGAAACTTTCAGCTTTCAGAGTGGTGGATAAAATGTTGAAGAACTGTACTGGTGCAATGTTGTTTTCCAACATAATTTCCTCACTTAGACTGCACCTGAGTTCTGCAATGTCAAGGTGACAATTTAGGTGTCAACACTTTAACTACCCCATGGCTGACTAATTTAGCAGAAGCTGCCTGCTAGTAGAGTAATGCCACAATTCACAACACCGTTCTCCCAGTCCTCAGCAGCCCACACCCATTCTCCCAAACCTCACATTCCCACTTCTGTGATGAACTTGTACTCTTATGAATTCAAAATAGCAAGCACATTCCAAATGGAAATTGTAGGAACAGCATAAAATTACGTTTAGCATCAGGATAAATAACACGAGGACTGCATTACAGACTACGTTGTTCATTTTACGTGTAGTCATGAAAACTTCTATTATTCAATTTAAGTGAATCTGTCACATAATTTCCAGTCTCCCGCTCCAGAACACTGGAGAATCCAAGCGCCTTATTTCAGAACTCAGGTCCAGGTTCCCATCGAGCATACAGGTCCTGGAGCACATAGAAGATCTTGGGCAGCTTGTTGATGCTGTGGTAGCAGATACAGCCAGCCAAGAGTGTTTTTTTCCAGCTGTGTTTGGCAAGAAGAGCACAACCTTTCCTGTCACATGTGGTCCGTGCTCAAGTTATCATACTTTTCTTACCACAAGGTTAGATTACTGTAATGCACTCCGTGTGAGGCTACATCTTGAGACCATTTGGCAACCGAATCTCTTGCGCACAGTTCAACCACCTGTTTATTAAATGGAGCATCATGCAGAGAGGACATAAAAAAAAAAAGACTCCAAAATCTGCAATGGCTGCCAATAAATTTCTGGTTTGAGTTCAAGGTGTTGGTTTTAACCTATAAAGACCTAAGTGGTTTGGGAATAGGTTACCTGAGAGACTGACTTTCTTTCCCCATGCAACAGTGCTTTAAAAGTTGATTTAAGGGGAGGAATCTGAGTTGGTAACTCTCAGGTTTAATGAGGGTGCTGCCAAGACTTTCATGTGAAAGGCCCTCCACAGTGTGTGTGCTATAAAGTTATCTATTGCAAAATGTCTCTGTTCATGGAAGAATTCAAAACTAGTATGTCAAGCTGGTTGTGAATCTAAGTTAGAACCCCTCACTGAGGCCTATTGTTATATCCTGTTTTCCTCTTATCTAACTATAGTTGTTATTTACATTGTTTAACCTTAGAAATGTAATTTGGTAATCTAAGTTAAACCTCATGCTGACTACTACTAACCCAGCTACTGCCAAAATGGCTTTCTGCATCCTGCTCTGAGGCACCCATTTCTCTTCTACATAGGATGGTACAAGATCTGATGAACTGCCTAAAGAGAGTGATATGCTACAGCAACCCAGACATTTTTCTTTGTCAGTTTTCTAGGGTGTCTGTCTCTGAGTCATGCTGGACTATTCCAGGCCCTCAGACCTATGGCTATATCTCTATCAGTAAATAACATTGTGCAGGGCCCACTGTCTGTTACGTAAAGTGTCGTGGTACAGTTTGCATCCATAAGGCTGAATTCCCCAAACTTAGTGGCCTCATGCATGCTGTTGAGAACAGTTCCTGGCCCATGAAATCCCTCAAAATGTGCCTGGGCACAGTTTGGGAGAACACTCATTAGAGTGGGCCAGAACCATGCCAGTGGGCATGCCAACATTTAAGCAGTGTGTATGATCACGGGAAAACGCTTGAGTTCAAGCCCTCATGTGTTTAGTTGACTCATAAGGAAGTAGCCTAGAAATCTTGAAGTCATTGGCCCCAGACAGTCTTTATGGCTGGTTTCTGTATATCCAAAGACTCTCAAAGGTTGATATTCCCAGCAGTGTCCTGGTCTGCTGAGCAATGGGAAGGCTGAGTTTACGGGAGTGGTCATGGGACTTTTGAAAATTTGGAAATTTGGCAATACTGGGCCCAATCTCCCTGGAGCATTTCCACTAAACTGAATTAGCATTTTTTCCCAGCCAGCTCCAGTAGAAGCTTCTCCTTTAACCTTCCTTTTTCTTGGTCTGATAGATTCTGATTATCTTAGATTTCTGGGCAAGTTGCAAAGTCCCCAAAGCAAGCACAAGGCAACACATGGCAGAATAAGTGTGAGGAAAGATTATTGATGGAAAAATCTTCCTAACAGAAAGGACATTTGGGTCCTGGAGAAGAAGGAGAAGACTTTCTGTAGAGGCAATGAAAGAAAAGTGAAAAATCTGTCCATGGTCTTTTGTGGTCTTTGCTGTAGTAATTTTTAGTATCAGACAATTGTTCATATGTTTTTATCTCATAACATCCTGGTGGGACAGGGAGGTGCTATTTCATTATATTTATGAGGAAATAAAACTTTGCAGAGATTAAGTGAGTTACCCAAAGTCATACTAAAAAGGGGGAGCTGAGCCAGGAGATAAAATTTTACCTCTGAAAGTCCAGACTTGGATCATGAGCTATACTGATCCTTCCAATAAAATACAGGTCACAAAAGAATGAGGTATGAATTTACCTTTTCACATATTAGAAAAAAAAACATAAACATGTTTACAGTCTTGTGTCAGAGGCAGTAAAAAAAAAGTCTATGTCAGTGTTTCTTGCCCAGAGAAGGTTATAAAGTCTCCATCACTGTATATCTTCAAGAGTAACATAGGTATAGATGATCCTGCTTTGGGCAGAAGTATGCATTAGATGACTACCTGAAATCTCTTGAGCTGTATGATTCTATAATCACACTTTGCTGAACGTACATTTCTGTTACTTCAAAATACAACTGAAACCATATTATTCCATCAAAAGTTGTTTGTACACTGGGATGAAGGTTGGTATATAGTCTTGCTCTTCAGGTATAAGAATAGGAGAAGACAGAATTTTCTTGGGGAATTATCTAGACTGTGGAATTAACAATCTTTACCCAACCCCTTTTGCTCCAGTTAAATTTTTCTAATGAAAGTACGTAATATTATATTTATTAAAAATAATAGACATTGCCCAGTGCGTTTCACACATTCTCTGCATAAAGAAGCCTCACTATACATTTCTGAAATCTGCAGTTTGGTTCTAAGACCCCACCTTCATAACAATATCTATTTCTTTTGGTTGATGTCAAAGATTAAAGTCATCCATACGAGAGCAGACTGAGAATATTCCACCTCACTATTCTTATGCTACTGGAACACATTGATTTGTCAAAATAAAAACTTGCCTCCAGAAGCATAGCCATTTTCATGAAACTTTCTTTGAAAGGTTTTTCATGTTAACAATTTTCTTATCCTTATGAACCTAAAGAAGTAAATAACTGTGTCACAAGGAGCTTGAAGGATATGGGGAAATCCACATTCTACCTGATTCAAAAAAGGAAATTGTATCTCCAACTCCTAGGCTACTAGAAACTGTAGAAAAGTTCTCTTAAATTATGTAAACACTGAAGAGTCTGAGTTCATCCTGGAGCAGGCACCAAGATTTCTGATATCTAAAAATTTTTCCTGTTGAATAGAATCATTTCTCTTCCAGCTCTATGCAAAACTGATCAACATTTTGGTCAGGTTTCTATAAAATTCAGTATCTGTTTGCCTTTTAATCAGCTTTTAATCAAACTTTTAAATCAAACTTCCATCACAAAGATTGCAAACTCTGACAGTAACACTTTTATTTGCTGCATACTCAAAGTCCTTTTCTTATCCGCCTCCACTATCCATGCTACCAGATTTTGTAAGCACTCTCAACTATAATGTTCAACATGTCATGAACCATAGCTGCTTCCCACTATGACACTTATGCTGTCTGTCTTGTGAGCAAGCAAAAAGTTGAAATTACTTTGACCCATAACTTCTTCTCTCTCGGGAATGATGAGGTCTTGTGCTAAAAGACCTTTCAAGCATCATAGACCATAATCACTTATCTCATGGTGAGTTCTACCAGCTATATCAGCAGAGGGTTCATGGTTCATGAAATGAAGATATTTTGACAATAAGGAGTCTTACAGGTTCTGCCAGCTGTACCAACAGAAACAGTAATGTCCATGACATTCAAGTGAAATACACTTTAACTATTAATGCTCCAGAGAATGCACTAGGTCCATCAGTGCTAACTAGCAAGCTTGAGTGCTCTGTTAGAGTCTTGCGAACTTTAATGCCACACTTCACATTCATTACTAATTTCCAGAAGACTGCATGAGGCACAGCTGGGACTCCAAATGATCCTTACTACTGCTTGATTGGAAACAAATACAGTAGGTTTGACAGGAAGAAGACTCTCCCTTGCCTTTATAATGTGTTTCCTAGCAGTATTGTTAAGGCTGCTTCTATTTTGGTGATGTGATTGGCTTGCGGATGCTAGTTTTAACATCATTTTTTCTTCTTTGTGCTGAAAATAATTGGAATTAAATTCATTCTGAGCTGCATTTTTTCAATTATTTTGATTAATTTATTCTCTTAATTTCTTTCTTTCTTTTTTCTTTTTTCTTTTTTGGAGGTTCTAGACCTCCTTATGTTGTTCAAGGTCTCCTGTCATGGATCACAGGGGTGGCTGTCTCCATGCAATGTTTTTAGCACTATTTTCTCCAGGCTGCCCAAACCTTGATGGCAAATGCAAAGCGTACTGCATTATCCTCTGGTCAGATGCATGTCATTTTTTATCATATGCCCTTTTGATAGGTCTGTAAGTGACCACACTGACTCTTGCAACAGAGTAACTTCTTGGGTCTTTCCTCCCAATCAGCTAAAGGGAACATAAGACCCCCCCCCCCCAAACAGTATTAGCATGTACCCCTCACAGAGCTCTCTTCCTCATCTACTCCTTCATACCTCCATGTAGCTTCCTACTCCAAGCTGCTGTACTATATGTTAATATATTTTTTTGGCTACTCATACTCTCCATGGGCAGTTCAGTACTGAGAAGAAAACAAAAAGCCATGGTGCAGGTAACTGCTCTTAAGGCATTCATCTGAAGTTCATTAGTCTGAAAGGAACTCACAGAGTTGCTTCCTCTCTCTCAGAACCGAACCTGAGTAAATTTGTTCACTCCTTGATAGTAAGAATAAAGTGCAGATTCAGGTGTATAAAACCTGAAAGTTGACTTGCTAATCAAGGTGGACTCTCTCTATCCTCTTTGTAAAAATGCATTCAATTCTTCTGAGGTCGAATTTTAAGCTACAGTGCAGATTTCACTGGACCTTGCTATTTTTGTGAACAACAACTGAGGTCTAATAATGAGACTTTTTTTTTTTATTATGGAGTTAAATGAAAAACTTTGAAACATCTGTGTACCAGGACAAAGAACAAGTGCATTGCAGTCAGGAAAAATAACAGAAGCATATTCTGCTGTCGAGGCATTACAGACATTATAGACTTTGTTAACCTTGTATATCTTGTGTGTGTGCATCAAGATAAGATGTACTTCAAGGTATGAGGGTTGTAAAGAAAAGTAGGCCAGCCCAGAGGATCTTGTAGGTCTCTTCTGGCCTCTAAAGTTTCTAAATCTGTGGGTCAGAGTGTGATAACTTCACTCGCAAAGGTTCAAGTAACAGTTTCTTCCTCTTTAAATATGGCTACTGGAGTCAATGGGACACTTGTGAGCTCTGGTGGGTAAGAGTGTAACTGAAATAAAGTAAGCTATGAACTTCAGATAGTTAAGTTTTGAGTTGTGTACAAATGATCCAAGATGAAGCATCAAGAATATACAGCAGTAATCTTCAGTTACACACCGCCCAGTAGTCAATGTGCTCTTAGGCTCTTACAAGGTTTGCAGTTTATGAAAAATATTTAAGTGTTTCTGTTACACATTTTGGTTGCCATGTTAACTTGGCTTCCATCAGACTGCAACAAACCCAAAACACCTCCTTACATACTTGCTTTATGACATTTTATTAGAATGCCAATATAACAGTTTTATAGTAAATGTAGGATATGGCAGGAGACTAAAATAACACCATATTCTCTGAACACTTTAATCTAGGTTTAATAATTTTAAGGTTTTTAGACATTTGTAACTTAACCTGTGGGCATAATCTAGTAGTAACAGTGCTTGAGAGAAGTTATGAGCAGTGCGCTCTGAGATTACAGTGGCTCAAATAACATAGTGGTTCCAAGGGAAACTAAATCTTTTTAAAACCCCTCAAACATCAGTTTAAACTGTTAACTTTAATTTTATTTTAAATTCATGTTAGCGTAATTGCATCAAGCTGGGATTATATGTTTTCTCTCATTCTGTCTTATAGCACTTCTGCCTCTTTTAACCATTTCTTAAACCAGCAGTTCTCACTGGTTGCCTATTAATGGAGGTTTCTCCCTGATGGTATATTCAATTAAAAAGATACCTTATCAGTGAGAGTTTTATTGCAGCATAATTTGCAGCATGTGTAATTTATGCATTCTGAAGGGAAGGATGCAATGCTTAGTGTATGTAAGGATCAATTATTTTGCAGCGGTTTCATCAGTTAAAAAACAGATATTCAATATCAAGCCTCATGATACAGGAGAAGATTTCTACTTTTTACTGTTTCAAGTGTACCTTCTTTTTAAACATCTAAGAACAGTGTCAAAAACAAAAAAATTTCCAAGTTTTGAAGGTCAGTATGTGTCCATGTTGTGGTACTTAACAAGGTGCACCTCACAGGAGTCCAAGATGTAGAAACTGTTGGGCAAGCACCTCTGAAAATCACACATCTCCTTTGGCCAGAACATTTGTAGCTCAGGGGAACTAGAACTGTTCTGGGAATTACAATAAATCTCATAATAATCTTAGAGAAAAAATAATATTGCCTTGTTTCACAGCAGAGGAAACTAAGAGACAGAAAGATTAAAGCGAAAAATGTCATGGAGACATTCAACAATGAAACTAGCTTGTTGTTTGAGCATTTTGAGAATAACTCCCATTCCAAAGAGGCTGAGGGGCCTACAGCAAGTAAAACAARAAAGAAGCTTTATAAATGCTCATGTACATGCTTTTGTATATTGAATTTAGTTATGACTGCCTTCCTGGTTAATAAGCTTGCTTTCTAAATGGGCAGAGCCTCAAGGTCTAGAAACTGTTGTTTCAACAAAAGAAAGCAGGAAACCTCATCTGTGTTAACAGAAGAGAAGGACATAGCACCTTGCCAGGGAAACTCGAGTCCCCAGAGCAGGAGTGTGGTAGGACAAATAGCAAACACCAGCTGACATACCTCAGAACTGAGGATGCTGTATAGGACATACTTAGTCAAACTTTTGTCCACTTTTCCGTTATGTTGAACCAGATTAAATTCATTTAGATTTTACTTGGAGAAGAATTAACATAGGGAGTATGATCTTGAAAAGAAAAGAAAAGAAAAGAAAAGAAAAGAAAAGAAAAGAAAAGAAAAGAAAAGAAAAGAAAGAATGGTTGCTAAAGAACAACACCTGAAAAGATAGACAAGAGACAAGTGGCTGGAGGAAATTTTTCAAATAATATTATCCGGCTGTTAAAGGAATCTGAATATGATCTGGATTTCCTTTAATCCTAAAATGTCCCTTGCCAAACTCTTGAAATGTATGTCAAAAGCTTTGATCAGTGGTTCTTGAATTATTCTGGAAAGGTAACGGTATTTTTTAATATCAACACTTACTTGCAAAAGACTGAAAGAACAGTCAATACTCTCTATACATGGGTATATTGTTCAGTTTATTATATTTGGAGCCTAAATGAACAAAATGTTTCTGGAGATGTTTTATTTATAAATATTATGTCTTAATCTCCTCAAGTGTCACATTAAATTCACAGTTAAGATTAGGTCCTCCTCATTGTGCTAGGCACTGCCCAAACCAGTATTAAGAGATAAGGTCTACCTCAGGAGTTTATCCTCTCAGTAAACAGGCCAGATGAGAGGTGGAAGAAGAAGTAACCCACAGCCAAACAGTAATCTGTTTACAGAGCTGTGGGGCAGGCAGGCAAGGGAATAGAGAAAAGAGAGTGGACATTCCTTGCTTAATTTACTAGTATAGGCTTATAATTCACTTAGTTCCTTGCACATAAAGAACTGATGCTTTAGATTCCTCATTCATGGGCTTTCTTACAGCTTTTAAGAGGTTTCCTCAGCAGCTGAGCTAAAATAATAAAGGATATATCATAAAAGTAAAAGAATGTATTGATCCTCCATGGCTCTTGAATCTCAGATACTGAGGGATTTTGTTATGACTTCATTTTTTATATTTGCTGAACTGTATTTCTTCTGGGTAATGCTGGGTATTGAGCATTGTTACACCTTAATCGTACATAATCTGCCTTCCTGTGGAACCCTTAGCTGCAGGAAGAAGTGCCCAGGTGACCCTATACATAAGAAAGTGACTAAGAGAACACCACCTTCTGTATATAGTTGCCTGAAATAATGAAAAAGAAAAGCAAAGAAGTAGGTAGCTTCTCTTTCTACCACATCAGGCAATTATAGCCTCCCTCCATACTACAGAACCAATCTGTCACTTCTTAGAAGTTTATTCAAAATGTGATGTGTCAAGAGACTTACCCTTCCTCCCAAACCTTGTTTCCTCTTCTGTGATATGATGGTGGCAAGATTTGTGTTTCCAGTGCTTTGGGAATGAAAGAGATGCCTAGTGCTACAGCAGGAAATAGGAGATAGGGCCTTTATATCTCATATGAAAGGAGCCTCTAGGTTCATCCCCCAGGAAATCTGTACCTGCTTAAATGGAAACTGCATAACCATGAACAGAAGGCACAGGAAGGAAATCTGTCTTGGACATCTTTTTTTCTTGGCTATGAGAGCTAGTAAAGAAAGTTAGCAAGAACCATTCATCCTCCCTTCCCCAACATATACACCTTTCAAGAATGAATCCTGCACATTCTGCCCTTGTACCAACTAGTTCTGTTTTCATGATGAATGAATGGTGGTTGCTATCCTTGCCAAAAAGAAAACCCCTTCAAATGATTAATCTTTAATAAAACTTAAAAGGCTCGAGCATGTTCATATGTTATTTGGAAAAATATGGTTAACAGAAGTCACTGAGTTGTAATGTCACCTTCACTGAACTAAACATGAAATCAACAAATTTGGTGGGTTCAAGCCAATTCTTACCAGACAGGATTGTGCATTGCAAAGGCTGCACTCACTCTCTGGTATTAATTAGCAAGACTTGCTGGAAGTATCAACAGAGAAACCATAGATCGAATGAGGGCAGAATGGGGCTTTTTTACCACCCTGTATCCTGAAGGCCTGATGCCTGAAGGCCGCAAGCTCTCTGAAAAAATAGTTCTATGCTAAGGAGCAGGAGTGTATTCATGTGCAGCAGATGCTAAAGGAATGAGGTCTAAAATGGGCTAGATGAGTAGCACTCTTGAATTGCCTGTTTCTTCCCACTGTCTCCAAAGCAGCCTCATTCAGAAGCAAACTTCTACACTGCAGATTTCTAAAACTGAATAAGATGGTGGTCATTCCTGTTGTTTTTCACACTGCGTCCTCAGAAAACTAAGTTAAGTCAGTCATGATTGCTAGTGATTACCCATGACCACTCTCCTGGTAACACAAATTAAAAAAAAAATAAAATAAAAAAACCCCTTTTGACTAATTTCTCTGCTTCGTCTGTTTTCTTTGGACCATATGAAACCTGGTGCATGTTTCAGAGTGGGGAAAGCTCACTGTGTATCTGCAGATTCCATTGGATATTGATCTTCAGTCCAATACAATTCAATAATGACTATCCTCATCAAGCAATAGAAATTGACGGAAAGCTCCACCTGAGAAGATTGCCTTAAAGTGAACCTACCATCAAAGTCAGGCTGGCCAAATGATGCAAAATTAGTATTTGAGAAGAAGGATTGCTAAAGATCCTTATTTCTTTGTACTTACTTTCTACTTTTCGTCATTTTATTCTGTAAGAATGTTTGGAGAGCGAAATTTTATTTGCATGGAAATTTGGGGAAAAATAGGGTGCTGCAAAATGCCTACAGCTTACATGCTCATGCTGAAAGGTCTAGCACTCTGTTTTGAGCCAGAATGGAATAATAATGTATGATCAGAAAGTTAATGAATGTGTAAAAATACAAATCAGTCCCCATTGCAAACAGCTTGCAAGCAATCCATTTCCAGACAGACATTTTAATATGACATCCATCAAATAACTGAGAATAAAGCCCAATTAGGAAGAAGTTCAATTCAAAAAAAGCAGATGGAATGTCATGTGATATATGAGGTCCATTTGGTCTGAAAACTTAAAATCAAATGTGAAAAACTTGGTTGGTTGTTCCCTTCCCCTGCAAACTATATTTACTAATAGCATAGTTCACCTAATTCTGACTGTAGCTGACTTAAATACTCACTTTAAAAGTCTAAAGGATGTAACTAAGAACAGAAAAATACAGACTCAGTCTTTATGCAAAAAATACTTGCTGCTGAAAAAGAAATATAATGGGAAGGTCTTTGACAACTACAAAAAAGTGAAAAGGATACTGTAGCTCTGTAAGACAGGAAGCTAAGATTGTATGTTCACTGGAATGCAGTGTTGTTTGTTCCCGTGAGAAGTAGATGGAAAACATCTAAACTCAATGACAGCTAAAAACATCTGGATGCTCAGCTGCCCTGTTGGCTGAGAGGAACCAGGTACAATTGTCCTCTTGGTTAGAACTAGCCTTACACTGTTCAAGGTGGACATTACTGGAGGATGCTAGTGGCCCCCAAATGGAAACATGACTAGTCCAAACACTGGCCAAGAGATTCCCATGGTCTCTGTCTTGATTTCAAGAAGAAACAGGTACTGTCAGCAGCAGTAAGAATCTCATTTTTGAAGACCATAACCCTCTCTATTCTCTGTGTTTTCTCAGTAGGCTGTGTCCTTTGAGTCAGGCAGAGAGAGATGAGAACGCCTCAAGAAGACCTCTATTGAAGAGGAAAGAGACTCAACTGGCCTATACACTGCAAGGTTTCGTGTGCTGAGGTGTGCACTGACAGGATGTATCTGTTTAGAAGGCAGATTCATCACCAACAACATTGTTTAAGTCAACTGAATTGGAAAAAATAGTTAAAATGTATAACTGTCTTGGTCATGAATAGCACTGCCATTCTCCAAAGATGACTATATTTCAAATGACATGTTAGATGGGCCTATTTTTATGAATGAGTATCACTGAACATATAAACATTGAATACCCTAATGAACACATTTATTGGCACTTAGGTTTTGTAAAAGACACCAGTTAAGACCTTATCTGCAGTAATGCATATCATTTGCCTGTGTACAAATTCAAAATGAAACAGACACAGTGAAGGTCTGTCAAAAAGAAACCAGATATGAAGCACTGATCCTTCTGAACAAGGCTTGCTTACCTTAGCATACAAAAGCTGAGGGAGATGAATACCAAGGAAGAGAATCACAAAATCACAGAATCACAGAATCACTGAGGTTGGAAGGGACCTCTGGAGAGGCCATCTAGTCCAACCCCCCTGCTCAAGCAGGGTCACCTAGAGCACATTGCACAGGATTGCATCCAGGCGCGTTTTGAATATCTCCAGAGAAGGAGACTCCACAACCTCTCGGGGCAACCTGTGCCAGTGCTCAGGCACCCTCACACTGAAGAAGTTCTTCCTCATGTTCAGATGGAACTGTCTGTGTTTCAGTTTGTGCCCATTGCCTCACGTCCTGTCGCTCGGCACCA